>NC_137107.1:18667698-18875198 GCF_949357685.1 Gobio gobio | reverse complement strand
ATTTATGAATGAAGTAGAATAGATGCTGTGCTTGTGACTGAGTGACAGAAAGAACGATCAGAGATCTCCTCCCCATGCGCGCTCTCTGGGTCTTCAAAATAATCACCGTGTTAGCTCTCATATTTCACATATTAATCCAAATCAAAAGGTCGGAAGACCGAAACCATGTTACACGTGGCACATTCGGAAAATTGTTTCCTTGAATTACCGCTGAGTGTGAATTGCGCTCAAAAAACGTTGACTCTTCTCTGACCAGCTGACATAAACCATACTTTCAATAAACGGGAAACAAATTACATTCAGTTATTAAGTGTTTTCTGTGTGTTGACATCTTCCGCGATGTTCTAAGAGACGGTATTCGCACACAACGCGTCTGCTAATGTCCGATTCGTGACCTAATGACTCCTTTGAACGAATCATTTTAACGTCTGGTTAAAACAGTGTTTCCCAACCGGGGTGCCGTCTGACAAGAGCAGGGGTGCCGTGTAAAAGTCCTTCAAAATAATTATCTTTTTGTAAACTTTGTTCAATGCATGCGAGTGCTGCCATATGTTCGAATATGACCAGTCATTTTCGCCGTCATCACCCGGCTGTAGTGCCAGAAGACGCGAATGAGAAGTCACGCGCGCTGTGAGAACATTTGTCTCTGTGCACTCATCCGAAAGCGCGCACACGTCTCACAGCGCGCAAATATTGAGTTCTCTTTCAAGTCTTGTTCTTGAACGGACAAACTCACACAAAAAGTATGTCAACATGTCCATCTTGATGAGTATTCTAGCTGACATAGTCTGTATATGCCTTTAGTAAACTTTATACAGTCAGAAAGACGACGCATATCCATGCATTAGGTCTTAAAGAGGCAGTGGCATTTACTGCTGTCTGTTTAATGTCAAACAACAAAAGACAAGGACATCACTCACTGTTCTTGATTGAATATCTTTTGTAAGTTTAATAGGATTAATCTTTAATTTATACACTCAAATATGCAATGTTATTTTACATTTGATCAATTTCTGTACCTGAAAACTAATGTTAGACGTACCTGAAAAGCATAGTTTATTTTATTAGTATCTTTGCTCAATAGTATTTATTTGTGCTGCTGCTTGTATTTAAATTATTTGTTCTTATTATTTTCTTTATTTTTATTTGACAGTAGTCCTTTTTTCCCTGAACATAGCAAATACTGAACCGTACCGAAACCGTGATACAAACCGAACCATGAGCAATCTGTACCGTTACACCCCTAGCATAAAGTATGCAAACATTTTCAAAGGGTGCCATGACTGAAAAAAGGTTGGGAAACACTGGGTTAGAACAACTGATCTGTCCAACACTGAACTAACGAATCAGTTTATTAATTTACTCAGAACGCATCTGAAATGAGAACACAAGTGTGCTTACCCAATTTAGCAAGAGTGGATAGTAAGAATTATTTTTAATTATCAACAGCATTTCAGCTTATTTCTGTTGACAATGTTTAGTCAAATAAATAGCCTACAATCATTTAGACTGGAGTGAGGTGAAACCAGAACAAAGTTGTTATTAGCTAGCTGATGATATGATTATATACCAAAACAATTATCTGTAAATAGTGTAAAAAATTAGGAACAAAAGAAACAAACATCGATGTAAGAGATCATACATAATATGAGATATCAAAATAAGATGATCAAAAGTACTAGCATTTTTTAAATGTATTGTCAGTATTGCGCTCGCAGATCACGTGGGTAGGGTGTGTGTGTGTGTGTGTGTGTGTGTGTGTGTACCACCACCGAAGACCATTTTTGACCCAGGAAAAACCCTGATATATATATATATGACCTCCCTTTTTATTTTATCTGCTCCAAGAAAGTACACTTCCTGAATGTAGCACACACGCGCGCGCGCGCACGCACACACACACACACACACACACACACACACACACACACACACACACACACACACACACACACACACACACACACACACACACACACACACACACACACACACACACACACACACACACACACACACACACACACACACACACACACACACACACACACACACACACACACACACACACACACACACACACACACACACACACACACACACACACACACACACACACACACACACACACACACACACACAGTAAATGTAAAAATAGTGGGTGCATTTTTTATAACTCACTTTTGTGTTTCACCTCCCTCTGCCATTTTACGCTAGTGTGAGAAGCGCGTATGCGGCGAATGAGGTCAGAGAAACATCAGTAGGCTATAATCGATTATGGTCTATTATTGCATCGATGCAGAATCGTCCACATCGCGATGCATCAATGCAACGATTAATTTCAACACCCCTAATATACAAGTCCCTGCAAAAATGTCATGTTTTGAAATGTATTGTAACCATATTTGGTTGGATGTTTCTCACCTATGCATGGCGTTGTCGTTCATGAAAGCTCTGTAGCCCTGCAGGTAGAACTTGCAGAGGGTGAGGACGCCCAGCGCCACAAAAGACACCGTGAAGACCAGCCCCAGCAGTGAGTAAGGAGTACTACAGCACTCAGCGATACTGCAGAAAACACACAATCACCAACAAAATATTTACATATGCTCTAGATATTGTTGAATGGTGTTTTAGTCTTCTACTGCCATAGAAACCAGCTTAGTTTATGATAATGGTGCGGTTCCAAATCTTTGTTGCAATGCATTCAGGATTAAGTGTAGACGGTACTGTTTGTGCTGATTAAATACAGAGACTCCACAGTGAAGCTAAAGTTAGTTGTTAATAAGGTAATATTAACTTTGTCCAAAATAGCGTATACCACACAAGTGAGACGGCAGAATGTTGCTATGGTTACCACAGTGTCAATCATCATGATTCTGGAGCAAGTCGTGTTTCGTATACACACAGAATGATAATTTATGGGACTCAATCCCATATTGAAATACAGTTGTTACTCCAGAAACATTACAGTTTGTATGTGGCCTCAATAGGTGGACTATATGGTGCAAAGGTGCAGCAGTCAGACCTGGTGAGGAACAGGAAGAGCAGTCTCTCTCGGGAGGGTGGCTGGTCCCGTGTGCTGAAGTAGGTGTATATCTGCAGTGCGAACAGCACCAGCCAGAAGCACATGAAGAGAACAGGCAGAACCAGCTGATTCCACAGAGACATGCCCAGAGCCAGCAATCCATACACCTCCACCACCTACAGAACAACAGCAAACCAAGGGTTCAATGATTGCTGGCAGAAGGAAATATGTGAACAATTTACATTGCAAATAAAAATGAATATAATTGGGGGAAAAAACATTTATGAATGCATGATTCCATCGCCTTATTTCGCTAAACATTATTCACATTTCCATAAAACAAAAATAGTTGTAATTTGTCTAATATTTAAGTATTTGAGGCAAAGGTCCTATCATAATTAGTTTCATTTTAATAGAATTTTATGGCATTTATGGCTAACAAATATGAACACTATTGTTCAAAAAATCAGAGCAATTGGAAAAAAAAACAATTTTATTCAGCAATAATGCATTAAATTGTTAAAAAGTGACAAAGATATTTATAATGTTACAAATTATAACTTTCTATTTAAAAAAAATCCAGTTCCCACAAATCACAACTGCTGCATTGATTTATGATCAACGTTGACAATAAAAAAAAATTCTTGAGCAGCAAATCAGCATATTAGAACAATTTCTGAAAGATCATGTGACTCTGAATTATGAGTTATGATGCTGAAAATTCAGGAATAAATTACTTCTTTTAAATATATTCAAATAGATTATTATTTGAAATTGTAATATTTCACAATATTACGTTTTTTTCTACATTTATGATCAAAACACAGCTTTGGTAAACAAGACCTTTTTTTAAAAAAAAGTCAAACTTTTGAACACTATAGTATGTTTTTATATCATATGTTTTGACAAAATGATTCACCTGCTGTGTAGAAAATGTATTTTAGCACAATTATTGTCAAAGTTATAAAAAAAAAAAAAAAAAAAAACACTTTCTCAATCATAGGCAGTTTCTTAGTATATGATCCCGTGAGAAAAATACTGCACAGTCGTACCTGTACCAGCTCCCGGTAGGCAGTTTTGGCCAGATTGTACGGCACCAGCAGGTTGGCGGCGATGAAGTAGAGCACCTCCAGACCGGTGAAGATCATAGCAAAGCGGTTGATGAAGACGATAGTCTCCAGGGGCACAAGGCACAGTCTAGCCACTAGGGGGAGCAGGTGTGCAGAAAACAGCCAGATCTGTTTGGTCTGCATTACGCAGGAACACAGCGTACACACCACAACCTGACCTGAGGGAGAGGATAGTCTTACTGAACAAACACACTGAACAAAAAAGAAAAATCACTAACACACCTCAATGTCCCCCCAATGTGATTGGCTTTGCTGTGTTGACATGGCAAATAAAAGACACAATTTGACTTGCTGAAACTTAAATAAATAAATGTTGTGCTACTTTGCTGCATTGCAAATAGTCACTGTAACGCAGTCTGTGCCCACAATACTGAAAGACTTCATTTACAAATGACGTCTCTTGCGATGTTGTTGCCAAAGGGGCATAATACGTGTGCTCTGTGTACAGTAGTGCCACTGACATGCCGTCACTTGACATGAGTAATCAAAAGGCCAATAGTTGTTTTATCTCAGATCTTTATTTGGCTGGGCCAGTAAAGATTACAGATTTTGACTATGAAGATTTTCCATTCAAATTGTGTTTAATTTCAAGTGAAATGTGGATACTACCCTGCAGTGCAGCCGTGTTTGTGAACTGTGCTAAACATATTAAAACTCTTCTATACAATATAATATTTGAATACTTCTTGCTAAATATATGCATAAACATGACTTCGACTCCCAATCTTTTCAACCAATGAATGGTTGATGAAGATTTTCATAAAAATATGTTTTATGGAGATTTCACTTGCAATCTTTTCAACCCGTTGAAATATTTTACATTAGAATATTTCAGAAGTATTTTAGAATAAAAACTATTATTGAAATTTCTGTGACTTTCCATTATGATGTTATGACTTTTCTATCTTACCAAAACATTTTTTTTAATAATAATTTCATACTTCAGAGCTTGACATAACTACAAAATTTACATTTATTATAGAATGTGACTTTACAGGATTTTTATTTTATTTTATAGAAACTGTGCTTGCAAAGAGAAGTTTTAAATGATAAAACATTTTAAAACTATTTTAGATTTAGATTTTTTCGGGGGGTGAATGATTATAATTCTAGAAATTAAAATTTTCCTAAGCCTATAAATCCCAATTTAAAATTCCCTTATGTTTCAAGGTTTCCCAGGAGATATCATGGAATTTTAACTAGTAATTTCCAGGAGACCTTTAGAACTGTTTTTGCTTCCTGAAACCAGCTACATACATCAAAGCTCCTGCAGCATTACAGAAGTACTGTTTTTGTGACGTCCATTACTTCCTAAAAGTCTGAAATGCATTCCCAAATGCAGAACTGAGCCAAAACAATTGAACTATTTCTGTTCCACCGCCGAGTGCTGCTCCCGTTTTAGCTTACTTCTCTTTTATCCAACTCTTGATGACATGGACAATGTGTCATATTCTGCCTCATCTGTATATGCCACCTCTAGAACCCATGTCGATTGAAGCGGATTAGGTGACAGTATATTGGGTTTAACCACCTTGAGATAAAGCTTCACTTGTTTTAAAGTGAAATCACTTAAAAATCATATTGAAGGCAGTTTTTCATGGAAAGGATTGGTTGCATTCCTAAATGCCTCATTAGTAAAACTGGAAGCATTTCACAGGGCCTCTATTCATTAGCAAATTGAGCACATTGAGATCTGGTTTCTTCTCTTTTAGACGGTGTTATAGTTCAGCAGTCAGGACTCTTTTACAGCAGAGGTGGGAACTGAAGTTCAGTAATACAACACTAGTCCCTAATAATGCTTCAGGAACAAACACAGCAGTGAAGAGAACAAAATCGAGTTGTTTCAGAGTTGATGGTGCAGGATGTACCTATGAGTGCTGTGGTAAAGCGGTTCATAGACAGGGGCTCCAAGTAGAGGGGACCCTCGTAACCCGAGTCCAGCTCTCCGCGTACGTAATCCCTGCAGGAACAGCAGTCATTGAGCACTGTTTGTTTGACAATCATGATAAGTACTAAACAACTGCATTAAATGTCAAAATCTGTTCTGGTTCTAAGTGACAGCAACTAGATTTGATGTGAGTGCGTGTACTCGAACTGACAACACGGGGCGTATTTCATAACCAATGTGTCATCTGCTTCACATCTTGTGTTAGTATACAGTCATGCATAAGGCTGCTGTGAGCACAGACCTGGAAAGCTGGTGTCCAGCGAAGAGCAGAAGAGCTGTGAGCACGTAGAGGTAGAGCTGAACCAGGTGCTGCCGGGGTAAAGTCAACAACACCAGACTAAGGATATAACCTGAAGAAAAGGGAGTCTCAATTACTGACATGAATAATGATATGCATCAGATTAAATAAAACAAACCAAGTGCTTAAGCCATCTTACTTAAAACAACCACAAAAACTTTGGTTTTAAATTGTCCATAAGAATCAATGACAAATAAGAGCATCCAAAATAATGAAAAAACTTAAAAAAAAAGTTAAAAGGGGTCATTTGATGCTATTTTCACATATCATTGTGTATTAAGGCCCTTTCACACCGGACGCGTAACGAAAAAGCAAAGAATATTTCGTGTGCGAATAGTTTGCGTCAAAACCATTCACATCAGCCGTGACGCGAGTTTGCGACGTCTGTGACGTTTCAGAGCTCCAACGTTCCAAAACATTCGCGGCGACAGCTGAGAAAACATGGACACTTCATCATTCAGTGAAGACGAGCTTTTCGTTTTATTTAAAAGACCGAAAAGAAGGTATTGGGTGCACCCAGTCTTAAAGAACAGTCTGAAGGGGAGTATGCTAATCTTGTACAGGAGCTAAAACTTTATCATGGCAGGTTCCGCACTTACTTTCAAATGTCCGTGGGACAATTTTAAGGAGCTCCTCCAGAGACAGTAGCAGCGCATCGGACAAGACAAACACACTTCAGGAACCAATCGATCCGGAGCAGCTATGTTTCCAGTTGAGTCACAATGTTAACATTTAAAGGTCCCATGGCATGAAATTTTAATTTTATGAGGTATTTCAACATTAATATGAGTTCCCCTAGCCTGAATATTGTCCCCAAGTGGATAGAAATGTTGATCGGTGTAAAACCGAGTTCTGGCTGTCTTTCTCTGCCTTTGAGAAAATGACAGGCCAGACTAGCCAATCCTGAAGTCTCCTGGTTTGACGTCCAAGCAGGAATGGTTTCCTCCCTTTCCTCCGCCCAGAGAATCAGGCACGCCCATGCAAACGCTGAGAGATCATTACTTGTGAACGAGTGAACGCTGGCAGTTTCTCAGTGTTTGGATGTACAAATGAAAACAGAAGTCTTTCTTCAGTTCCTTCTGATCTGTGATTATTGATTTCTTATGTGTAGCTAATTATTTATTATTCGTGCACACACTGCGGCTTCTCTCTCTCCCGACAGAACGGTGTTTTCTATCTTGTGAGTCAGTGTTTTTGTACGTCCTCGTCGCGTCTATCTGTTCTTAAATGTGCATACAGTCTTTTCTGCTCAACACCAGCAGAGTCACAATCTTTAGAGATAAACCTCACACACGCCGAAGCTCGGCCTTCAACATCCCCGACCCCCAGTACTGCATCTGGCCCACAGCGGAGGCACCAAACGCGGCGTGAGATTAAGCAGAAGGGGGATAAGCGTGAGCATATCTGGGCTAGGCTAGCCAGCTTTCCCCACAATAAACTGGATTACATTCGATTACTGCTGTTGTGTCTTTGTTTGCGCTGTGTAAGTTACTCAATGCGCGTCACTGACGCTTTTCATATGATTGGAACATATCTAGAAATAATGCTATACTCAACACTTACTAACTCGTTCATCTCGCTGTAATGGTACTTTGCATGTGTTACAAAGTTGGTAGAATAATGATGAAGACGGACTCGGTGTGACTGGGACTCGTGTTTATTCAGAACTCTCAGATACAAACACAATAAACTCGCGCTGACTGACAGCGCTCTCATAACTCAGTAGTTACTATAAATAACTTTGTTAGCAATCGCTCCGTCTCCGTGATGTCCGGTTCGCGAACGAATCTTTCTTTTGAATCTGTTCTTTTTAGTGAACCGAACCAGTTCACCAAATCGGACTGAATCGTTCTAAACGGTTCGCGTCTCGAGTCAGCGCTGATCCATAATTTACTAAAGTTACTAACTTTCTGACATGAGTGACAGCCCCTCCGACTAGAAATAAACTAATAACCTGAAGTATATGCTAGTAACTACAACAGTTCACCCTGAACTGAGACATGCTGAGAGAACTGATGAGAAGTGAACTCAGGTCCATCCGTCTCTCTGGCAGACTCGTGCCTGCTCGTGCCTCGTTAAACCACGCCCCCTCCGCTCATTTAAAATGCAAAGATGTCAGCCAATCACAACAGTGGGCGTTTTTACTGAAGTCTCACAGCAGACACGCCTCTTGAAGCAGGGCATTCAGCCACAGGGCAAACAGCAGTATAGAAAAAATGCCTTTTATTTCTAAATTATGACATTTTATGATGTAAAAATCATACTAACAATATAAGTACACCTCAGGAAACACTATAAAATAATAGAAAAATGCCATGCCATGGGACCTTTAAGTGCAACAGTTGTACTAACGGAAACATTTTCACTTTCCATAGTCGCATACACAATTGGGTTTAGAAAAAAAAATTCAACAGTTTTAACTCAAAAGGTGTACAGCTGTACAGCTGTAACTACAACTACAGGTGTAAGTTCATGAGAATGTGATGTCTGGCAAAGGTTAATGTTGATTGAATAGCTAATGACATCAACTGGACATTTCGTGACCTTTGTTTCCTTGTATGTGATTGGTTTAAGCCTCTTCTGCCGCTGCGAGTGTAAAAAACACCAAAAAAAACCACATTGAAACAAAAAATAAACATTGTTTTTTTCGCCACAGCACATTCGCATTCGGTGTGGAAGCACTCAATACACAAACAGCTGATAAAAAAAATAAAACCATCGCGCAAATTATTCGCGCGTCAAAATCGCATCCAGTGTGAAAGGACCTTTAGGTGTAATAAAAGATGTTACCATGCATTAATGTTCAAAAAATACATTATTTTTCACATACTGTACATTATTGTAGCTCCTCTACGCTAGGGCTGCACGATATTGGAAAAAAAACGTACATTGTGATATTTTGTTTTTCTGCGATATAAAAACAATTTCACCAGATGAATTGCTCTGTTGAATTTTTTTATTTTAAATTTCAAATAAGCAGTGCTTTATGTTTTTCAGGTAAATCTAACAGTATTCAGGTACAGAAATTCAATAATCAAATGTAAAATAACAGTCTTCACTATAAAATTGAAATATAACTAATATAATTAATTAATCAAATTGATCTTTATTAAAACTACAAAAGTAATTTTCTCTTTTGTTGTTTGATCACCACTGGCGACACAAACAGCTGCGGGTACATAAGGCTGCGGTCCCTTTAAGATGAATGCAAGGACCTAATAGAAATGGCATGCATCCGTTTTCTTTTCTTTCTCAATTGTTTACAACACATAACTGACTGTGTTTACGAGGATACTCAATGAGATGGGCATTTTGACTTCATTTTGCGTGCACATGTCCGTTTAAGCTCAAAAGAAGAAGAAAAATCTGTGAAAAAAATTCAGCACGCAAGTCCTCTTGCGCTTGATCAACTTAACACATGCAAATGATAAACTTTCACTCTATGATGGTAAAACTTTGCAATTAATCAGCGAATCACATGCGTTCTGAACCAGGGTGCAGCTGGCCTTCTACGATCCTTATACTTGCCATCACACATCCTACAATGTGACTATCGCGGATGCGCACATCGCAATACCGATATAATGCAGCCCCACTATATGCCCTTCCTTTCAAAAAACACGTTGATTTCTACAAAGCCCCTCCTTCTGAAAAGCATAGTGTGCTCTGATTGGCAATCTGACCCAGTGCGTTGTGATCTCAAGTGGTGTCAGAAACGTAACGTCCCTTAACATAATTCGCAAGCTTCAGCTTTCAAAGCAATTACAAAAACAGTTAATAATGTCGTCAGTTTTACCAGTTTGAGGCCTAATCGGATTCTGAAAATGCAGATGACCAAGTCTTACGATGGGATACTCATATGTATTTGCAGTACACAAGCCACGGTTCAGTTGAACGTGACAAACAGCGCCTGTGTAAAAGCACAATGTGCAGGCGTTCTGCTTCAGCTCTGCTTGCGTGGCCAGTGTGAAAAGTGAAACAACACATAGTGCATCAAGTTAAAGGTGGAGAACAGAGGAGACTATGCTTGTAAACATAAATTCATCTCTACACTTTTGATCGTAAGAACTGAGAAGATGTGTTACTCTACACTGCACAAAATGCCGCATTTAAAAAGGTCAATAGCAAATACTTTAACAAATAATAAAACATAGACCTACTTACAGGCTCTGATGCAGAAGTGCCAGATTGCCATAGCAAAGTTGGAATTACTATAATCCATTTTTTAGAAATAGCCTTTGTGTACAGTAAACCTTTCCTAGGTTCATATCAGGAAACTGTCCTGCGTAAAATGTGCTGCACACGCACAAACATTTGGGTTGTACTGTTCTGGAACAGTGTTGTAAATAAATCTTAACCACTGATTCTTAATTGCGTCCACTTTCGGAAGGCCAAATAAAGTGCTGCGTTTGCTTTTGCATAAAGCTATAGCTAGCTATAGACCAGGAATAATCTTTAGGGTCAAGTAAAGGGTCGATGACATTTGTGGTGAGATCTTTATTGCAGCAGTAGTGTCTTCAACCCTACCCTGTTAAACTGTGTCAGCAGTATCTGTAAGACCCAGTAAACCTAAAAGACTGTTCAGGCCATGAGGAAGTTTATGTCAAACACCATGCCGATTCGTCGCCTGGGCTGGCCAGCACGCTCCGCTAGAAAAGCCCTCTTCTGCAAATATCTTTAGCTGAATGAGCAGGCCTGGGAAAGATTCTACCATGAAGTAAAACATCATTTGTGTCTCGCTTGCAGACAATTGTCCTTCTTGTGGTGGTTTAGATCACTGCACCAAACATGCAGAGAGAATCCAGCATATTCAAATAGAATGAAATCTAATATACTGGCGGTGGACAGCTGGGTGAGCATCTAGCTTGCAAGGGATCATCTATGAAGCATTTGCTGAGGCTTACATCATTCCGGAAAGTACTGTGTGAGAATGCCAGACTAGCTCTGCGATATTAGTTAGGTATGTGTGTGTGTGTGTGTGTGTTTGAAGCACAGTGCAGCTGTTCTCTCTATATTGACTTCACCTGCCACATGATTATGCTTATGTAATTGTTTACTCGGGTATGAGTAATGTAATTGTTTACTTATAGGTATTCCCCATTTGGGCAGCTAATTATGAATTAGACCAACCAAAACTCTACAAGAAAACATTATAAAGAAATTTCATGATGAAATTGTTCATAAAAATATAATAAAAAAAGAACATTATTTGCATACAATAATTGCTTTTACTTATAAAAACACTCTAAACACTGAATACTTATTAACAGGCATAAAGACAAAACATGCAGATATTTGCCAAAGGATGAATGAACGCCTCTTTAGTTTCTGTGGTTATATAGTGTTGTCTTGTGTGTCGAGTCTATGAGGCACAAATCAGCGTCACTGAAACCTGCTCGGCTGGATCAAGTGTCCAACACAGGTCACACAATGAGAGGGACAGTGAGAAGAGGAAGGTGTGGTAGTTGTGTGTGTATTTAAGCCATATATATTGTCTGTAGAACTGTATCATACTGACAGTGTTTAGCTGGAGGTCACATAGACACTGTTGTTGGTTTTAAGCAGGCATTCTGTATCAAAATGTATCAGGTGGCGGAAGTGTGGCATCATGTCACTGGTCGGCAAGTAGGGATGGGCGATATCTTATCGTTTGCGATATACCGGTAAAAATTCTCCCCACGATAAGAATTTGTCTTCCCGCGATAATAACGATAAAGCCTAGTTGATAGCGCGACCCATCCGCACCGTGCCACCGCTGGCCGTCTCTTGATGCTTAAAGCGTTTACTTTATGATGGCCGCGGTGGCTGCGTCAATTTGTATAGCTGAACGGGGGTTGGAGAGAAAATTTTCTTGTGGTGCCCCTCGCAGCACTCGGTGCCAAGCGCCGGGCAATGGGAGCGGCGGCACTGAATCAGCATTTCACTTGCAGAGCGAAAACAACTATGGCGGAAGCTGCGGAAGAGTTCATAGCTAAACGAGGTGCTACCTGAAGGCAATCTGAACCTGTACATACAGATGTACTTTCACTCGCTGAGCACTTGAACTGAGCGCTTAAGAGATTCGCTCTGTCTCAATCGATCGGTAAAGCATTTCAGTTCATCTCAATGAATGCGCAGTGCATTTGACGCACATAAAACAATAGTGTAATGTGGCGTTCACACCGGACGCGATTCGCGCTAATCGCGCGAAGGTGGACGCGTGTACATTTTGAGTTTACTCGCACGAATCGCGCGTGACATTCACTGCACAACAGACGCGAATTCGCGTCATGGGCGGGGCTTCCGCCAGCAGCTCGTCTCGTTGAGAAATGGCTGACATGGGCTGTGTTTACATGTCTTTTTTTTGTTAATATCTACTGTTAATGTGTGACAAAACCTAGTTTTAAGACTTTTTCAGCCAATAATGTAGTTGTTTAAAGCTCAAATCTGTGGTTTATTTATATAAACAGTGCCTATTTGAACATTTTATCTTCGGAGTTGTGAGCTCCAGCAGACAGCGGCGGTCAGCGCTCGTCAAAGCCGGCGAGGGCAACCTTTCCTCGGCCAGTCATTCTGCCGTCTCCCGCTGGCTCTGATGTCTCTGTGTTGTGTCTCGAGCTATAATTCGTCTTGTAACGGCCGATCTTTGGTCTCATGGATCTATAATTTGTTCCCTGGCAAATCGTTTAGGCTGAGGGCAAAGATAAGTTTCATTACTTTATATTTTTAGGTTATAACTGTAAGTTGCAGTTGTAATGTTAGCCTACTAGCACTGACTTTGAATGTTTGACTGCATTGTTTGCTTTATTTCATGTATAGCTTGTTATACATTACTTATACTTTTGTATTATTGATCATACATAAACTTGCATTTAACAAAAAGAGACTGGGTTATGTTTCATGTCATTTAATGTTATCACAGTGATAATCATATTGTCTGAACCAGATATTAATATACAGATTCTCTCCTCATTGTTGTCATTACTAGAGCAAGCTCCTGATTGCTTAACGCGGTGCAAAATATCCGCCAAAGTTCAGATTTTTCAACTTGAGCGATTTGCGCGAATCGCGCGTTCAAAACGCTCAATTCGCGTCCTTCGCGCCGCCTCAATCGCGCGAATCGCGCCGCAGAATGCCATTTCGCGTCTCTGCATTGACTTAACATGTAAATCACTCGCGCGAAACGCGTCCTGTGTGAACGCACCATGAGGCGCACGACTGAGAGCCCTCAGTGTTTCACACACACTCAAAGAGAGAGCGAGAGAGTCTTATACCACAAAGAATTGACGTGCTACATGTAAACAATATCCTTTGTTGTATTTTCCTGTAAAATAATGGCATTTATTTGGAATTATTCAGCCTTTCATGAACAGGAAGAAACGAATGCACAAACGGGAATCTCATTGGCTGGCGTGGCGTGCACCTATTAGCCTACGGTGCCTGTTTTGATTTCAGCAAGACAACGTGATTAATATTCATGAACCCAGAAGCTCATTATTCCTTAGTGCAGTTACTATTACTAGTACTATTTTTATTAGTAGAAGAATTTGTGGTATTATTATCTTATCAACTCAAATTACTGAAGTTCTATCATTAAATCATTATTTTCAACTTTTTTGGGATAATTACTTTTGCTGTTTCTGCTATTTTTACCACTGTTTGCACCATGTATGAATAAATACAGAATCGGTTTACATGTAAAACTTGTCATTGATTTCAAAATTATTATTGTTTGTATTGTGTGATGTTTTTTAGCACAGTTGCACTATTTAAAGTAAACATTAGCCTACCTGCACTTTTACAGAAGACAATTATATCTGCTACTTTTCCATTTCTGAAAAGGCTGGTGTGGAGTTTTACATTAAAAAAATAATTAATTAAATAAATACATTAAATACATTACATACACAACATTTTCTTTTTTTCTTTTATGTATTATAGGAGCCTATTTGATGACATGTACGTTTTACTTTAGATCATTGTTTGTTTTTCTGAAACTCGCAAGAATGCGTGCAGCTCTCACTTGTATCCAAAAACAGGTGGAATGATACTACATTTATCGTCATTGCTATCGTTATCGCAATAAATATTAGAAAATATCGGGATACATTTTTAAGTCCAAATCGCCCATCCCTATCGGCAAGTCGCGTTAAAATGCATGATGCATAGTCACCTTGACACTGCAAATCACTGTCAGTGTGAACAACCCTAAAGGTTATCCTGAAATATCTGAAACTGTTCCAATACTCCTTTTCTGCAGTATCAATACACCAATACCAAACCGCGCACTTACTCTCTTTTCTCTCCGACAGAGAATTGACACTAGGGCTGAACGATATATCGTTATCGTATCTATATCTAGATATGAACTTTCAAGATATTACTATCGAAAAAAGCAACGATATAGACAATATAGATTTCCGCTCTCCGCGCTCGCCCTGCATACAACTCTGGCAGTCACAACAAACATCAGTACGAGTGCCATTGAATGCACCGCTAAAGCCAGCGCGCGCGCACTACAGGGACTTGAGAGGGGGGCGGCGTTTCCATGGTGACACGTCATTGCTTGTCACGTGACACACCGCAGCAGCAACAGCGCTGAATGAATGATGATCTGCTTTTGTCATTTTTTCCTTTTTTATTCAGAATATTCACAAATGTGTTAGCTATGGCATGAAATATCTGATATTCCGATTGTCAAATACATGCAAGTGGAAGTATATTGTTGTTTAAACACCTTTATAACGATCGCGTTAGTTGAGCTGTATGCGCGATGGGCGCCGCCGTGTAATGCTGCCTTCACATGCTCTCGGAATTATCGTAAATACGAGTTTCCTAGTTAAACATTGCACATGAACGCCCTCACATTTTGAAACTTGAATGCAATGCGCTCGTAATCACGATTTCAGAAGTCGGAATCAAATTTCCGATAGCACGTGAAGGCAGCATAGTTTGTGCCGCAGACACAGTTCAGAGAATCAGATCTGTTGGATTTACAACCTCTATGTTTACAACACGTGAATTCATCCACTTCTCCCGAAATACTTAAAAGTAAGTGGCTGGTGAACTAGGAATAGAATAGAGTAAACATTGAAGTTACTTACAATGTGTATCTGATATGAATAAAACGTGTCGAATTATAATGGAAAGGATTATTATTACCTCTTCCATAGACATCAGTGTGTATTTTACAAACTCTAAATGTATTGTTTTTTTAGTATTTATGTGAATTTATATGTTTGAAACCTAAAATAAACAGTATGTGGTTGAAAACACTGAAAAGTTGTGATATATGACAGCTCTGAGCGATCATGTGATGCACTTGAAAACACTGAAAAGTTGTGATATATGACAGCTCTGAGCGATCAGGTGATGCACTTGATCATGCGCTCCAGGGACCAGCCTAGACTGATTATACCCGTGTGATCGTACGTGCCAAAGGCTTAAAAACAATACATTTTCTGACACAAATTTTTGAAATGTAGGCTTAAATCAAACACATTTTAATTCAGATTCTGGTTTTCACCGAACACGTAGTCATATCGTATTGTATCGATATCTGGCATGAAAATCGAGATATGAAATTGTCCATATCGTTCAGCCCTAATTGACACACACCTGCCTCCTCTCACTCACTCCTCTCATTTGCTGCTACGGTTGAATAGGCTTGTATTGCGCATAATTTCCTGCAGGTTTCACACTCACACCAAAAGTGCATGCACCACTGATGTATAGTAGCTCTCTCATAAAGCCGCCTCTGAAACAGCTGGTAAGTACCAAATTTACTTCTTTTTGTGGCTCATTGCGCTTAAACAGTGAAACACAGACAAAATTGTCTCAAAATGTCTGTATTCAGGTAAATACAGTTGAAAAAAAATGAATCGCATTTTGTGTAACAGTATATTAGATCCATGCATAAACTCTCAAAGTGACAGCAGCTTAATAAACCTGCTGCTGTCCGTTATGTTAAACAAAGAACAAAAAAGACAGAAAAATCACCCACTGCTCAATTGAATAACTTTTGCTAATTCCAAAATGCCATTTTAGAGCTAGTAATGGAGGCCTAAGCCATTATTAGAGTGAGAGAGAGAGAGAGTGTGTGAATTAATTACATCAGTCTGTGTGTCTCTCAACAGTGTTAGGTGCCAGCGTCTACTAATAGTGAAACTACGTTTATCCGTCTTTTCTAGTGAGAAACATCATGAAAGGGAAAAGTGCTTATTCATAATAACTAATAAATGCATAATACATAAAACTTAATTTTGTGGAAAAAACTTGGAAATAATGTGTCATTTTTATCCTATTCTTTACTATATTTATTTGCTCGGTCAGTGTGGTTGTGGGTTTTGGTTCTATAGGCTGTAAAGACATTTTAAATAACTGAAATCATTTGGTGAAGTGATATGGAACTGTAATGCGGTCAAGACCTGCCTGGAACACCTTTAGGCATGCGTTTCCCTGTAAATAATTGCACGCCTTAGAACATTCGTCAAAATCAGAATCAAGCATTCAACAGCCCCATAGTATAAGAGATAAATTGTCTGTATGGCAGTTTTCCCTGTGGTATCAAAAATGGTATCAAATATCGAAGTTGGAAATTCTACTATCGTGACAACACTACCTACTACACATCCTAGAAGCTGGAATTTTAGCCCTATCTATACTATCTATATTATATATAATATATATATATATATATATATATATATGATTTATATATATCTATATTATTTATTTATAGATATATATAGAGATAGGGTACTTGATAAATGGAGTAGTCAAAACTGTATTTGCAATGCAAAGTTAACAGACAGATGGATCAAATCAAACACCAGAATGTACTATTAAACGTTCACCAATTCATTCATTTCATTTAGAAAAACTGCTGTTGGACATGACGCCTGCTACAACACAGACTTGCAAACACATGATCAAGTGTACAATATGTTTCTGCTTACATGCACAATTCATGAAACTTGTTGTTGTTAAAACAAACCATTAAAACGGTTTTCATGACAGATTTATTCAGCTGTACATCTCTAATAGGTAAAAAGTAAAAATATAATGAATATGTGATAATGCAAAATGCTGCTCTCTAGAGTTATTTTTCTAGTTGACTAGAAAGTAGTGCAGGGTGGGAAATTAACTTTTTTGTTAAATTAACGTTTTTTTCACCACCACAGTGGCTGGTGGATGCCCACTTTTTCCAGAACTCAAGTTTATAAAAGAAAGTGCACTAGCATACTATGGGGTGAATTCAGGTTGATTGGGACACTTTTTCAATAGCAAAAAACTGTCAGAATCACTTGATTTTGTAAACTATCACACACACAGTACTCAAATATAGCCTATATCTCAAACTGGCTACAAATTTAACATCAGAGCAAGAACAAAATGTATGCAACTTAAATGAAATACTCAGGAGTCAGGATTAGCCTAATGCAGGTTAAACTCACAGCACACGCAGTGATGGAGCTCACAGCATTCTGAACAGAACCGCCAGTCATATGAACAGTGCGCTTTGCTTTCTTTTAGTTTCGAATTGTTTCGTAATCGTTTAAAAGAGGACATTTCTATACACATATTTCTCATGTCTGTGAGAAGTAGCCTATACACTGAGTTTTGGATTATTTATGAGACGCGCTCCAGTTCATGTGCAACGCAAGTGATCGCTCCCGCACTGTCATGTCACGATTATTGTCTGCTATAGTCTATTTGCTTCTTATTGAATAAATCCGGGTAATTGGTTGATGAAAAATCGATTAAAATTAAGATACAATTTATACAAAACGAAATTCACTTCAAAGAAAGGCTTTCTACAAAAAAAACCTGAAGTGTCAAAATCATTTCTGATCCTATGTCTTTGACATATATTACGCATTTTTACACTTTTAATTATCAATATAGCCTAGATGAAATGTAAAAATAGCATTATAATATTTAAACACAAATATGAAACAAAATACATTGTTTAATGGCTACAACAGGTAGCCTATAGTAGTTTACAGTACAGATAAATGTAATGTCTGAGCGGGATTTGAGCGAATGTTGTTTTACCGGTGAGCCTACACCGTTTTAAAAGTAACTGAGCTACTGAAAAATGTAGTTAAGCTAGTGTCGCAACTTGTATCTCGCTACTGCCCAACACTTGGATGTATGGCAGTGCACTTGATATGAGACTTGGATGACTCGTGGTCTTTTATTGCCTCTAATTTAAGGTTAGTTGCTCCTCTAACAAACAAATTGTTTGCATTTTCTGACGACGCGTAGGTTCGACAGTAGCCGCATTTCCATTAGCCTACAGATTTGCGCAAAACTTTATATTTTCTAAATGTCGATAAACTATTGCGAAATGACGGTGTTTCCATTAACCAATGTTATGTGACTAAAACTTATTTTTTTCCTCGTGATAAGTAATTCCAAAAATTATGCCACGTATGTTGGTTTATATATCCAAGCCACCGCTCCAGATATTATTGTTAATGGAAGGAGATATAGGCGTGTTATTCAAGCATTAAGAAAAGAGCAAAGTGTTTGAATTTGCATGGTGGTAATTTTTTTTTTTTTTTTTTTTTTTTACCATTTCGTTATCTTGGCTTGGAATTTCATTTGTTGGACTGTTGTTGGTATGAACTGAATTTAGAAATGCTTTTCAAATTAAAAACTTTGCGTTTAATAAAAAAAATACATTTTTGAAAATCGAGACAGCGTTTGGAGTGGAGTGCAAAATAATCCGTTCCCTCAGTCCACGGTCTTTGTTGGTTTTGTAAGTGTACACAAATAAAAATAGACAGTTTATAGTTTATAATTATGTCTTGCACTTAGTGATGTTACGTCTGACACCGACGCTCCGAAGCTTGCTTCAAACTCGAACGGTCCTTGCAATGAACCACTGCTTCGGAGCTTGTATCATTACGTCACTAGTCACGTGAAAATGACGTCTGAAGCAAACACACTGGCTCACTCCTGTAGTGAACCACCGGACTGCTTTGACAGCCGAATCCAGTGTTGACAGATTTGAAACCTGGCGGCTGAATTTTTTATGAAAGTGAAGCCAAACCATGGCAACACCGTGTGTTAGTAATCGGTGTTTGGATTGGCGTTATTGTTGAGGAGAGTGGATTGATACAAGGCAAAGTCACCCGCCACTTTGAAAAAGTACCCGCCATTGGCTGGTGGCGGGTGCTAATTTCCCACCCTGAAGTAGTGGATGACCCATATTGATTTTTTTTTATGGCTGATGCCAAAGGTTTTGAGATCAGGGTGGCCGATATAAAGCTGATATATATGATCACACACTTTTTAATTTAAAGATGCATGCATGAGTGTACAGTATTGAAACTTACAATTGAAACTTCAAGTTTCGTCTAGGGAGATACAAAGCGAACAGAAAACACAAAGCGCTGTAAGAATCTTCGCTTAGCACACCATTATCTTTTACTGCCCATGCAACATCTGTGTCAGCGGAGCACGTCTTCTCTGCAGCCCGCCTTTTCGTTATCAGACTAAGGAGCCAACTTTCCCCCGAACATGTGAATGTTCTTGTTTTTCTCAACATGAGCATGTGAAACAATATAAACACTACAACCATTTGCAGACTCAAAGTGTATATGTACGTTTTGTATGATAATTGGTGCAGTCTCTGGTTTTTTTTTTTTTTTTTTTTTTTTTACAATCGGTTGGGATTTGCTTAAATGTTTTTTTTCCTGTTTATTGTTTGCTTACACACATTTGGTCTCATTGACTAATAATTGTGTGGATTTTTTTGTATTTGTACGCACAGGAGAACTGAATAAAAGTCCAAAAATTCAAATTTTTGAAAAACACCCATCCCTAATAGTTAGGCATTACACAGTTAAGGATGATTACAGCATTACACTAGATTTTGTAATGTTGGATTAAAACCATGTTCCGTTGAGTTTGGAAAGTTCTTCACACGGTAATCATCAGAATATCTCTTCTACTGTCTCTGAAGTTGTCCAGAGTTTTAAACCTTCTTGCAGACAATCATTTTAGGTGGTGTTTAGTCAACTAGGTGACTACAGCACATTGAAAATATATATAACCGGAAATCAATTAGTTGTACCATTTCAAAACGGAAGTGCGTCACGAAGTGCAAGTAGTCCATTACAGCTTTTTGACAACATTACTGCATAGACTCTTTAATCCATCTATAAAAAATAAGAAAAAAATAACTCTCTCTATATCATGTGTATCCTTCTCAGCTTTTCTCCCTTTCCTTATTTTCTTAGACAACATCTAAGCAGGCGTCATGAGTCATGGACCTTAATTACAGCTTGCAGTTCAATAGTTTAATTACTGCTTTAATAACTAGCATCCTTGAATGTTCCCATCATAAAAATCTTCCCAACTCCTGACTCTGCGTTTCCACTGGCACATTAGAAGAGGGCTCCAGCCAGAGTACAAACAGCACTTTGCTTTACTTCAACAGAGAGCAGAGAGCCAAGAAAACAAGCATGCGCACAAAAAACTCGCCAGGGTGTTGCTGCATTAGTATTATTATGGGTTGCCCACCCACCAAGTCTAGATGCAGCTCAGATTCATCTTTGACGGTGTTGCCCATATGATCATGACATAAACCAGGTAATATTCATAAGCCTGATCAGTTAGAAAAGTAATAACGGTCTCCTCAAGAAGCAGCACCATTTGAGCCATCATTCATGATTTTCCCCCATAATAAAGGTCCAAGGTTAAGAAAACTATGGCCACGTTCACACAGCAGCAGAATATGATTGTCATTCCTGTATTTTAGTCCTTAAAGGGATAGTTCACCTAAACATTATCCCATAATTTACTCACCCTCAAGCCATCTTTGCTGTATATGACTTTCTTCTTTCAGCCAAATACAATCAGAGTTATATTAAAAAACGTCCTGACCCTTCCAAGCATTATAACGAGAGAGAGTAGATTTTTTTGAAGCTTAAAAAAGTGCATCCATACAACTCCAGTGGGTTAATAAAGGCCTTCTGAAGCGAAGCGATGCGTTTTTATAAGAAAAATATCCATTAAGGCTGTGCGATATTGAAGAAATATGCGATATGCGATATCCTTGTTAAATAATTCGATATGCGATATGATATTGTTTTAATTGTGTAAAATCTATTTCTTTCCCCAACTGATATCCTTCTCTTAAAGCATAACCGACTGTGTTTACATGATTACTTATCAAGACAGCCATTTTGACATAACTGTGTGTATATTTGACAGTTCGAGTGTGTAACAAGACACGAAAAAAAGAACGGCTTGAGCGCACGTTTCGGTGTGTGTGTCAGACAACAGACAGTGCGAGACTGCAAGGAGTTGTTTTTCGCGTTTATTGTACTAACGTTTAATAACTACTTTTAACGTCAAGCAAGTCACATAAGTAACAGTCGTGTGCCCTGTCTATTCTCTGCTATATGCGTCGGCCTAAAACGTACACTTTTCACAATGTTGAAGTAGCCTATTAAATCATTCAGATATTGCGTGCCCTTGCGATATGCATATTGCGATATGTACATTTGCGATATTTCGATATATTGCGCAGCCCTAATATCCATATTCACTAGATTCACTGGTTTCTGGTAACAGCCGTGCACAAGTCTAGTTCCGGCGGAAGAGTGACCTCTGACGCGACACATGACGAACGCGGAAGCACAGACAATAGAGCAAAACGAAAAAGAAGTCTAAACCGAATAAAAAAATTTAATTTTTTGTTGCCCTGCCCAATTTGTTTGAACCTTGAGAGACGTCTACTCCCACATCCTACGTCACTTTTCAGTTTTATGGACATAGGCATCTTTGTTATTACTTAGGTAACGTTTGCTAATGTTACAAATAAGAGAAAATGGGCTTGACACCTAGGGGTGTAACAATACATCGATACATCAATCTAATGTCTAACGATCCGATGCATCGATACCTATAGGCTATTTATATATTTAAGAGGCACATTTGATTTAACACTCCACATTTTCACTCAATATCAGTCTATGCATTATCGCCAACACGTGCATTCTCGTTTAAATTACCTTTCAGAGCTTGTGAAAGGTGCTCGAGACAGTCGATGGAGCTGTCAGTGTCCCGATCGGGCCAGTGCTGAATCTTCACAAAAGTTTATAATTTGCTCGTGTTTAAAGCCTTGCAAAAAGCAGCGAGCACTCATCTCAAACAGCGCAAAAGTCTTCTTTTACTTATTCTTGTGCTTCAGTAGATAAAGATCTATGCTTTTGCATACAAAGAGAATAGAGCACTATGAATCGTTCTTCACACTGAAGTTTAAAACTGTTAAAACTGTTGCATAGGAGTGCTGTGACTCTATTCTGCACACGTGATGCACATAAGTGCTTTGTGCCGCCCTGTATTGGAGCCTTTCATATTATAACACTTTTGCACAATGAAAGAATATTAATAGCATATCTTGTTCTGTACTAACCATAATATGTTGTTGCCTCATTAAAAATCTGCGCTATACATAAAAAAAAAAAAGTATTTTAAATGTATAGTACTTGTATGACTATTGTCATGTCATAAGCAGTCATTAGATTACTCTGTGATTTTTTTATTTGTGGATGTCCCAATCAGGGTTCAGGATGTGAAATTTTGAAATAAATGTTTTTTATATATTTTGGTTGCAGCTGTGAGTTAATAAAAATGCAACTGGTTGTGTAAAATAGGCACATAATATCATGATATCGAAATATTGATTGATATCCCCCTGAATCGAATCATATCGCAGAACTTTGAGGAATCAGAAAATATAATCGCTGGCTATAAGAATCGATATTGTATCGAATCGTGATGTGATATTGATTCCCATTACACGTAAGTTTATACAGACAGAATTCGAGACACTACTGGAAGTAGTTCAAAACTCACACCTGCAAGTAAATGTGGTTGTCAATCCCAAAAAATGACAGTGTGAACGTAGCCTAAAATTTCAAGAAGTTCTTGTGAATGACAATGTCATTCAGTGCCTGTTGTATCGACAGGCAGTGGTTGCTTGTTGTGTTTGGACCTACCGACATAATGCAGGTAGAGGGCTATATATTTGTACTGGAAGAGGGGGTTATTGTTGAGACTGCTCCTCTGGATCTTCTGGAAGAAGGAGCTGACGTCCCATCGGTACAGCACCTCCAGCAGCATGATGCTGGGGATCCGCAGACCCACGTTCAGAACCGCTTCCACACGGGACTTCATTGCCATGACCAGCAGGGCACCAAACAGGCCTCGACTTCAACTGAGAGAGAAACATAGCTTTGAAGACATAAATCATGAGAGACTCAGTCAAGAAGATTAGCTTTATGTTTCCATCTGAAATTCTACAAATAAAGCAATGTTGAGAAATGTATCACTGTTTAAAAAAAAATTAAAAGCAACAAAAACTGTTTTCAACATTGATAATACCACGGTTCTTTACGTAACCATGGTAATACAAGGTACTTTTGGTAAGTGGAAGAACGACACACCTACTTCTCTTATTACCACAGGACGGAAAATCCACTACAATTACGTAACACACTGCTTTAGCCAATAATATAGTCAAATAATTGTGCTGTAACGAGAAAATAGCGTCGAATTTCGCATCTTTAAACTCACGTGTACTACTTATTGTTATGCCTGACGTGTTAAACGTGTTTTGAACTCTAGTAACCCCGACACATCAACAGTCACACAGTTAAAAAAACAGCACGCTGGTGAAATATTGAATAAATAAACCACATGTAAACTTGATATTACACTGATAAGAAGACGTAAAGTTACTGGTTTAAACGTAAAACTGAACAATAATGACACACTTGCATTGGCTGTAGCGAGTTTGTGCTGACTAAAGAATATATTCCTAATGCTAATGATTCGTTAAACTTTATATATAACCGCTTCAGAGGTCGTAAAATACTAGAGAAAATCGCTTTTTGATGTAAATGTGTTAAGTATATCTGCTGAGCTAACAGCATTACAGAACTGTGTCCGTTATTCCCTTACAAACGCAAATTATAATATAAATAGACTTACATGTTGTTTAGTCACTTCACGCGGTTAGATTTCGTCTTGGGCTGCGCCCCTGGGTAAATATAAACCATTTTAGCTCAGACGTCTCGACGTTATCCGTTGGTTATGGTCAAAATACAAGCAGAAGAGAAGAAGCATCTAAATTCACTTACTCCATCAGGCAGCCATTACACACACCGTTTGAGTTTTCACTGCGCACGCGCAATTTCGAATACAGCGGCTTAGCCACTAGAAGGCGCTTATCTTACACCAATTCTACTATGGCGAAGGCTTGACTATGAATCTTTTATTATTATTATTATTGACAAATACAGTATAGATTAGACAAGAAATTGCTATGAAGAGAAGGGAGGAATGGGACCGTAATCGAATCTGAGTCTTCCGCAAGAGCTTCCAGGTGTATACAGAGTAGGGGTATACCCAGTCCCATCTCTACGCATCCGACTAAGTTATAAATATTAATGATTACTCATTGACGTTCTACGTAATCTCCCTGAAGCGTCCTAACGTAGTTAATATTCATGAGCCAAAGATTCGTAAATTTGCATTCTCAACATAAGCAGATAGTAATTTTTAAAACTTAAAGGGATAGTTCACCCAAGAATAAAATTCTGACATTTACTCACCCTCATGTTGTTCCAAACCTGTATACATTTCTATATTGTGCTAAAGATATGCTGAAGAAAAGAAGATATTTTGAAGAATGTCCATAACAAAACAGTTGTTTGACCAAGGGGGCCCATCAACTGTTTGTTTACTGACATTCTTCAAAATATCTTCATTTGTGTTCAGCAGAAGAAAGAAATTCATACAGGTTTGGAACAACTTGAGGGTGAGTAAATTATGATATAATTTTTGGTGAAATATCCCTTTAATTCTGGATCATTGCATATTACATAGCCATAATACATACAGATCTTATTATGGTATATTAGGGTATATATATTTCATTCCCGTCTCATGCACAGTCAAGTCGAATAAATATTGCCTGTAGGTGGCACTCGCATTCTACTATCACTGCTTCAAACAACACTCAGTAGAGAAAAATATTAGTATTTATATTATAAATTACATTATTGAATATCTGTTAAAACTTAATACTGTTGACATATATCACCTAATTTCACCTATATGTTTTAAGACTTGCTGATGATGGGAATTTAAAATGATTTTTCCCTCATTCAATATTTTTTTATGTGAAAGATTTGTTTACATCTAATATAGAATATAAGATTAAGCATAATATAGGACTAACTAATATTACAGCCGAATGAAAAGCTAAAAGTAGCCTACACTAGTACACTCTAAAAAAAAAAGGTTCTATATGGCACCAAAAATGGTTCTTGGCTCGAAATCATAGGGGAACCTTTTTTAGTGCTATATAGCACCAATTTTGGTGCTTCAGTGGTTCTTCAGCGGTTCTTCAGAGGTGCTATATAGAAGAAGTGCTATAAGAACCTCTGAAGCACCAAAATTGGTGCTATATAGCACTAAAAAAGGTTCCCCTATGATTACGAGCCAAGAACCATTTTTGGTGCCATATAGAACCTTTTTTTTTAGAGTGTAGCCTATAAAGTCTTTATTTTGCCATGTGTTTAATTCAAACTTAATTTAAACGACGTAGCCAGTTTAGGTGATTTTTTTCAGAGGAGTGTTTTTAAAGGCGTCACTGAAATTAAAGGGATAGTTCACCCAAAAAGGTAAAATCCTGTCAACATTTATTCACCCTCAAGCTGTTCTAACCTGAATGATTTTAAAGACGTCATTGAAATTAAAGGGATAGTTCACCCAAAAAAACAAAATCCTGTCAACATTTTTAAAATCATACAGGCCTATCCCCCAGCAACTGTTTGGTACCCATATTCTTCAAAATATCTTATTTTATGTTCAGCAGAAGAAATAAATTCATACCTTGGGGTTGGAACATCGAGGAAGAGTAGCTAAAGGACAGATTTTTCATTTTTGTGTGAACTGTATCCCTTAAAAAAGAACGCGGCTTGAGACCCTGCGTTCTTTTTCTAGCAATGTTTATTAAACCATGTAGCCTACAATGAGTTCCATAATGAGTAGAAATCTAGCCTATACAAAAATGAACATTTATATATATAAAAAAAATAAGTAAAAAGTGAAGTGTTTCGTGTGTCTTGGTTTTTGTTTTCTAAAAATCATTTAAAGCAGATCAGATCTACAGTATATTGTTTAATTTCGTTTATAACCTGTTCAAAGGGAGGCGTTCTGCGCCATCCTGTTGCGCTCCTGTGAACGCGTCTTGTGTGAACGCCCCCTGTCTTCAGCGGGCAGACAGAGATGCGTTTGTCATCGCTGCCATGCTAGTGCACTTGTTACGCGGATGTTGAGGAAGTGGTGGTTTGGATGAGTATCATCCGCTCTTGATTCAGTACCGTGAGAAAACGAATCCAATGCCGCGCTGCTATGGACGCGATCGGCGTATCGCGCACGGATCCGCTCGATGACTATGAGCTGATACACCGCATAGGCAGCGGGACATATGGAGATGTGTTTAAGGTAGGACAACGCCAAAAAAGTGACAATTTCCGTAAACATTTCGTGCAAATAAAGCTCTCAAGCTCTTGTGTTTGTGCCAGTGATACAAAAAAGATGCAAAAAATACAAGGACTACAATTTCCATCCCATATCTTTCTTTCTTTCTTTCTTTCTTTCTTTCTTTCTTTCTTTCTTTCTTTCTTTCTTTCTTTCTTTCTTTCTTTCTTTCTTTCTTTCTTATGACTGTAATAGTTAAAATGTCAAGTTACCACAGATTTCCCGGCTTACAAAAAAATGATCGTTTCGCTATAACGTCCCCATTGAGTTATGAAAATGTTATGGGATGTTACTTTTTAATTGTATTAACATTTAAAAAATGATAAAAGTCCAACTAAAACATTACAGAAAAAGCGTCCCATTAACAATACACAAATATTGTTTTTGTACAAAATTTTTAAGAACATTAAGACCAGATAACTTTGAACGAACATATTAACGCCACTTGAACGTTTTCTTCATAACTTTGAGAGAATCTTGCCGGAACGTTCCCTTTTAGCTGGGTTAGTTTCAGGCTAACTAGCATGTCATTATGGCTAAACTATGTTAAGCATGGTAAAATGAATTTTTGCAATCACGTCTTGCTGCAAAATTGTTGCTTCCTTCAAATTTACATCTTGCGTTCCAAAACACGTTATAGCAGGGCAGTCTGTTTGCCTCATGAGACAGAAACCACATCTTAGCATCTTGCAACACTGTTGATCGTGCTTCCAACTAGAATACTATTATGCATGTGCATTAAAAGGATAGTTCAACCAAAAATTACAATTCTGTCATTTACTCACCCTCAAGTTGTTCCAAACCTGTATGAATTTCTTTCTTCTGCTGAACACAAAAGATATTTTGAAGAATGTCAGAAACCAAACAGAAACAGTTAATGGGCCCTATTGACTTTCATAATATTTTTGGTTGTGAACTTACCTACGGGTAACTACATGGGTTAAGGTTAGGTTTAGGGGTAGGTTCGGGGTTAGTACTTAGTTACTTATTATTACCCAGTTGTAACTACAATAAGTAGGGAACAGGGCTGTCAAATAAAGTGCATACTGTGGAAGTTGTACATCAACTGTTTGGTTACCCATATTCTTTGAAACATCTTCTTTTGTGTTCAGCAGTAGAAAGAAAGAAAGTTTGGAACAACTTGAAGGTTAGTAGTAAATGATGACAATTTTCATTTTTTGGGTGAACTATCCCTTTAACGTGTTGAAGGAACTATTAACTAACAGTTTCACAGTATGAATGATGTGTGTACTAACAGTCTGACCTTGTTACTCATTTTCACACCCCAATGACTTTGATGTTCACGCCCATGTGGCTCTGGCATGTTTAACACCATAAAAAAAAAATGCAATTCTGCATGCGCTGTGGATCGCCTCCCCGTGACAGAGAAACCACCATACTGAACTTGAATATTCCCTTAAAACTGAATGTTTTCCTTTCTATGAATTGAACGGGTTAAGGGTGGCACAGCGTGCAACAGAAATAACAGGGCGTAAAAAAAACATGTTCTTTTTGCATATGAGGAAGCAAATAGTAAAACATGTGCAAACTCTGTACGCACATTTTGCCATGCTGAAATGTTCAGTGACATTGTGCCCCAATTTTGGGTGGATTGTCCATTTATATCGCTCTGCCTGAACAAACATGAATCATGGCCTTGATAACGGAGAAAGTCACATTACAGGATGTGATTTAGTTGAGCAGGAAAGAAAACAGGAAATGAGCACTGCTACTTTTTTTTTCATCTCTACTTCACCTTTCCAGTGTCTGCAGATCCACTATTGGCTGCTGGTTACCGTGGTTACAGGCAGGCAGCTTCATTTTTCTGTCTTGCGTAGACCACACTGGCACAAACTGTGCCTTACAAAACGTAATGATGATTTTCAGTGCTGGCAGATGTTTTGACTTGCCGTTGTCGCATTTTTTAAAGGGATAGTTCACCCAAAAATGACAGTTCTGTCATCATTTAGTCACCCTCATGTTGTTGCAAACCTGTATGAGTTTCTCTCTTCTGCTGAAAAAAAGAAGATGTTTTGAAGAATGTCAGTAACCAGACAGTTGATGAACCCCATTGACTTCCATACAGGCCCGGTTCTACGGTTTTCTGCTAAGCACCCTCAAACACAAGCAAAAGCACCCTCAGTTGATACTGTAATAATATACTGGCGAAACAGATTTGGCAGATTTGCACATTTGTGTCCATTTGTGTAGCCAATCACAGTTGATCTCTTGAACGTGATCAGAGGTGTTAGTCAGTTAGTCAGAATCTCACCGCTTTTTATTCAGTGCTGAGTTAATGCAGGCTCGTGAAACCTCTCATTAGATTAGATTAGATTAGATTAGATTAGATTCAACTTTATTGTCATTACACAAGTACAAGTACAAGGCAACGAAATGCAGTTTAGGTCTAACCAGAAGTGCAATAGCAGCAAGTGCAGGATATACAATGGATGCGTAAGTGCAGGACATGGATATGTACTGAATATGTATAAATATGTATAAATAGAGAGACGTTATTACTATAAACAGAACTGAATTTACAGGTGAATATGTACAGTGAATAAATATACAGATGGCTATTACTATAAACAGAATTTACAGGTGAATATGTACTATGAATACAATATACAGATGGCTATTACTATAAACAGAATTTTACAGATAGAGGTATACAATAATATGTTAGGCTAATATGAGGAATAGCAGTGGATTAGGGTAGTGCAATAAATTATGGACAGAGCTATCCGGAAAAAAAAAGTGTAAAGTGCAGTGGAAAGTGGTTGCATATTACATTTAGAAGTACAGTGCAAAAATGCAAATGTAAACATTGGTACTATAAATACAGTCGGCAGTGCAAATGAGCATAATCCAGTTAAGATATGGCAGTGCAAGATGCATATGTAAACAGTTGTTACTGTGATAAACAGTCGGTAGTGCAAATAACAAAGTGAAGGAAGATGTGAGGTAGGAGAGTTATCAGTTTAACAAACAAAGTCAAGACACGATGTAAGTAAGAGATTTATTGTTGATATTTTTATAACAGAACTTTTTGAGATCGCGATGAACTGACAAAGCAACAGCATTTTATTGATCGTACAGCGATCTTGGCTCACTTTCGAGGCTACAGTCATTCATTGAATAAAACTATTGTTGCTAAGAGGACCAACGTCCAATTGCATACTGCAAAGATTCAGAAGTGACATCTAAATATAAATGCCACTCTGCACGAGACAGAAATTTCCTCCTGACCTAGAATAGAGGTTTTGCCTCTGTAGAGGACATTATTTAGCAAATATCTCTGACAACATACAGTTTTAAGTCTGGAAATTCTTATGAAATATGAGACATTTTGATGATAATATTATAACACGTCTTTTTACATGACATATTGTCCCAAAACTCATTCATATGCAAATTAGATACAGTGTATAAATGCATTGTATAGAATAGGAATGACATTTATGGCCATGTTTACACACATATTGCATAAAGTAAAATTTTATATCAAATTATTCTGTTATCTTTAAAGGAACACGCCAACTTTTTGGGACTTTAGCTTATTCACCGTATCCCCCAGAGTTAGATAAGTCCATACATACCATTCTCATCTCCGTGCGTGCCATAACTCTGTCTGACGCACCCACCGCTAGCCTAGCTTAGCACAAAGACTGGAGGTAAATGGCTCCAGCTAGCCTACTGCTCAATAAGTGACAAAATAACGCCAACATTTTCCTATTTACATGTTGTGATGTGTATAGTTACATTGTGTACTAAGACCGACGGAAAATTAAAGGTCCCATGGCATGGCATTTTTCTATTATTTTATAATGTTTCCTGAGGTGTACTTATATTGTTAGTATGATTTTTACATCATAAAATGTCATAATTTAGAAATAAAAGGCATTTTTTCTATACTGCTGTTTGCCCTGTGGCTGAAGGCCCTGTTACAAGAGGCGTGTCTGCTGTGAGACTTCAGTAAAAACGCCCACTGTTGTGATTGGCTGTCATCTTTGCATTTGATATGAGCGGAGGGGGCGTGGTTTAACGAGGTCTACGAGGCACGAGCTGCTGCCAGAGAGACGGATGGACCTGAGTTCACTTCACATGGGTTCTGTCAGTCTCAGTTCAGTGAACTGTTTTAGTTACAGCATATACTTCAGGTTATTAGTCTATTTCTAGTCGGAGGGACTGTCACTCATGTCAGAAAGTTAGTAACTTTAGTAAATTATGGATCAGCGCTGACTGGAGACGCGAACCGTTTAGAACGATTCAGTCCGATTTGGTGAACTGATTCGGTTCACTAAAAAGAACCGGTTCAAAAGAAAGATTGTTCGCAAACCGGACATCACTAATGTACCAGAGACTGAGCTCAGCGATCGCTAACAAAGTTATTTATAGTAACTACTGAGTTATGAGAGCGCTGTCAGTCAGCGCGAGTTTATTGTGTTTGTATTTGAGAGTTCTGAATAAACACGAGTCCCAGTCACACCGAGTCCGTCTTCATCATTATTACCAACTTTGTAACACATGTAATGTACCATTACAGCTGTCGAGATGAACTTATGAGTTATGAGTAAGTGTTGATAATACCATTATTTTTAGATATGTTCCTATCATATGTAAAGCGTCAGTGACGCGCATTGAGTACACAGCGCAAACAAAGACACAACAGGGCAGTAATCGAATGTAATCCAGTTTATTGTGGGAATAGCTGGCTAGCCTAGCCGGATACCCTCACGCTTACCCCCCTTCTGCTTAATCTTGCGCCGCGTTTGGCGCCTCCGCTGTGGGCCAGATGCAGTACTGGGGGTCGGTGATGTTGGAGGCCAACCAGCCAGTGCAGCCCGAGCCTCGGCGTGTGTAAGGTTTATCTCTAAAGATGTTACTCTGCTGATGTTGAGCAGAAACGACTGTATGCACATTGTAGAACAGATAGACGCGACGAGGACGTACAAAAACACTGACTCACAAGATAGAAAACACGAAAACACCGCTCTGTCGGGAGAGAGAGAAGCCGCAGCGTGTGCACGAATAATAAATAATTAGCTACACATAAGAAATCACTGATCACAGATCAGAAGGAACTAAAAAAAGACTTCTGTTTTCATTTGTACATCCAAACACTGAGAAACTGCCAGCGTTCACTCGTTCACAAGCCATGATCTCTGAGCGTTTGCATGGGCGTGCCAGATTCTCTGGGCGGAGGAAAGGGAGTTAACTGTTCCTGCTTGGACGTCAAACCAGGAGACTTCAGGATTGGCTCGTCTGGCCTGTCATTTTCTCAAAGGCAGAGAAAGACAGCCAGAACTCGGGTTTACACCGATCAACATTTCTATCCACTTGGGGACAATATTCAGGCTAGGGGAACTCATATTAATGTTGAAAAACCTCATAAAATGAAAATTTCATGCCATGGGACCTTTAAAAATTGTGATTTTCTAGACTGATATGGCTAGGGACGATACTCTCATTCCTGTGTAATGGTCAAGGAACTTTGAGCCGTACCATGAGTACAGTGGCGCAATGATATTATGCAGCACCTGATAATAGTCCCCAGCGCTCTTTGTGCAAGCAGATTGTCACGTTGTGTAGCGGACCCTGTCCGAATGATGGCCAGACTTTACTGATGAAACTCATGGAGTTTATTGAAACCGTTTGATCTCCAAAAAATCACTGTAAGAGCTGAACAAATAAAGCAAAGAAGTGCGCATTAACACCTCGTACACAAACTCTCTCTCTTCATAGCATTATCATTAACATACAGCGAAATACACAAAAATACTCATTACAGATGACAGTAAACAAGAACATACACACCTTATGCCTTTTCGGGGGGGTGCTTAACAAACTGCAAACTTTAAATCTGCCCAACCACTCCGATGAACCGCGAGCTCTCACTATCTTTCCGTAAACTACAACATCCGTCAAAATTAAAGTCCCTACTTATTAAGACAGATAATGAAGACCTTAAACCTATTTAAACACACAGAAATGTCAAAAATGTACACAAAAAAACTAATTATAAGATAAATCACAATGAAGTCTGTTACACGTTTGTTATGTTGATGGAAGTTAGCTTATTTTCAGGTGCTGCATAATATCATTGCGCCGCTGTACTCATGGTACGGCAGTAAAATTCCTTGATCATTACGCAGGAATGAGAGTATAGTTCCTAGTCATATAGGTCTAGAAAATCACAACTTTTAGTTTTCCGTCGGTCTTAGTACACAATGTAACTATACACATCACAACATGTAAATAGGAAAATGTTGGCGTTATTTTGACAATTATTGAGCAGTAGGCTAGCTGGAGCCATTTACCTCTGGTCTTTGTGCTAAGCTAGGCTAGTGGTGGGTGCATCAGACAGAGTTATGGCACGCACGGAGATGAGAATGGTATATATGGACTTATCTAACTCTGGGGGATATGGGGAATAAGATAAAGTCCCAAAAAGTTGGCGTGTTCCTTTAATAACATTAAGAACGTTAACAGTCATCTTTATACATTGTTTGGATTAAAAGAAAAGCTTGAAACATAAAAATTGATTGGTGAATGAAAAAAAAATCCTGTTGTTTTTGTCTCTTCATGTCTTTTAATAGTTCTGGTGTCCTCTACAGAGCAGAGGATATAGCATATAACAGGATCTTTTTCTTTTTTTTTTTAAATATCCATTTGTTTTTTATGCTCCAAACAATGTAATGGCCTAAAAAAATCGCATTAAATAACGCATTAAAGCAAAGGCAGAATAATAGACAAACATTTGTAGCAAAATATTTTTGAAATTCCAATTATTGGTAAAAGTGATGACTTTTTCTCACTGTACACTGCTATGGTGGAGCCGTTGCTTAGCCTGCACTTCACTAGAGCACCCTGGGTAATTTCAGAAGCACCCTCAGTGATTTGATTCTGGAACCGGGCCTGCTTCCGTAGTATTTTTCAATGGCTACCGTCAACTGTTTGATGACCAACATTCTACAAAATAATTTCTTTTGTGTTCAGCAGAAGAAAGACATTCATACAGGTTTGGAACAACTAGAGGGTGAGTAAATGATGACAGAATTTTTCATTTTTGGGTGAACTAACCCTTCCAGGGAAATGTCCTTGTGATGTAGTGAATGAGACAATCACATTTATTTCATTGTTCAAATATTGTAAGGCCTTTAAAAGAACTGAAACTGAAACCCAGTCAAACGTCAAAGAGGTAGTATTTAGATGTATCAAAATACTTGTGGCTCTTTGTGCACTGACTTTTTATGATCCATTACAACCACAAAAACACTAGGAACTTGAAAGTGACGTGACACAACAGTTGTTGTGGTGGCTTGACACAAGCACCCTTTCAAAAGAACCAGGAGGAAATTTGTCTTTAAGTGACTGATGCAAAGGTTTGATGTCAACATGCATTGCTTATTTGTTGAAGCACAATGACATTAAAATCATCTGCATAAAGCACCAACTTTGTTTTCTCTGTCCCTATAGGCCCGTAGCATTAAGACTTCAGTCATCTCAGCTATTAAAGTGGTCAAACTGGACCCTGGTAGGTCATAAGCAATTTTTTTTTAAATGAAATCTCATTGGCATTGTACTGAAATAGTGATGCATACTGTTACTTGGCCTTTTTTTGTAGATGTGGGTGATATTATGTAAACAAATGTAGAAACAGTTGTGAAATTATTTACTTTCTAGGCAATATTTAGTCAACATTTTAGTAAAATGACCTTTTGCTAAAGCCTTCTTTAAACTCATTATTTCCGTTGCTTTTTTCTCTCTAATGTAAGTCTATACATTTCTGTATGTTTAAATAGTTTTAAACTATACACTACAGCAGGTACAACACTATACATTCCAGAACGTTTTTGTCAGCCGTACTCCTCTGACCTAAAATATTTACTTCAAGTACCCCTTGACATTTTAAGGAGATAGTTCACCCAAACAATAGATAGTAAAAGTAATCTACGGAGCCCCTAAGGGTACATGGTGGTGAAAAATAATAAGTCAATGCTTTTGCGTTCCTCCTAGAAACTCTGCGTTTGCTCGCAAAATGTTTGCATTCCCCTGAAAAACTTTGCGTTCTCTTATAAATGTTTTGCGTTTCCCAGAGAAACTTTGCGTTCTCTTATAAATGTTTTGCGTTCCCCCGAGAAACTTTGCGTTCTCTTATAAATGTTTTGCATTCCCCTGAGAAACTTTGCGTTCTCTTATAAATGTTTTGCGTTCCCCTGAGAAACTTTGCGTTCTCTCATAAATGTTTTGCGTTCCCCCGAGAAACTTTGTGTTCTCTTATAAATGTTTTGCGTTTCCCAGAGAAACTTTGCGTTCTCTCATAAATGTTTTGCGTTCCCCCGAGAAACTTTGCGTTCTCTTATAAATGTTTTGCGTTTCCCAGAGAAACTTTGCGTTCTCTTATAGATGTTTCGTGTTTAGCAGAGAAACTTTGCATTCTCTTATAAATGTTTTGCGTTTCCCAGAGAAACTTTGCGTTCTCTTATAAAAGTTTTACGTTTCCCAGAGAAACTTTGCGTTCTCTTATAGATGTTTCGTGTTTCCCCGAGAAACTTTGCGTTCTCTTATAAATGTTTTGCGTTCCCCCAAGAAACTTTGCATTCTCTTATAAATGTTTTGCGTTTCCCAGAGAAACTTTGCGTTCTCTTATAAATGTTTTGCGTTCCCCCAAGAAACTTTGCATTCTCTTATAAATGTTTTGCGTTTCCCAGAGAAACTTTGCGTTCTCTTATAAATGTTTTGCGTTCCCCCGAGAAACTTTGCATTCTCTTATAAATGTTTTGTGTTCCCCCGAGAAACTTTGCATTCTCTTATAAATGTTTTGCGTTCCCCCGAGAAACTTTGCATTCTCTTATAAATGTTTTGCGTTCCCCCAAGAAACTTTGCATTCTCTTATAAATGTTTTGCGTTTCCCAGAGAAACTTTGCGTTCTCTTATAAATGTTTTGCGTTTCCCAGAGAAACTTTGCATTCTCTTATAAATGTTTTGCGTTCCCCCGAGAAACTTTGCATTCTCTTATAAATGTTTTGCGTTCCCCCGAGAAACTTTGCATTCTCTTATAAATGTTTTGTGTTCCCCCGAGAAACTTTGCGTTCTCTTATAAATGTTTTGCGTTTCCCAGAGAAACTTTGCGTTCTCTTATAAATGTTTTGCGTTTCCCAGAGAAACTTTGCGTTCTCTTATAGATGTTTCGTGTTTCCCAGAGAAACTTTGCGTTTTCTTATAAATGTTTTGCGTTCCCCCGATAAACTTTGCGTTCTCTTATAAATGTTTTGCGTTCCCCCGAGAAACTTTGCATTCTCTTATAAATGTTTTGTGTTCACCCGAGAAACTTTGCGTTCGCTCGCAAGATTAATAGGTTTTTCGAACAAACGCAAAGTTTCTCTAGCCTGGCTCCACTCTCTTAAGTACTTCCGCTCAATTTTCATTTTCCTTCAGTACTCCGTCTAGGATTTCGGTATATTCTCTGGTTTTCTCCGGTCAAATTTTAACCGGTCCAATCAGCGAACAGAGGGAGTGGCTAAGAACGATGACGTTGATGTCATGCGCTAGTTTGAGATGACATACGTCACGACCAAAAGTTAGCAATTGGTTATGGCAGATACAGAGTGGCTCTGGGCAGATCCAATAGTTTAATAACTTCAACAGAGTACCCGCCTTAAAGGAAGTTAACGCTTGTCAATGGAGAGTGGCCAGATTCTCTGTACAAATGAAATGTACGAGAGTCTGGTAGGACCAGGCTAAAGTTTCTCGGGGGAACGCAAAACATTTATAAAAGAAGGCAAAAGCATAGCCAAATATTTTTCCTTCCATCTCATATCTTTTTTTTCTTCACCATGTCCCTTTAGGGGCTCCGGCGTACACTGTAAAAAAAATTCTATGATTAATAAGTTATGACAACATGGTTATGACCCGATCATATGACAACGTGTTTTTTGCTAGTTTCAGCATGACGCCTTTTTTTATTTTCACGTCCTGCGCCACATTGTTTAAATGCAATGTTATTTAAAGGGCGCATTAGGGCATATTAGTAATATGCACCTATAGGCGGGTGCACAATGCGCATACGCTCTGCTTATTACACACACAGGGTACGCAGCAGCACACAATCCTTTTTAAATATTAAAAATAAAAGGATTCCTCTCTGGAAAAGCATTCAGTCTTTCCACGCGCAAATTCCGCCATGTAAATAGTGATTCGGCCAAGGTGCAAGCGCAACTGGCTTTTAAAGGGAATGGGAGATAAGACTCTGATTGGTTTATTGCACGTTACACCCAATACACACCCATGATGACCCATCATGAGCTTGTTTTTTCCATTGTTAAAATAGAAGAAGTGGATTCAGACACGCCCTAATTGCACCTGCTCTGTGTGCTTTGGACCATGCGCTTAGATTTTTAAAATAGGGCCTCTAAAGCTACGAAAGGGGCGGGGCTTAACAACAGGTCAATTAAAGGTATAGTTCACCTAAAAATGAAAATTCTGTCATTAATTACTCACCCTCATGTTGTTCCAAATCCATAAGACTTTCCTTCATCTTTGGAAAAAATTAAGATCTTTGTAATGAAATCTGAGAGCTTTCTGTCCCACCATTGACAGCTACGCAACCACCACTTTCAAGCCACAGAGAGGTATAAAACTGAGGTTAAACCACTGGAGTCCCAGAAAGGTAGTAAAGAGTAAAGACATCATAAAAGTAATCCATGTGACTCCAGTGTTTTAACCTCAGTTTTATACCTCTCTGGGGCTTGAAAGTGGTAGTTGCGTAGCTGTCAATGGAGGGACAGAAAGCTCTCAGATTTCATCAAAAGGAGCTTCATTTGTGTTCCGAAGATTAAGGAAAGTCTTATGGATTTGGAACGACATGAGGGTGAGTAATTAATAACAGAATTTTCATTTTTGGGTGAACTAACCCTTTAAGTCAAGTAAACATCTCAGACATCTGTTCACTGCTACAATTATTATCCACAACTGATTATCTCAACATTATATATTACATGAATTCTTTGTTGTTTTTTGTTTTAAGCTTCCAAAGATATCCGTCTAACACAGACACATATTTAGAATTTAAAACTGAATATAAATAAAAAGAGCAGCTGAACCTTTACTATATATATCTTTAGAAATCCATGTTTTATGGTTGTAAATTCAGTTTGAACTGAATTATTCGCTGCAGCATCTGAATTTCAGATCAATCTTATAATCCTGGTAAATCCTGCTGTTTTTGTTTTGTTTTGCTTTGTTTTTTTGAGAAAGAATGTTGAAAACATGATAGCAAAGCAGAATCAAACAAGATTACAGAAAAGTCCTCTGATTCTTTTTCTGTCAGGTGATGATATTTCAAGCATTCAACATGAGATAACCATGATGAAGGATTGCACTCACAAAAACATTGTCGCATATTTCGGCAGCTACCTCAGGTTAGTGCCGCAGGAAACTAATACTGCAGTTAGCAGAAAACTGAAGTAAAACTAACAATGAGAACTTCTTCATATTCCACAGAAATAACAAGTTATGGATCTGCATGGAGTTCTGTGGAGGAGGATCATTGCAGGACATTTACCATGGTACAATTCAAAGATTGACATATGTAATAACTAATGTGATACATGAACGCATATAATTCCAATTACTGTTTATAGATATTCTTGGACATTATTAGCACTGCAAATGGTTTGATAGTTAATCGATTAATCCATCTTTTTTATTCGTTAATGATTGATTGGATTAAAAAGCTGAAGTGGTGATGTTTAATGGTTTCAAAACCAAGCCTTGCTATATGTTGTTTCTGTATTTTTCTGAAGGGTCATGTGGTTTACAAGAGTTTCTGTTGTTATTTATATAGCCTGAAAGAGGATTAATGCTCATATGGTAATTTGTCAGTCTGAATAAGGTCTTTGTGTTTCTGCAGTCACTGGTCCTCTGAAAGAGAGACAGATAGCTTATGTGAGCAGAGAGACACTTCAGGTGAGCATGCATTCAAGTTTTTCATCACCCTAAGGTACAAAAGTAAAAAGGTATATCTTTGTACCTTACTTACCCCTAAATGGTACATATTGGTGCATTGAAGGTACATATTTTGTACCTTAGGGTACTGCCCCAGTGACAGAACTGTACCTTTTTTTCTTACAGTGTAATAGGTTTTGTCTTGGAATTAGGTTTTTTATTTGGTGTCTTTCTTTAAAGGCATAATATGTAAGATTTTAGGATTCAAATATCCAAAAACCACTAGAACAATGTTATATATTTAGTTGACTTGTGTACTTACATAATCCTAAATGTTTCCAAGAATATTTAAATCCAGAGAAATAAACAATTTTAACAGGACACGGACCGTGTCTGTGCGTCGCCTATCAATGACATCATACCCGCGTTACCCTCGATTTCCGGTTCATTGTTATACGGCTCAACACAGCTGGTCTCATTGTTTAAATCTCGTTTTCTTGATGTACCGCGAGTACCATGTTTTACCATGCCTAATATGGATCTAGCTTACTGTAGTGTCTCATAGTAGACGCTGAGAGAACGCACAGAGAAGCATTATAACATAACTTTCAACACACTCAAATAATGTATCTAATATGATAAAACAGTGCTGCGTTACCTCACATATGATCATAGCTGTCAACCCTCCCGTTTTTTCCGGGTTTCTCACGTATTTTAGCTCTTTTCCCGTTGTCTTCCCGGTTTAGTATTTCCCCGTAAAATATCCCGTATTTTTACGTTCTGATTGTGTTAACTCAGAACACGCAACTATCTGGTTTAGTGCCAGAAGACGCGAATGAGAAGTGGTGCGCGCTGTGAGAAAATTTGTCTGTGCACTCATCCGAGAGCGCGCACACGTCTCTCAGCGCGCAAATATTGAGTTCTCTTTCAAGTCTTGCTCTTGAACGGACAAACTCACACAAAAAGTATGTCAACATGTCCATCTTGAAGAGTATTCTAGAAGACATAGTCTGTATATGGCTTAAGTAAACTTTATACAGTCCAGTAAAGACGACGCATATCCATGCATTAGGTCTTAAAGGGGCAGGAGCCTTTACTGCTGTCTGTTTAATGTCAAACAAAAGACAAGGGCATCACTCACTGCTCTTGATTGAATAGCTTTTGTAAGTTTAATAGGATTAATCTTTAATTTATACAGTCAAATATGCAATGCTATTTTACATTTGATAAATTTCTGTACCTGAAAACTAATGTTAGACGTACCTGAAAAACCTGAAAAGCATAGTTTATTTTATTAGTATCTTTGCTCGATAGTATTTATTTGTGCTGCTGCCTGTATATAAATTATTTGTTCTTATTATTTTCTTTATTTTAATTTGACAGTAGTCCTTTTTTCCCTAAACATAGCAAATACTGAACAGTACCGAAACCGTGAACCTAAAACCGTGATACAAACCGAACTGTGAGCAATCTGTACCGTTATACCCCTAGCGTAACGTATGATAAAATGACTGAAAAAAGGTTGGGAATCACTGGCTTAGGCTACTATCGAAGAAGAAGAAGACAGTTGCAGCTGCGGGCGGGAGGAAGAGGGAAAAAGTAGCGGGAAGTAAACTTCAAGGAGAGTAGAGTAGATGAGTGTGATGTGCGATGATGGATCAGGACGCTGACGGCCAAAATCAAAATATTTTGTGTAGTTATAAACTCTTTAGACTTTTTTTTTAAGTTTGTGGGTAAGAATCATGTAAAAAAAATCCCTTATTTTGTGGATGGATTCCGGGAAATCTCCCTTATTTTCAATGTTCAATGTTGACAGCTATGCATATGATACGCATGAGCGGAAGAAGTAGAAGCGCTCGTCTGCGACATAATAAAAGCTCAGCGAAATCTCGCCGTCATCAAGCTATGCCTTTGTTTTGAATAAGCGACCTCTAGCGGAGAAAAATTACATATTGTGACTTAAAGGCATTTCACACTATTCTTAACTCTTTTAATCCACTTTTACTTTTAACCCTGCATCAAGCAATGTTTCACACTTTTAACTTTTAATTTTGAAAGCAACCCAAAACCTAAATTGCAGAGACAAATGTTTAAACAAGGTGCTCGAATTTGGTGGCGAGTTATTTAGCAACAGACAATCAATCTAAACAATAAACTAAACAATGCTTCCATCTTTTAATATTCATGCACTTTGTACAGTCACAGAAACTTCCACATGCTGTGTTTAGTTTCAGTATTTAAGGGAAACAGGTAAAGACTTCAAACAGTGATGGCAATTGCATAAATAAAAAAACAATGATGATTTGATTTATGTAGAGACATTTTTAAACAGGTTGCATGCTCATTGAATGCTATACGCCCAACCAGTGTTATTAACATATTATTAAATATGAATGGAAATATATATATATATATATATATATATATATATATATATATATATATATATATATATATATATATATATATATATATATATATATATATATATATATATATATATATACTTAAAGTAAATCTTTAATAGCATTATAATATAAAATATTATCAAATTATTATAATTAACAACAAAACTCTTCAATGTAATATTTAGAAAATAAAAAATGTTCATACTGTACATTATGTTGTGATGTCTAAATTATTTGAAGAATTTAAAATGATACATTTTAGCTTTAAGTTTAAGTTTTTTATTTAGAAAAAAAAAAAGATTTAATTTACCGGCCATTGTTCTTAATTGTGTCGGACAAAATATTAAAGTTGCGACGTAACGGAAGTAGCGACAGATCTTTTATTTGTATTGTGATGTATAGCCGCGTAAAACGGATTCTCGAAAAAAAAAGTAGGGCGGGGACAAGGTTCTATCCATTGGTTGTTGATTGGACAGAGCCTATTTGTTGCCTTTGTAATAACAAAAGACATGGACGTCATATACATATTAAGGGTTATAAGTGCATATATGTTATCAATCAATTGTAATTGTATGATGTATTCTGTATATATGGTGGAAATCTAAATAAAGTATCAAACTAAGGGCCCTATCATACACCCGGCGCAATGCGATGCCAGGCGTCACAAGTGTTTTTTGCTAGTTTCAGCCCGACGCAGTTTTCATTTTCACGTCCAGTGCCACGTTGTTTAAATAGCAAATGCGCTCGCGCCCATCTGTTCACCCATTGATCAACAAAAACCTGGTCTAAAGTCAGTAGTTTTTTTGTTTTTTAAAGGGCTTAGTAATATGCAGTGCACATTGCGCGTACACTCTCCTTATTACACACAGGGATGTGCAGCAGCACTCAAACACGCCAAATATTACAAATAAAAGGATTTCCTCTCTGGAGAAGCGTTCAGTCTTTCCGCTTGCATATTCCGCCATGTAAACAGCAAATCCGCCATAGTGCAAGAGCAACTGGCTTTTAAAGGGAATGGGAGATGAGACTCTGATTGGTTTATTGCATGTTACGCCCCAAAACACACCCATGGCTCATTAAGAGGCTAGGTTCACCCATTTTGGACCATGCGCCTGGCACAACGACAGTTCTCTTACGAGAGGTTCTCTCGTATTGCGTAAGTTCCTTACGCTACGGGAAAGTATTCTTTCTTCGAGATTTCTGAAAAACCCAAAATTATCCTTAATTTTGTAACATTGTCAACGCAGTGCGGCAGCCTGGCAGACCATAGCAGGCTATTCCAGCGTGCTATTGGCTGCTCTGCTGGCAACTGCAGCAGCCTATCGGTGAGCCCGCGTGACGTGGCGACCAATGAGGGCGCTTCGTGCCCACCTGGCTTCATTTGCCTACAGGTGGGGCGTGGCCACGTGTATATAAGCAGGGCTCACGGGCTGCATATTCGATTTTCTTTTCTTCAGCGAAGCCCTTCGCATCGCTGGATCTGGAACCCGCCGCCGTGACCGCGCAGACAAGCAAGCAGAGGACAGCGCCTGAGGAAGCCGGCAGCATCGCGCCACCTTCAGCCTTCCGTGCCTGCTCTGCTATCCGGCAGCCCCATATCCTTTTACGCTCAAAGTGTTGTCGCCGCTGCGTCACACTTTTCACAAAAAGAGCCGAGCGTTGATACAAATGTCTCGTTCCACCTGCGGCTCGTGTCACGCGCAGCTCAGCTCCGGGGACCGCCATGTGATCTGCGCTCTCTGCCTGGGCCGTGATCACGCCGCCGCCGCACTCCACGCTGGCGGATGCCAAGAGTGCGAAGAACTGACGATGTCGACCCTGCGGGCTCGACTCGTCCTGTTCGAAGATGATATCCCTCCAGTCCCTGCCACGCCGCGCAAGAAGAAGCGCCGCTCGCAGCGGACTCCGGAGCTCGCAGAGAGAAGCTCGCCGGAACCTTTCCCGCCCGCTTCACTCTCGCCTTCCCCGCCCCCACCCCAGGCCGCCATTTCTGTTGTCGCCTCCGGGGATGAGGCGGATGCGGCCGCGGAACGCGCCGACAGCTGCTCCATCATGGCTTCCGACAGCGAGGACTGGTCTTCCGCGTCCTCTTCAGTCCGGGGCTCCGGACGCTCTCGAGCGGGTGAGGACGCCGAACTCTTGCGCCTTCTCACCCGGGCTGTCGAGCAGCTAGGCCTCGAATGGGCCCCGCCCAAGGTGGCAGCGCCGAACCGACTTGACGGATGCTTCCTAAACAGTCGCCGCCGTGCGCCCACCTCCAGGACTGCACCCTTTTTGCCGGAGCTTCACGAGGAGCTCGCAAAGTCCTGGAATGCGCCATTCTCCGCGAGGGTCTCGTCTCAGGCTTCTTCGACGCTCTCACAAGTTGACGGCGCGGCCGAGAAAGGCTACAACGCTATCCCTCCGGTGGAAGAGGCGGTCGCAGCGCACCTTTGCCCGCCTTCTGGTTGGCGCTCAAAGGCTGCCCTCCCGTCTAAGGCCTGCAGAGTGACGTCATCGCTGATCGGCCGCGCTTTCGCTGCCTCCGGTCAAGCTGCGTCCGCTCTGCACTCTATGGCCGTGCTGCAAATCCTCCAAGCTAATCTCCTCCGCGACATGGACGAGAAATGCTGTGACGCTGAGTTAATCACGGATTTGCGAAGCGCGACGGATCTCTCCCTTCGCGCCACCAAGACCGCAGCACAGGCCCTCGGACGCTCTATGGCCTCCCTCACGGTAGCTGAGCGCCACCTCTGGCTCACGCTCGCGGACATGCGAGAAACAGAGCGCGCGGCCTTCCTAAACGCCCCGCTCTCTCCGTCTGGGCTTTTCGGACCAGCGGTCAAGGGGATCGTCGACCGTTTCTCCGAAGTGCAGAAAACGACGCAGGCCATGAACCTTTTCCTGCCTCGACGCCCCGGCGCTAGCAATAGCTCCGCTGCTCGCCGTCCTCGTGACCAGCCAGCAACGAGCTCCGCGCAGCGCCCAGCGCGGCCCCCTTCGTCTCAGAGAAGACCGAGCGGCCGCCCCAGATCGCGCTCTTCCAGCCGTGGTAAGCCGCCTCCACCTCGGGGCCCCCGGCCTAGGATCACGCTGAAGCCCGAGCCTCCAAAGTCCTCCTAGCAAGAGGCGAGAAACGACGGTTAAGTCCCGCCGCGGCCGGACCACCGTCAAAACTCTTTTTCCTGTCAGCCCCCACCACTGTGGCTGCTGCAGATGGATTTCACGCAGCCAACGAGCCGGCAAAAATGCCTTCTCGCCTGTCAATAACCGCCGTTTTTACGGCGAACCAGAGAAATCACAAAAGTTGCATTATTTCTGGTCGCACGGCTCGCGCCGTATGTGTTTCAAATGCAGTAAATGTGCCCACTTTTCTGTGTTCACCCCTGCACACAAGCACTATAAACCCTGTGTCCCCCACTCACATAAAGCGGCCACCGGCCGCTCGAGTGCTAGAGTTAGGTCACGTGTCCGCTTGTTTGCGTCCACGACTAACCACCACACGCGCTGTCACACAGCCACTCTTAACCGGTCATGTTCCACGCGTAAGAGTTGTGCCCGCTCAAACGCGCTCACACATTTTCGCGAACATTATGCCTCAGGCGCCACGCGCCACGCCACACACCATTTATTTTCCGCCCAGGGTGGCCGGAGCGATGAGTGTAGGGCCGCACACAAGCCACTCCCCGCTCGAAGCGGCAGAGATGCAGTGTGTAGGGCGGCCAGCCATCGCGAGCGATCGGCTGGCCCACAGCACAGAGAGCGCGCGCACTGCGCCCGCCCCTCCTATACGGGCCGTCAAACCCGCGAAGCGCGGCGTTTCGAGCCCGGAGGCCGTTCTATCCCGTGTGGCGCACGCGAGAGCGTGGGAAGCCATTCCAGGTGTATCAGAATGGGTGCTGAAAACAGTGAAGCACGGCTACACTCTGCAGTTCGCTCGCCGCCCTCCGCGCTTCTGTGCGCGTACAGAGACGAGAGTGAGCGAGGAAGTAGCACATCTACTTCGAGCAGAAATAGCCACGCTGCTGTGCAAAGGGGCTATAGAACCGGTTCCCCACTCTATGAGCGAGTCAGGCTTTTACAGCCGGTTTTTTCTCGTGCCAAAAAGGGATGGGTCGCTCAGACCGATTCTGGATCTGAGGCGTCTGAACAAAGCTCTTATGAAAAGATCGTTCAAGATGCTCACGACCAAGCAGATCCTCGCGCATATTCGCCCGAGAGACTGGCTAATCTCCCTAGATTTGAAAGATGCATATTTTCAAATCAAGATAACGCCGCGTCACAGGCCATTCTTACGATTCGCCTTCGACGGCCAGGCTTATCAATACACCGTCCTTCCGTTCGGCCTGTCACTAGCACCCCGTACATTTACGAAGTGCATGGACGCGGCCCTCGCTCCTCTGAGAAATCGAGGGATGCGAGTATTGAACTATCTGGACGATTGGCTCATCCTGGCGCAGTCGGAGGCCGAGCTCCTTGCCCACAGGGCAATGCTGCTCAGCCATCTGGACAGCCTAGGGCTCACGGTCAATTGGACCAAGAGCTCATTAGTGCCCACGCAATCAACCTCATTTCTGGGTTTGAATCTGGACACTGTGGCAATGTCAGCCCGCCTGTCACCCCATCGCGCGCGCCAAGTTCGGCGCATGGCTGCGTACTTTCGGCCAGGCAAAATCGCACCTCTCAAGCTGTTTCAGAGGATGCTGGGACGTATGGCCTCAGCTGCAGCTGTGCTCCAGCTGGGCTTAATGCGCATGCGCCCGCTGCAATGCTGGTTAAACGCCCGAGTGCCTCACAGGGCCTGGGCGTCCGGTGGCTTCAGGATCAGAGTGACTCAGGGCTGCGTGTCAGCCCTAGAGCCCTGGTTAGTAGCCGACTGGTACCAGAGGGGAGTGACGATGGGAGCCATCTCACACCGCAAGGTCATCTCGACGGACGCCTCCACCACGGGTTGGGGCGCCGTTTTCGAGGGCAGATCAGCCTCGGGCCTTTGGTCGAGCGAGGAAAAACTCCTACACATAAACTGTTTGGAGATGATAGCGGTAGAGAACGCGCTCAAGCAGTTTCTCCCGCTTATACGAGGACACCATGTGTTAGTCCGGTCGGACAACACCACAGTGGTGTCCTACGTGAACCGGCAGGGCGGTGTCAGGTCCAGAGGTCTGGGCAATCTGACAGAACGCCTGCTCGTGTGGGCACACAGCTCGCTGCGCTCGTTGAGAGCTGCGCACGTGCCGGGCCACCTCAATGTGGGCCCGGACAAGCTGTCCAGGGGCCTCATTCTCCCAGGAGAATGGTCCCTGCACCCCCAGACAGTCCAGCTGGTATGGCGCCTGTTCGGCAGAGCGGAGCTCGACCTCTTTGCAACAAAAGAGAACGCCCGCTGCCCGACGTTTCTGTCCAAAAGCGAGGATGCGCTGTCCCAAACTTGGCCCAGCCTCCCGCTGTATGCTTTCCCGCCGATCTCCCTATTGCCCCAGGTCATAGCGAAAATCAGGGAAACGCGCCGTCCGGTGCTCCTTATAGCACCGCGCTGGGAGAACCAGATTTGGTACCCAGAGCTGGTGAAGCTGTCGCACTCACCCCCCTGGCCAGTTCCGCTGAGAGCAGACCTTCTCTCTCAAGCAGGAGGCTCAGTTTGGCATCCCCATCCAGAGCGATGGTCTCTGCATGTATGGGTGACCAACGGATACCCGTTGACCTGCCCGAAGGGGTTATGAACACGATTTCACACTCTAGAGCCCCCTCGACGAGGCGGTTATATAGTTCTAAGTGGTCGGTGTTCACTGAGTGGTGTGTTTCCAAGGGATTGGACCCACAGCAATGTGGGGTCCAGCGGGTGCTCTCCTTCCTCCAAGAGCTTTTGGAATTGGGCAGGTCCCCTTCCACGCTCAAAGTGTATGTGGCGGCTATAGCAGCGTTCGCTCAGACGACGCTAGGTAGCACGCTAGGAAGGAACGAGCTCATCGTCCGTTTCCTCAGAGGAGCCAGACGGATGAATCCCCCGCGGCCCCCGTCGGTTCCTATATGGGATCTGGCCTTGGTCCTAGAGGCCCTGAAGGCTCATCCCTTTGAACCGCTCGAGACTGTGGAACCAAGGTTCCTTTCGCTGAAAACCACGTTTCTGATAGCTCTGGCTTCAGTGAAACGCGTGGGGGATCTACACGCGCTCTCAGTGAGCCCGACGTGTATGGAGTTCGGTCCTAATGACTCTAAGGTCATTCTCAGACCGAGGCATGGTTATGTCCCCAAAGCGATCGGCACTCCCTTCAGGGCGCAGATTATCTCCCTCTCGGCTCTGCCAGCATCCGATGAGGGGGACGGTGGCAATTTCCTCTGCCCTGTCAGGGCATTGAGGGTTTATGTCACACGCTCCGCCGCCTTCAGGCGTTCTGAGCAGCTATTTGTTTCGTTTGGTGGGCGCACTAAAGGTCTCGCCTCCTCGAAACAGACCCTGTCCAGGTGGATAGTGGACGCGATTGCAACTGCATACGCTTCCAAACACCTGCAGTGCCCGCTAGGTGTCAGAGCACACTCCACCAGAGGCATGGCCTCTTCGTGGGCTTGGGCCAGAGGGATTTCCATCCACGATATCTGTATGGCGGCAGGCTGGGCCTCCCCGTCTACGTTCGTGAGATTTTACAATCTGGAAGTTCCTGCCTTACAGGCGAAAGTGTTATCAGTTCAATAGGGCCGTTGGTTCTGCCCAGTGATTCTGCGCAGACATAGCTCACATACTGGTAGTAAGTTCGGTACTAGGCTCATGTGAATTTGAAGGAGACCGGCGGTGCCGTTCCCTCATTTACGAGACGAGCTGTTGTGAGTTTGAAAGTGACCGGCGGTGCCGTTACCTCACTCATATAACAAGATATTGTGAATTTGAAGGCGACCGGCGTTGCCGCTCCCTCATTCATGAGACAAGGTGTGGTGAATTTGAAGGAGACCGGCAGGTGCCGTTCCCTCATTCATGGGACAGGGTGTTGTAACCACCCGTCGTAAACCACCCGTCAGTTCGAATGAAGTGTCTGTATATGTGGTGGCCCGTTTTTTCTTTACCGGCCACCCTGCCCGAGCAGTGTTATGGTCCCCGGTTCCCTGGGATACATATGCTGTATGCGAGGCGCGCACGGCGTTGACAATATGTTCCCGTAGCGTAAGGAACTTACGCAATACGAGAGAACCTCTCGTAAGAGAACGATACTCGGTTACTTAACGTAACCTCGGTTCTCTCTAGAAGAGGGAACGAGTATTGCGTTCCTTGCCGTGCGCCCCGCTGGCTTTTACGCTTCAGAACTAAGAAAACCGAATATGCAGCCCGTGAGCCCTGCTTATATACACGTGGCCACGCCCCACCTGTAGGCAAATGAAGCCAGGTGGGCGCGAAGCGCCCTCATTGGTCGCCACGTCACGCGGGCTCACCGATAGGCTGCTGCAGTTGCCAGCAGAGCAGCCAATAGCACGCTGGAATAGCCTGCTATGGTCTGCCAGGCTGCCGCACTGCGTTGACAATGTTACAAAATTAAGGATAATTTGGGGTTTTTCAGAAATCTCGAAGAAAGAATACTTTCCCGTAGCGTAAGGAACTTACGCAATACTCGTTCCCTCTTCTAGAGAGAACCGAGGTTACGTTAAGTAACCGAGTATCGTTTTTTCCGTCGTTAAACTAGCAGAAGGGGATTCGGATACGCCCTAAGTGCATCTGCGCCATGTACTTCAGACCATGCGCTCAAATCGTTAAAATAGGGCCCTAAATGATTGGAGATCATGTCTGTCGTTACACCAAAAGAGATCCATTTTGATTGCAAATGATGAGGTCAGAATAAAAAAAAAAAGAAACATGCATGAATTAATCATTCACAATAAGATTACAAGATATTCAAGAAATTAGATAGGGTGAATTTCTATTCCAACGTGACTTTAAATATGTAAATAAAAGTGTTAACCTTTATAAATGTACAGTGAAATTTCAACACCTTTCTACGCAGGATTAATTACTAATCAGGGTTAAAGGTTAGTAAACATGTTAAAAAAGAAACTAGTGTGTAAAGCTCATTTAATCCGTCTTTTTCACAATTGTTTTCTATTTGTTTACAGGGACTACATCATCTCCATCATACAGGAAAAATGCATAGAGACATAAAAGTAATTTTACAAATCAATAAGCCATTATTGCCTATAACCATGTTGCCATGCAGTGTGTTTGATATACATTAGTAGAGTTCATTATCTGTATGCAGTATGAGTGAGCCTCTCTATAGCACAATAAGTGAGATGATAGCTTGGGTCTTATAGCGTGGATGTGCTCATTGTGTCATTTTTGTTTGCCCACAGGGTGCCAACATTCTTTTGACAGAGCGAGGAGATGTCAAACTAGGTCAGTCAGGGTTTACCCCTGTCTCAGACACAAAAATGCATATATTAACTAATAATCCATAAATCTCTTAAATGTGGCCTTTTGTCTCCCCTCCGTCTGTCTGTCAGCGGATTTTGGAGTGGCAGCCGAGATCAACGCATCTGTTGCTAAGAGAAAGTCCTTCATCGGGACGCCATACTGGTGAGTCACCAAGATATGCTACTTTTGTACACTTTTTTTTACAGTATCATTCAAAACACTAGCGTCGGTAAGATTATGACATTTTATATAAGCGATTTCTGAGAATCATTGTTGAACACTGTTGATATTTGAAACCAACCCAAACAAACACACCCCTCCCTTCACTGCTCCGCCCCCAAAATGCACAAACACACAATGCAAGGGTGGATGTCTCTTTAGCAGAAGCGAAGCAAAATAAAGCTTTGCGAAAAATAAAACTAAGATGACGAACGAACGACAAGGAAGAACAAAATATGAACACAGAATAAACAGTCCTCGAGTATATACAAGCAAGAGTTGGTTGTTAGTTGCCAGCAGCACACACTCAAAACCAATGTTACTCATATTTGGAGCAGAAACATTGCAACCTCAGCTTCTGTTTTCAGGCCTTCCGCTTATGTCTCTTCAGCGCTGGAAAGCTTTTCTAATATTAACGCGGGTCCTAATGCTCTTGCCTGATCGTAAACCTTCTTTTCCCAGTGATATTCCTCTCTTTTGTAATGTCCTTCAGCCATTTCTCTTTCAACAATCTTTCTTCAAATCTCCCTGTCTTGCTCAGCTCTCTCTCCTCATGAATGGACACGCCCCCTACAGCTGATTGGCTGCAAGTTTGTGGTGCTCGGTCCGATCCACTTTCAACAACATTTTTCAAAAATCACTTGCTGCACCTTTAATACATTTTAAAATCTAATTTATTCCTGTGATGGCAAAGCTGAATTTTCAGCATCATCTTTACGCCAGTCTTCAGAGTCACATGATCCTTCAGAAATCATTCTAATATGCTGATTTGCTGCTCAAGAAACATTGGTTGCACTTTATTTTACAGTATGTGCACTTAAATGTACTAAATTATTGGGTAATAGATAAGTACATGGGTTAAGGTAAGGTTTAGGGTTAGTACCTAGTTATTACACCGTTATTGTAATTACTATAACAAGTTCATAGTATGAACAGGAATGTAAAATAAAATGTTACCGAAACATTTCTTATTACTCTCACTGCTGAAAACTTTTTTTTTTTACATTATAAAAGTCTTTATTGTCACTTTTGATCAATTGAATGCATCCTTGCTGAATAAAAGTATTACTTTTTAAAGAACCTTTTGGAATTGCAGTGTTTATTAAACTAATTATATAGAACATAACATATTTACTTTTTTAGTGGTATTATTCTATTATTTATAATCAAATAGTTTGTGAAACAGTATGGTGTGTTGTGGAATTAAAGTCCAGTTTTCATCTCAGATTTATTTATGTATATTTCATTCCATTTTGGGTCAAATTTAAAGCAGTATGATCATACAATGAGTCCTGTTCTGGCTCCTTTGTTATTTGCTTCTTTCATATATCACTCTAATGTCTTTCTCTCAGGATGGCGCCAGAGGTTGCGGCAGTGGAAAGGAAAGGGGGTTATAACCAGCTGTGTGATATCTGGGCAGTGGGCATCACAGCTATTGAACTAGCAGAGCTGCAACCGCCTATGTTTGACCTACACCCTATGAGGTTTGAACACACGGGCATGTAGACCCTTTAAGTACTCAAACCTTTTAACATGCAGTGATAGTTAAACTACAAAGTATATTCCCCAATGTTAAAGGTGCTATTTCATCTGTTTTGCTAACTTCAACTTTTGACCCATTTGGCAAACATGAAATTTGCTATTCCAAAAACAACAAAAACACGATTAAAGGGTTAGTTCACCCAAAAATGAAAATTAGCGCATGATTTACTCATCCTCAAGTCATCCTAGGTGTATATGACATTCTTCTTTCAGACGAATACAATTGGAGTTATATTAAAAAGGTCCTGGCTCTTCCAAGCTTTATAATGACAGTGAACTGTTGCTCCGTTTTTGAAGTCCATAAAAGTGCATATATCCATCATATAACTGCTCCACAAGCGAAGCGAAGTGATGCATATTTGTAAGAAAAATATCCATATTTAAAACTTTATAAAGTAAATTATCAAGCTTCCACCAGATTGCCTTCCGTATTCAACTTACGGAAAAAGTTTAGGGCCTCTTGCAGTTCAAAATGCTTACGCTACGTCTGATGACATTGCACACCAGTTAAGTTTTTTTCCGATCTGGTGGAAGCTAGATATTTAGACTTTAAAGTTTCAAATATGGTAATTTTCTTACACAAATGCACCACTTTGCTTCAGAAAACCTTTATTAACCCCCCGGAGCCGTGTGGAGCAGTTATATGATGGATAGATGCACTTTTATGGACTTCAAAAACGGAGCAACAATTCCCTGCCATTATAAAGCTTGGAAGAGCCAGGACATTTTTAATATAACTCTGATTGTATTTGTCTGAAAGAGCACCTTGGATGACTTGAGGGTGAGTAAATCATGGGCTAATTTTCATTTTTGGGTGAATTAACCCTTTAATAATGTTTTCACCTGATGCTGCAAAGAGTGATGTTAAATTGTCTAGCAAACAACTCGAAACAAAAAAAGCTTTTCTCACAGGGAAATGTAACTATTTTACGAGGTGATGATTTAAATGAATTGTATGAAAACTAGTGGTGGGCATAGATTAATTGTTTTAATCTAGATTAATCTCACTGTAATCTTGAAATAATAAATAACTTCTGTCCCTTTAAGACCTGATGCACGCATTGGATCCCAAACAGTGTTTCTGTGAGCTGGTTATGACTGTGTTTACGCTAAAACTCACCAAGATGGGCATTGAGATATTTTTGAGTGTATTTGACCATTAATAAGCTGGAAAAAGGAGCTAATTTTTGCACTTGTATGTCAGAGGCGGCTTTATTACAATATGTGTGTGTGCGCTTCAGATGCGAGCGCGAAATCTGAGGGAATTAGTAGAATTAACGTTATGTGCAACCCCGCCCAAATTTCAGACCGGTCACACCAATACTAACAAAAGTCCAGCAGAACACCCATTCGCCATGTTCAGAGGGTTAACTGGACTGAATGAGAGGAGGCGGGTGCGTGTCAACTCGCTGTCGGAGAGGAGAGGAGAGCGCAGCTGATATCGATACTGTAAAAAATGAGTATTGTATCGTTTCAGATATTTCAGTATCGATACATAGCGAAATATGGATATTTTTGACAACACTAGTAGGCATACACACAGGTTCGAAGACTTGTTCTCGTGCCCCCTACAGTGCAATTCGGCTAGGTATACATCCGCGCTAAAATATCAAGGTGAAAGTCATCATAGCTTGCGTAGTATAGACCCAGCTCCCAACCCAACTTTGAGAATAGATTAACAGCAATATTTTTTTTATCGCCCGATAAGAGTCTCACGTTAATGCCGATAACGGCCCACCACTAATGAAAACGTATGATTTTTCATGAAGGTCCTCCTCTAACCCAACCCCTATAACTATCTTATGAAAACATACAAATTAGATTGTATGAATTCACACAAATTAGCCACCAATTTGCCAAAACGTAAAATACTTACGAATTGCCTTGAGATTGTGTTGAACTTTTCATAGACTTTAACCTTTATGTTGGCGGCTGCGAAGAATAGCAACGTTTTTCTTTTTTTTCCCCTTCAGAGCTTTGATGCTGATGTCCAAGAGCAGTTTCCAGCCTCCCAAACTGAAGGACAAGAACAAATGGTATTTTCATAAAAATGATCATCTCATCTTTGCATTTTACTCAGTTTGTGAAATCAATGAAAGCAAGTTCATTTGCATTATTAGGTCCACGGAATTTCACAATTTCATCAAAATGGCACTCACGAAGAACCCTCGGAAAAGGCCGACAGCAGAAAAACTCCTCCAGGTACTTGTTAACCAAAACGGCTGTATGTAAAAAAAAAATCATCTTTATTTTAGGGCCTTCTGATACTGGTTTTATTATTTAGAATGACCTCTTTTTTTTTTTACTTTTTCAGCATGCTTTTGTCACGCAGCTCCTCACACGTAACCTGGTTATAGAGCTGCTGGACACAGTCAATAACCCTGATCTTCAACAGACACACACTATGGATGAGAGCGACCTGGAGGTGAATGGAGGGCCATAAATGATATTTTCCTTTAAAATGGGGAAACATAGTTTGTTCCAGAACACTTTAGATTAAAGCTGAAGTGTGTAGCGTTTTCTCCCATCCCAGTTGAGAGTAAGAGAAATATAAGTGATCCATTAGTAGACTTTTTGAAATGTGTAAACACTGTGACTCTGTCATGCTTATCAAGCTGTGTTTGTTTGAACAGTCCAACATCATATTTGGAAAAAATGTTGGAAACAGGGTCATTGGCATAATGCTCAGTTGTTTTTGCAGAACTATTAATTAATTAATTCAAAAATACATTTAAAAAAAAAAAGCAATTCATACATTAAATGACTTGAATAACCTCTTATTCTTTTTTGGAATTACTTTTTAGGGGCATCAAGTTAGAAACTTCAGGGCAATACTAATATCTTGACACCAAAATTGAGAGAACCCACTGTGTAAAAATATTATAAATATATTAAAAGTTGGCAATTTTAGTTCAGGTTGTAAATTGTGATGTGGTGCAAACCCTAAAATATATTAATGTTAAAATTATAATGATTACATATTATATAATCAAATAAATATATAATAATGATCTCTATACCAGGGTTATTATTGTTAAAACCATAAACATTTTCATTATTTGAAATAAAATAAACATTGACTGAATTTTTTTTTATTACAACTAGTCAGGCATTATTTCTCATTTTCATTTAGTAACTGCTAAAATAAATAACCAAAACTATGGAAGCTTGTTTCCACCATGAAAAGATAAGTGTGACTTTTATTATGACTTTTTTTTCTCACAATTATGACTTTTTTTTCTCGTAATTGCAAGTTAAATGTCACAATTCTGACTTCTTTTCTCAGAATTGCGAGTTTATATCTCACAATTCCGACTTTTTAACTCGCAATTGCATGATATAGAATTGTGAGATATTAACTCACAATTGCTAGGGAAAAAAAGTCAGAATTGTGAGAACTAAAAACTAATTCTTACCAAAAAAAACAATATAGACATTTTAAAAAAGTAAGAAAAATTACAAAAACACAACAAAATGACTAAAACTTTAACTAAAATTAAAATGGAACCAAATATAAAAAACATTTTTACTAATAAAAAAAACGATTCTAAAATAATAAAACTATAATAGTAATGATACTATAAAAACATTGATGTACACGTGTTCAAGACACAGTATTATGTTATTACTTTTTACTTGATAGTTACAAGTAATTTCGAGTCATGAAATTAAAACCAAATGAAACCAATATGAACACAAAGAGTACATTTCATTGAATTAATTTGTCTTTGACCCAGGAATAATTATTTTTGCAGTTCCATTTGCTGCCACAAATGGCACAAAAACAGCACACACTTCACCTTTAATACCCAAACAATCACACACAAATGTGGTCCATAGACAGTAGCATGGCTTTAAACTGACATGTGAAATATATGACTTTTAACATTTCTTCTCTGTACAGTGCTTGTTTAATGTATGTGGTTATAGAGTTTATGTATGTGTTTGTGTATCTGTGTGTGTGTGTGTTTACAGACTTGCAGTGTCCTACCTGATAAGATTCATTCTCTAGCGAAACTTCCTGCTCAGAGAACTCGGTCTGAGGAGCAATGTGAGTCCTGTTCATACTCTAATACAGAGTAAAACAACAAGTGTTTAGTTAATATGTTATTGCATCCAAATGCAGATTGCAGATTGGAGATAGATTAAAAAAAAATATTTTGAGAATCTAAAAGAGATTTAGAGATTAAAAGAGAGCCTCATTGGTTCTTGCTGAAGCTCAAACGTGAACGTAACACACGAGAATGAACCTCATTGGTTCTTGTTGAAGCTCAAACGTGAACGTAACACACGAGAATGAACCTCATTGGTTCTTGTTGAAGCTCAAACGTGAACGTAACACACGAGAATGAACCTCATTGGTTCTTGCTGAAGCTCAAACGTGAACGTAACACACGAGAATGAACCTCATTGGTTCTTGTTGAAGCTCAAACGTGAACGTAACACACGAGAATGAACCTCATTGGTTCTTGCTGAAGCTCAAACGTGAACGTAACACACAAGAATGAACCTCATTGGTTCTTGTTGAAGCTCAAACGTGAACGTAACACACGAGAATGATTGGTTCTCGCACGTCAAGTGAACATGCTTAAGCTTCTGTTTACCACAACTGATGTGAGAGTTGATGAATGTTTATACAGTATGTGAATAAAAGCCTTAATTCAAGCTGGTCATCATATAAAGCGATCGTGTCTCTTCAGAAAATGTTGACTTGAACCGTTCAATTCATATCGATTAGTTTTACGATCTCTTTATGAATTTTTGAATAGAGAAAACCCTAACGCGGCATGTAAACAGTCGATTATTATTGTATCCTTTTAATGTTAAAAAATGTGTCATTTTTGTAGCTTATTTTCAGTTGTCTTTCTGGACCAAGGAAGTTTAATAAGTTCACTAAGAATGTGACATTAGTCAGTGAGAGTTATTGTTGTGATTTGGTAGATTACAGCAAGCCTCGGCCACAAGCCAAGGCTAACTGGACAACAGCAGCCATTGTAATTGAGAAGCCACTCTTGAGCTATGAAAGGACGTATTGTGTGCGTGTGTGTGCTTCTGAGTGTGTCTTTAGCTTCATGTCTGTTTGCATAAATGCATGAGTGTGCATCCAAATCTGCATGTTAGAAAGTCATGCAGACAATACTATAGAAAGTGGCGTGTTATACTCCTACCACACGGTTGTGTGAAAGGGGAAGCGTGATGCTGTTGAACACAGTGATTCAGTTTTAACTCGAGTTGCTTTTTTTTTTCTTCTTTTTTTCAGTTGATCATGTGAAGTTTGGACCACCCTTGAGAAAGGAGACGGATCCCTGCCCTGATCTGGTGAGATTAAACAATTGAATGAATTAGAAATGACGTTGTCCAATGTATCCAAGTAATTTTAACTGTATTTAAAGGGATAGTTCAGCTAAATATGAAAATTCAGTATTTAGTCTCCCAACCTGTATGACGGGAACACAAAAGGAGAAGTTTAGAATAATATCATCTGTCGCTCATTTCCATACAATAACAAAATGGACACAAAAACACCAAACTTGAAAACATTTGTGTTACATGGAAAAAAGAAATGACATGAGGGTGTGCGTAAATGATGACAGATTTTCATTTTTGGATGAAATATCCCTTCAGTACATCCTACTTTACACGCTTATTGAATTACTGTTTCCTGTTCTTCATCAGGGGGCGTATGATGACTGGAGCTCTATCAATTCGGACAAGGACTCACCGTGGGTTTTATATATATATATATATATATATTTCACTCTTGCTTCTCTAAAATAATGGTGACAGTAGTAAATGTTGAGTCTGACGTGCTAACGCATGTAGGTCATCCGAAAACACTGATTGGCTGAGGGGCTCGACATCCGCCAATCACTGATAAAAGTCGAGTGTGATGAATATATTGTTACATTTTGCTGTTAAGATGCACTAATAAGACTTAATCGTTCTCGCATTTTAATTTTTTTTTTTTTTTTTTGCAGGAGTTTATTAGAATGTGTGGAAGAGGCCTTGATGGAAAGGTGATCTGACTTTTTTATGTCTTGACACAGATAAAACTATAACTATAAACTAAATCATTATAAAGGTACACCTGAAAAAACATTCTTAATCAGATTTTTGTCTTTTTTTCTCCCATCTTTATGATGTGAAAAAATACACATTCAAGATACTTTACTGTTAAATTTTTTACAAATCAATTTTTTTTATTGAATGAAAACAGAAAGCAGAGACAATAAGTGAGCCAACATTTTTATACATATGCATATTCACATTGCAAATAATAATAACAATGCTTATACAGCAGAGAATAATACTCACATTTTTAAGGTTGAGATACTTTCTTTCAAACAATACCCAGTACGATAACCATCAGGACCCTTGTCTGAGAATTATAATTATTAAAATGATCTCTGTAGGGAATCTGGAATATTTGGCCACCTCCTTGTTAAAAACTTACTTAAATAAATAGAAATTTCCTGTGATGATGTGTGTATATTTTTTATTGGAAAATAAGACGCAGATGCTATATATATATTATTTTGTTAGCTTCAATTTAGGAACAAAATGTTTGTACTTAACTCTTTGGGAAAACAAATACTGCAATCAGTTTTCTAAATAAAATGTCCTGTTTGTCCCCATAAAGTTGAAATTGAATCTACAGCCTTCCCACCTCTTTATAGTAAATGAGAAATATAACTTACAATTAAAATGATGAAATGTCTAATTTTCCCTTGCTCTTTTGCAGGAGTTTGACTATAAAGAGGGGCTCTTCAGCTGCGGTAGGGAACAATGAAATAAAAGTTAGCTGTAAAAGTCTAATGTTGTGTGTAAAAACATAACACATGTCTGTTTAACCCACAGCACTCACTGGATGAGGAGGATAAATACGGGACTGTGAAGAGAGTTGTCTCTTCTCCCCCATCAACAACAACCCACAGCCCTGCCACTCAAGAGAAATTAGCTCCCTCTCCCTGTTCCCTCTCCTCACCTCTCATTGGCTCCACCCCTCTGAAGAACCCCGCCCCTGACACTAACCCTTCCATACTCGGTGAATCAGCTTCGCTGATTGGTTCAACCCTGTCTGACCTGTCACTCTTCACAAACTCCTCCCTCTTCACGGACTCCTCCTTCCTCAGTCATTCCACCAGTCTGGGTTCCCTCTGTTCAACACCAACTGAAGGTGAGATAAGTAAATTCAAAGAGTACATATAACCACACTTTGAATGCAGAATACATAAGTTTTAGTAAAGAGTTCTGTTTTTCTAATTAGAATTAGTGGTGTTAAATGGACACTAACACCAGCATCAATATTAGCGAAATACGTGCACAGAGATATACTGTTAACAAACATTTAAATGAATATGTAAATATGTGCTGCGTGATTTTCTCTCAATAACAAAATAAACATGAATCAAAAATGACAGCGGTGAGAAAATGGTTGTTAAGAAAGCATCTGATCATAGCGATGTGGAAGTGTTTGCACAAGATCTGCAGTTTTGCACTCTGGCCAAGTCACTTCACTTTTATTTATATAGCACTTTATACAATTGCTTTAAGGCCTGTACACACCGGGACGAATATCGCGCGCGCTTATCGCCAGCGTTTTTCGTGCCGTTTTTCGGCGCGTCTTGAGTGTTCACACCCAAGCGATTTTCACTGGCGCTGCGCAGAGTGAACGTGCACATTCAGTCGATGCGCTCCCGGTACACAAGATGGTGCTGCGGCACTTTAAGCCTCTGACACTCGCTTGTCACACAGAAGGAGAAGAGAGACAGTATTTACGTGCTTGCCAAAACCATAGACATATTATGTATATGGACAAAACCATTCACACACTTTTTGCTAACTGGCAAGCAGCATTAGCAATTCATCTTCTTCTTTGTCTACTTACTACTTCTTCGTCGTATCAATGTGTGCTCGGCAAGAGCGTTTTGTGCTTGAGCGCCACCAAGTCGTGTTTTACTGTCACTTCAGCAGCTCCAGGCACGTGAACAAAAGCGCCGATCTCATTGGTCGGCCAGTTTTTTACGCGCCGCGTCAAAATAAAAAAACGAACCCGAGGCGGTTTTTTTAAAAATGACGCTTTTACGCCTGGCGTTTTGCGCGTCGGTGTGAACACTCACATTGGCGCCCATTGTTTAGTCCCGAGGCGTTAAACGTCGGCGATAAACGCGTGCGAAAATCGTCCCGGTGTGAACAGGCCTTTATACACAAAAAAACCCCTACAAAAACCCTCATCCTTCCCTAGCCCTTTGTAATAAATCCTTCCCTCGCGGGTCAAAATGATCCGAAGCCCTAAAATTATACTTAAATTTTTTTTGTCAAAAATGCTTATTTCATTTCATTTTTATATATTTTTTTAAATTTTAACGATAAAAATAACTCACATTTTCATGCATAACCCTTTAATTTCATGCATAACCTGTTTAATTCAGCTCAAAATATCTTACATTTGGTGTCTTTGCCAACCTCTTGTGAAATAAATAAATAATATAACATGATATTTCATGACTCTTGCCACTAGATAGCCTTATAGCGCTATCCGCTTGTAAAGTCGTGACGTAAGGAACGCCGTTCCTGGGTCAAAGCCTCAACTCGTTTCACTTGAGAATGTCATCGTCTGCCTTTTATGAGCGCTATTTATTCATATTAAACAGATCAAACATTTTAAATACTTACAGTCTACACAACAGTCTCTGTGCTCACAGCGTCACATACATTAATATTTTATCGATTTATACAATCACTTTCTGGCCATCTGTAATTTTGGTATGGAGATAAAGGTTATGATTATATATTCTTTTGTAGTATTATTACACCACATTGTGTGTGTGTATTAGCACTGTTTGTTGTTTTTCTTGTGGCATGAGATAGAGTGTTTGTGATGTCAGACTTAACAACCGAATATGGAGCAAATGTTCGGCTGGGTCCTGAAGTCAGTTTGCTTCAGTATGCATTCAGATACACATGTAATAATTTTTTGGTAAAGTTTTAGCATTTTATGTTTGAATTTTGAGCATTTTGGGGTTTTTCTATGTGGACTGAAGCATTCCTCACATTCCGTTCATTCCTATGGAGGTCAAATTGCCCCGCGAGAGAAGGATTTGTTATTTGTTTTAAATTTCAACCACAAAACTCCTCGAATCCAGTCAATGTTGTTGTGCATTCGTGTTTCAAGTGTGACAAAAGTCCCAGGGTCTTGGACCACTCTGATGAACAATCTTTTTTTTTATGAGTTTCGGGTCAAAAATGACCCGAAAAAAAGGCGGAGCCCCAGAGCCACACCTACATATTAAGTAATTCCCACGGACCAATGGTACTTCAAAGTTGTTTACCAGTCAGAGCGAAGTTTTCTGGAAGCTCAAGCTCAAACTCCCAAAACAAACTCTGAAAAAATGTCGTTTTGGCCTGATTTTGTTCGAAATGACGTCACACATTTCCCTCTTCGATTTCGCTTGAAGTATATCAGGGTCTTTAAAGCCACTCACAACACCATAGAAATCATATAGAATGTCACAAATGAGGGAACAAAAATGGAGATAGTTTTGATGAAATCCCAAGAGCTTTCTGACCCCCCGTAGGCAGCAACATTATTACCAAAGAAAGGTAGTAAAGACATCATTAAAATAGTCCATGTGACTTCAGTGGTTCAACCTTAATGATCTGAAGCGATGAGAATTGTTTTGGTGCAAAAAAAGACAAAAATAATGACTTTATTCAACAATTTATTCTCTTCCGCGTCAGTCTCTGACGTTGTTCATGTAGTAAATACAGTGCAGCTCTTGCATGTAAAAATTTTCATTTTTGGGTGAACTAACTCTTAAAACCACTCAGAACACATTAGCAAATGCATAGCACTTTCAGGGTTTAAACCTACAGCCTTTTGGTTTTCATCCCAGATCTTGAAGCATCAGGCCACATCACTAAATAATGTTCTTTATTGAACACAAATATTACCAATCTAAAAGCCAAACACTGATGCAGCTTCTGTGTTGAACAGGCTTGATACCAGAGAGCCCTGTCGCTCCAGACCCAGGAGGAACCAGGAATAATTTCCCCCCACCTGACCCCCCTCTCTCCCCAGAATGGAGCACTCTCAGGAGGAAACCAGAGGACTCAGTAAGTAGATAAAGAGGGTCGTAACAAAACATTAAGAAAATATTACACAGGTCAAATTAAACCATATCACGACTTGATGAAAATCTCTCTTGAGGCCCTGTTTACAGCTGGTATTAAGATGTCGTTTGATCGATCGGATCACAAGTGGACGACGCTAAATACAAGTGTAAACAGGGTCTAAAATGTTTTGAGCTTGTCCACTTTCGACCACTTCCAGAGGTAGTCAAAAACACATTTGACCAGATTGCTTTCGTATTGTAGATGCTCATGCAGCCACAAAAGACCACTCTCCGCCTGCTGACCTAATGCGTAAACATTATGGGAAGCACGCTCAGCGCCGCCTCTCCCACCACGCATCACGTGCTGCGCGTAGGGCACCAAGTGCTGAGGGGGGCACCAAAAGAAGACCCATCGAAAGACCCATTTCGTCCATTAGATCAAAAGTTCTGAAAAAGCCCATACATAGACCCTCCCCTCTAAGAAATCAGAACAGAAGTGGTTGAAAGTGGACAAAAGAGATGGATTAAAACACCAGGTGTAAACGGGAATGTGTCTCCCTCATCTACTTGTGATCCGATTGACGCATCTTAATACCAGATGTAAACAGAGCCTAAAGGTCTAAACATTGCCAATCTTTCATTCTCAAATTCTGTTTTCATTGATTTCAGACAGTTGTCCATGGACTGCCACCTACACCACAAGTACATGTAAGTACAGAGAATTATGTGCTTCTAATTCGATAGCATTTTTTAATTTGATTCTTATTGTTCTGTATTGAATCATAATTTGTCTTCCAGATGGGGGCCTGCTTCTCCAAAGTATTCAACGGCTGTCCATTAAAGACTCACTGTGCTGTTGCATGGGTTCTACCAAAGACCAGAGGTAAGACCCGAGTTAGCAGCTTTTTACTTAATTAACAGTTAGTTAGCATATTTAATTTGTTTTTTATATATATCACAATATGGAAGAAAAGAAAATTGCAACTTTTGTTTCATGCTGACTTTAATTAATTTTTAGTACCGTTTTAGTTTTAGTAATTTTACCCCTGGTTTCACAGACAAGACTTAAGCTAGCCCCAGACTAAGGGCGTTTTCACACCTACCTTGTTTGATCCGGATTTTCTGACTTTTCAGTTTGGTCCGAATCAAAATTACACGGTCCGGACCAAACAGACGAAATTTGGTCCGACGAAAAGAGGTGGTCTCGGTCCGGCTCAAACTGAACAAAGGTTCGGTTCGTTTCTAGTGTGAAAGCATTTTCTGTATGGTTCGGACTTTCAGACCATTTACAGGAAGTTCCTGTTTATGTTTAAATATTATGTTATTTTTAAATTCAATCTAGGCTACATTGATTATGAAAAGTGAAAATTGCGCAATATGTCAGAAGACAGAAGGTCAGAAATGATTTTGAACTAAATTTTGTATGATTTTGCTTAGAAAGCATTTCTTTAATGTGAATTTAATTTTGTATTGTATAAATTGTATCTTAATTTTAATCAACGTTTAATCAGATAATTGCCTGGATTTAATAAATAAGAAGCAAATAGTCTATAGCAGACAATAATCGCGGGAGCGATCACATGCTTTACACATGAATTGGAGCGCGGCTCAAATAAACCGAAGCTCAGCAGGCTACTTGTCTCACAAACATGAGAAATATGTGTACATAAAGCTTGAAATGTCCACTTTTAAACGTAAACTCAGCCATGAAGTTGTAGGCCACGTAAAATCAGAGAGCGGGGTCAGCACATGCTGAGGCGCACAGTGCTTAGAAGTCGCCAACTTTCTGCAGAGTCAATAGCTACAGACCTCCAAACTTTGTGTGGCCTTCAGATTAGCTCAAGAACAGTGTGTAGAGAGATTCATGGAATGGGTTTCCATGGCCGAGCAGCTACATCCAAGCCTCACATCACCAAGTGCAACGCAAAGCCTCAGATGCAGTTGTGTAATGCTGCCTTCACATGTCTGAAAAAATTCATAATTCCCGCTTCAGAAGTCGTGATTACTTGTCGTGAGCTTGTTGCATTTAAGTGCTTTGTTGTCGGATGAACAGGAATCATGCAGGACACCGGGTTTATTCTTGCCTATTTATTGGGAAATCTTATTAAAACCAAAATGATATGTAGTGTCACATGCTCTGACATAATTATAATAATTATAACAAGAACGTTTCAGTCAAGACAAAGGTTTCTGTCTCAGCCGAGTAGTTAGACAAATATGTTGATATTTATCCATAGATCAATACCTTATGCTGGGTGCTGAGGAGGGAATCTACACACTCAACCTCAATGAGCTGCATGAGGACAGTATGGAGAAGGTAGATGATCTTTCCTTTATTTACTCAGTTAACTTACTCCGGATACTTAAATTGTTTCAAAGAAAGAATAAAAAGTTCAAAATAAGACAGTTACAATGTGAGCTGTTACAAGACATAAAAAGATACAAAGTTACATAATATTATAAAGTCATCTTTTTATTTAATTATTTTTGTTCTGAGGCGGAAACAACCTTCCATAATTTACTAGAGCAAATATCCCATGAAAGAGTGTTTGAGATTTTGTTTCTTTTCCAGTTGCTTCCTCAGAGATGCAGTTGGTTGTACGTGATGAACAACGTTCTCATGTCCGTCTCAGGTATGTCCAGTGTTATTAATATGACCTTATTCAATCTACCATAAAGATCTCATGTCTTCATTAACCGTCTGTTTGATTCCCTGCTCTCCTCTGTCCACAGGAAAGTCATCACAGTTGACTTCTCATAGTCTGCCGGCACTTTTTGAGTACCGCAGAAATATGCAGCGTAGACAGGGACATCTCGCCATTAACGCACACCGCTTGAGCACAAAGATAACCGCAAGGTTTGTCGAAATTTGGTCAATCTATCTGTGAATGCTCAAGACCACATGATGTTCATTCATGAGGTTACATGAGATGTTACGATGCACAATAATTGGTCGAAACGGACACACTGGGTCAAAACTAAAAATCAGATTTTTACATTTTATAAAACCATATATATATATATATACTTGGATAAATGCATCTGGTTAAGGCGGAAAGATGGCGCCTGTGTGCTGGGCCTGCCGTCTGTCGCTCTTGTGGTTGCTTGTCTGGTTATCTGCTATATTTTTAAACTGTTACACGCTTTTAACCTACGACCGCCAAGCACTTTTGGATATTCGCAACTCGGTTGCGACCTCATTTTCAAACTCTTACACTTTAGATGTCTTTTAACAAGACTGATGAGTCGTCCACATCGGCTGAACCTATTTTAGAAAGACGTATCTTATGCTCACACAGGCTGCATTTATTTGATCAAAAATACAGTAAAACAGTAATTGTGAAATATTATTACATTTTACATGTATTGTAATATATTTTGTCAAATGTAATTTATACCTGTGATGGCAAAGCTGAATTTTCAGCATCACTACTGCAGTCTTCAGAGTCACATGATCCTTCAGAAGTCAGTGTAATATGCTGATTTGGTGAAACATTTCTTATTATCCATATTGAAAATGGTTGTGCTGCTTAATATTTTTGTGGAAACCATTTTACTTTATTCTCAAGGTTCTTTGATTAATTTAAAGTTCCATTTAATGCGACTTTTTTAATAGAAAGTATTATTTTTTTTTTTTTTTTATATCTTGCTTACTTTTGAACATGCACAAAGTTTTATTTATATAAAAACTAAATATGTATTATTTCAAATAAAATGTATTATACATTTAAGAAATAAGGAAATAAATAAAAAAATTGCAAACATTTATTAAGGATATAAACTGATTCATTTGCCCAAAGAACTCCCCTAACCCTATCTATTGTCGTTGTGCCATTGAGCTAGACATTCTTAGTTTTCTCAGACTTTAGTCATTTAGGCAGGAATTCTCTTTTTTCTCCAGGAAGTACGCCATGTCAGTAAAGATCCCAGACACCAAGGGCTGTAGAAGATGCAGCGTGGGTAAGGACCAGTGACCTCTGTAGGAGTGTGTGAATCATTCTCTAGGCATTTTGTGCACATCTTAATGTTTATTTCTCTGCTTCTAGTACGAAACCCCTACACTGACAGCGTCTTTCTGTGTGCCGCTGTGCCATCTGGTTTAATCCTTCTAATGTGGTATGAACCTCTGCAGAAGTTCATGCAGCTCAAGGTGTGAAATGAGAGTAATAAGAGTGATGGTTGTGTTAAAAATATCCGCGCTGTTGCATAACTTTCCTGTCTCTCTCTTTCTCTCAGCACATTGCTCTCAGTCTGCCAGAGTCCCTGCCCATCTTTGAGCTGCTCGTGCAGGAAACGGAGGAGCTGCCACAGGTCTGTGTGGGGGTGAGAAGCTGCCCCCGCCAAAGAGACACCCCTGGACAGATGCATTTTGACATCATCCACCTGGATGACACGCCACAAAGTCTGCCAGGTGTTGCACGTGTGGATACATCAACAATCACACAAAATACTGTAAAGTCACTGTACTGCATGCGTTTCACTACAGAAACAATTGATATAAAGAATCTTTCCAACAAGCTACATGATTTACATAGCCACAATTACATAGACTGATTGGTAGTGTGTTTTGTTTGACTGGAGTTATGTGACTTTACAGATGGTGAGTCTCTGGAGGTCAAGCAAGTGATTCAGCTCGACAGGGACACAGTTCTCATTGCACTAGAAAGTAAGGAATCACCAGTTTTGGGGAAAGTTACTTTTAAAAGTAATCCGTTACAATATTGTGATACTCCCTAAAGAAGTAACTATTTGCATTACTTTGTTACTTTTGCGTTACTTTTCTCACCTGGGCTTGTTTGTTTGTTTGTTTTGTAAGGCCTGCCCAATCGTCCCAATGACGGCTTACAATTGGTGGGTGAAGGTTTCTTGCGCGTTCGTTCTTTTCAGCGGGGCAAAGTAATTTAATTCCAATTTACCTTTATCTGACTCCATTTTATCAGGACCTCGAATTTAGGTTGGAATGCCGATTGGTGATTAGGTTGAAATCATTCATTCAGAGTCGCACAGGGTCCTCGCACCGGACGTTCATTATGCGGGCACAAACTTGCCAGGCTTGGTCACTAGACAGAGGTTATTGACTATACTGTTTTAGAGGGCCGCTCTCATGCTTGCTTTCTCTAAAAGTATTTTATTTAGTTAGAATTAAAATAGCATTATCTCTAGTCAGAGGTCATGACCACTACTACAGATATAAGTTGACCAACATTACTCTTCTGATAGTAGCTTTGGTTTGGTCATGCCATGGTTTCCCACATACACTTAGTTAGAGTAACATTACCTTAAACAGAGATCAACATTGTTGTCCTAAACGAAAATTCCCTTTTTAGCCTTCAAAGTCTAAGTACACTTGAACTAATGCCAAGTGTTAGTTGGAACTCTAAAATCTCAGTTGGCTTGCCCTATGCTCCACTCAAAACAGGACTTTAGTCCATTACTAAGCTGACACAGATTTGCGGTAACAATGGATAGATCGTAATGTCAGTAAGTCAGAATAAATCAATGTAACAATTTATTTTTAGTCAGGTAAATGTATCATGTCAATTACATAAATTCAAAGATAGTCAAATGCTCTGAAGTAAAGAGTAAGAAATACATACCTGACCTCAAGGAAATAGGATACATAATGCATAGCATTATGGGCTGATCTGGTTACAGAATCGCGCCATGACCCTTCTGCAACATCTCCTTAAATATCACAACAAGACAGAAAACTCTTTCAAATTTAAACATAAGTTCGCAATGGGAATTAGCAATAATCAAGTCCTATGGAACTGTATTGACGACAGGAGGTAAAGGCCAATTGGCTGAAGACACACCCACCATAATAAGCAAAGTATCTCTAAACTCTTAAAACCTTTGTTACCTTTTGGTTTACTTCTGTGGGGATGAGACCTTTGTACCAGTCACACTGAGACATTTTAAATTATACCAAACATTTATAATACTGTGTGATACTTGTTCACATTAAACCATAGATTTTGGGTGAATTTCAGGTGATCTCAATATGAGAGAGAGTAGGAGTGGGGGGAGAGGGGGTCAATAGAGAAAGATGTAGATTAGGATGATACTGAGGTGAGACTTGCATCTCGAATGGTGATGCTAATTTCATAAGAGACAGTTCAGATGTTAATTTCCTTTGTTTTCTCAGAGAGTCGCAATCTCCTACAGTTCTTACATTTTCTCCAGTCTTACAGTTTGTTTTTTGGCAAATATAAAGGCCCCTTAAACACCAAAAGTGACATGAATAATAAGCCTCAGGCTGAAGGAAATGCAAATTCACCCCTGTACAGTAGATGGCGCAGCTCAAACTCAAAATTAGTATGGTTGAATTGGCTCATGGGAGGTCTGTAGCAAAGATACTGGTTAATAAAGTGAGATTAAATACAGAAAGTATATTTGTGTTGTTTAACATATTTAATTATTGTAGGTTTGCGTAATATTCTTAGTTTTTATTTTGCATTTGAGAAATAGTGAATCTGTTTTTGTGCAAGTGAGATGAATAAATGCTCACATTTGGGGCCAAATTTATTAAACGGGGTAAATTAGAGTGCAATTCCAAAAAAGCTCAGATGTGAGTGGAAAGTTTAGCGTGTTATTTACTGATGACGCACAAATTAAAGAACACAGACACAGCCGGATCATTTCCATAATGGTCAACGCAATCTGCCAAAACAGGAGAGCTGTCAGTCAATAAATGGGAAAACAAAGTCATTCGCGTTACTTATTTAAAAAAGTAACTAAGATATTTTGTTGTAAATTTAAAAGTAATGCATTACTTTACTAGTTACTTAAAAAGTAATCTGGTTATGTAACTCGCATTACTTGTAATGTGTTACCCCCAACACTAGAAGTCATTTGTTTTCAGTGAATCATTTGAAGCCCTTTGTATTTATTTCTCATATTGGCTTTAAAGGTTATATTTTATATTATCCATTTGCCTTGCATCTCTCAAATCGTATGTTATTGCTGCCTCATCTTTGATTTACTGTTCGAGTCAAGGACAAATAAGAGTGTCCGAAATACTGAAAAATAAAAAAATAATAAAAAAACCGCAAGTGCCAAGTTCTTAGAAATGTATTCTTTATATTATATATACAATGTTTTCAATGTTGACATAATTTCCACGGAAACAGGAAGACAGGGCGGGACATATCAAACAGCTGATCCCCTTTTTTAGAATAGCCAATAGCTATTTAGTTTATATCACAGCTCGGCCACGTAAAGCCGCAGTTTCTTCCTAATCTATAACCGTTTCTCCTCATAATCTCCTCCATATCACTTTAGAATATAGCATTCTGTGCTGAATTCAAATGGGTCCGATATGTTTTGTGTTCTGCGCCGACTCACTCATATGATCTGTGCTCTCGTGTCTCTGGAACGGAGAAGACTATGCCCTATGCCCTATATAGTGCACTTTGTGCTATTCACCATGTAGAAAGTAAATGTGTGAACAAGTGACCGATTTCAGCCGCAGCTTCAGCGTCTATTTATAATGTAGGGGGCGGGACGCCTGAAGTGCTGAGTGATGTCTTCAAAATCATTGATCCATATTGCCAGAAGTTTTGAATACACACTTGATAGATAACAGTAAGGCTAACGTATTCATATTAAAAGCCAAAAAAAAGCCCCTTAGACTTCCATTATAGGTGCATTATCGTCAATACGACTGTTGTGCTTTTTACAAACCAAGGAACCAAATCTATTCTCTTCCAGACACAGTGAAGGTCGTGAATCTGCAGGCATGTCCGAGCCATCAGAAGACCTCTGAACTTGCTTTTGAGTTTTCCATTCAGACGCTGGGTAAGTCCTGTCAGACCGTAGCCATCACGTTTACCTCTTTCTGTGGCATCCGGTGGTAATGCGGTTGTCTTTTAAGTTTGCCTACAGGACAGTGTTCTTGCCTTCTGGAAACATGGTCTGAAAGGAAGAAGTTTACAAACTAATGAGGTAAACCTGACATCTATAACAATGATGGCTTCACTAATGTATGAGGAAGGAAGAAAAAAATGATGGAACATTATGTCCTTTATCTCAGGTTACCCAAGAGATCACAGACAGAAGTCGAGTTTTTCAGGTTTTGGGAACAACTAGGTATGTTTTCACACTGTTGTTGAGCAACATGTTTGTTAATAGAAAAAAAATGAATCATTTACTAATAATAATGTTACCACAGGGATATTATCTTGCAAAGTACTCCTACGGATGATCCGTCTGCCATGAGCAACCTGTACATACTCACGGGGCATGAAAGCAGCTACTGATGGCACTGAGACACTGAGAATGTTCAGCATTAGCTGGAAACACTACAAAGGTCGATAATCCAACCTTCTCCACTAAAAGGGCCGTGTCATCAGGCCCTGAAAAGCTCCAAGTACAGAGGAAGACATGATGGAGTCATGTACACACAGTTCTCCTGAGCCTTTGATGACCAGACTCTAGAATCGGAGCTGATTTGGAGGCACGAGGCTAAACCATGAGAGAAAGTGACCTTTAGACCTACACTAGGTTTGAAACAACTTGTGGGAAAAGCTGTTATGGGTCACTGACTAAACAAATGAGATGTTCTATTTAATGTTACAGTCTGGTGTTTTCCTTGTTTTGGCAAATCTCAGTTAGGATACAACGGGGCTAAAGGCGCCTTTGATTTTATTTTCCTCTAAACCATTAGATGGCACAACTTGATGCAGCACCTTCCAAAACTTTTCAAGATGCGCGTGTAAATTTGGCTGATCCTTAACACGATCACGGGCAGCAGCGCAAAATTGATCCTGGCTAATTTAATCAAATATTTGATGTTTTTTAAAATATTGTAGATTTAAGCAGCAAATGAGAATCTCTAAAATTATTGAATATATTGTGAGACAAAGACAAAATGATTTAAATTTTTGTTCAATTAAAGCAACAGGAAGAATATGTAAAAGTTGGGGTCGAAAGGTACAATAATTAACATGGTAATAAACAGCTGGATGACTTTTCCATTTGATTTAGATGGTATTAATCATATCATAATTTATTATTACTACTGTAAATATATATTAAATGATTATGGGATCTCATGTAATGCTTTCAGAATCTTTACTTTTTTAAATAATTTTATTTCTGTATTTTTAAAATATATTTTTTATTAGCATATTTTAATGACAGTATATCAGTATTGAAGAACAATTTTTTTTAATCAAAATAAACCAGAAAATAGTACAAACAAGTATTAACTTAGACATTATTAAAAACATTATTTTAGCTGTATTATATTTGTACAAATACATTATATTTGTATAAATACTGTGCCTTTTGCCCCATGCTGGTGAACCTTTTACCCCATGTATGGGGCAAAAGGCCCATATTGCCACCTCATAAATAATATTTTTAAACAAAATAAACCACTTTTATTATTTATTTTCATACAAAATCTTATGCTACATTAATGTTCAACACAAAAAAATTTGTTCTGCAATCATACACTATGGGAGTAGTGAAAAGCACATTTTATCTTAAGGTGTGCTTTAGCCCTGTTGTACCCTATAGTATCGACATGTTTGGAGCTGAGGTTCAAAATGATCTTTCACTGTCCAGTAAATCAGTTGATAGAATTTTGTAAACTTTAAAAGTACTGGAAAATCCACCAAAACCCAAAATTGTGAAATACATTAAATAAAAGTAAACAACAAGGATAATGTCCTGTTGTTGTAGCCTTGTGACTTGCACTTCACTGTATATTTTTGTTTCTTCAGTGGTCGTATTAATAAAAAAAAAATTCACCCAAAAATGAAAATTCTGTCATCATTTACTCACCCTCATGTTGTTCCAAACCTGTTTGCGTTTCTTTGTTCTGTTGAACACACAAGATATTTTAAAGAATGTTGGCAATCAAACAGTTGACTGTAGCCATTAACTTCCATAGTTGGAAAAAAATTCTGTGTCTACCGGCGTCAACTGTTTGATTACCAACATTATTTCAAATATCTTCTGAAGAAACTCATACAGGTTTGGAACGACTTGAGGTTGAGTAAATAATGACAGAAGTTTCATTTTTGGGTGAACTATCCCTTTAAGTCCTAGCACTAGTGGGCGCTGTTTCTTTCACCAGTTGTTGATTTTATAACCGTGTCTCGTCTTTTTTGAGACATTTTAAAAACAGGAAACGCTTTATCCAGTCGTTCATCAAGTCTTATCCATATGTCTGTTTAATAAAGTACTTCTGGTGGGAATGTGCTGTACTTGCGACTTACTTAAAACGTGTTATTAGTTGATAAAGCGTTAAATATCGTATTCTAGGGATGAGTTTAGAGGTGGCTTGCTTGTCATTTCGCCAGCCGTACGCTACCCTTGTGCTCAATGGGGTGAAAACGATAGAGAGCCGCTGGCGGCCCCTGCTGGCAGAGATGCGGAACTGCACTCTAGCCGTTCACATCGCTCAGAAGAGCTGGGAAGGAGAGGACTGGAGACTCATCCTCACTGAAAAGATGGGAATGACAACCCTGCAAACGGAGGAACTGCTGATGTCTGGAGAAAGGTTTGGGCGTGGTGTTATAGCAGGTGAATATTAAATCCTCCTGTGACCCAGGAATAAACTTTTGTCCTCTGTAGTGGACATTATATTTTACTGAATTTATCTGACACCATACATGTCACAGTCTGGATGTCCTTTAAAGAGCACATTCAGGGCTTTTCAGAGATACCAAATGTTTGGAGGTTTCACCATGATGACAACCACTTCTCCTTGGTCTTTAGTGATCAAATTTAACACTCTTTTGGAAATATTTATTTTCAAATTGTTTTTCATTAATCAACATCTCAGGAAAATTTGATGGGGTTCAAAATATGACTTTCTGTTACATGTCCACAGTAGTGGACACCAGTACTTAAAGCATGTTTATCAGGCATTTTGGGGGGCACAACTTGTGAATAGGGAAATAAAGTATATGGAATATTAGATATTAGTATGAGACTCTTGCCAATCATTACTCCCATTATTACGCTTCTTTTTTCATTACATGTTGCCCCAAGAACACATTAACATGCAAATTATATACAGTGTATATTCTGTGCCATTGGTCAACTTGGTAACTTTCTATAAAAAGTAAAAATTTCCATGATTTAATCCATTTTATTAGCTTTCTGCAGCAGACAATGGCACCATTACCTGACAAATGCATGCAACCCATTTACGCTACTCTTTCTTGAAGGTGGTATATAACAATTGGGCGCCGCTAGAAATTTTGGGCCCTATGAAAGAATATGATGTTGGGCCCCCTACCGCACCAACCTAGCTATCCCAAATCTTTGTCTGCAATTTAATAATACTGACCAATTAAGCTCCACTCGCTCAACCCAGAATGCCCCAATTGGCTGATGAAACAAGATACAATTTAGATATAATTTATACATAACGAAATTGACTTTAAAGAAAGGCTTTCTACAAAACAAAACTTAATGAAGTGGTCACAATCATGTCTGACCCACTCCATGTCTCCTGGCATTGCGCATCTTATGTGTCCTTTCTCACTCATGCTGTTCACTTTTCACAATCAACATAGATTGACAACATAGATAGACATACAAAAAATAACATTACGATATTTAAACATAAATATAAAACTAAATACAAGTTAATTAGTCTACAGTACAGAGAAATTTCATGTCGGAGCAAATGTCGTTTTACCCGTGAGTGTGAGCGGTTCATGAGTGGAGCGTTTTGCCCTGAAATGCAGAAATAAGCCATAATTTTGTTATATTTGTAACTCTTTGGTAGATTTATAATTTCTATTACATTACTACTAGTACTATTACTACTAATAAAACCAATCTCTGGAGGCCCCAAAAGTGCGTGGGCCCTTAGAATCGTCCTATCTACCCCCCCCCCCCCCTAGTGGCACCCCTGATAACAAATAAATGTATAATAAGTTCATTAAAAGAACTAATACATGCTGTAAACACTTATTTATCTAGCTTTTATGTCCACACTGTTACAATATGTCCACCGTGTTACTGTGAAAAACAGGTACAGGGTGGACAGTAACAGGAGGGACATTACCGGTATATGCTGAAGTCAGCCATTGCTACTCATTTGAGGAACAACAAGCTAGTGTGCAGTTATCACTGAGGAAGAGTTTGAACCTTTTTACTAACCATATTTTCAAAATTACAAACAATGATCAGTTTACACTATAAATAAGCATACATGTTATGTACGTATGTACTTTTCCACATTAGTGAATCAATCTAAAACATTGAAAAAAGGGTGAATTAAGGAGTGATACAGTTTGCCGCCAAAAAGTGTTCTATTTCCTGAAACTCATGTGATTAGAGGAACAGTCAAGGTGTGTGTTCAGAGGGACTTTCTATCAGAGTAACAGGGGGGGCATTCAATTCAGGGACACAGCATATTTTAAAGACTTTAAGCATTAAATATGTATTAATAAACATATATATTTTGGTGAGGAATATTATGAATGAGAAAATATACAACAATATTTAAAAAAATTGGAATTTGTTTGGTTTTTATTACTTATATGTGTGCAAGCGTTCTTGGGGACATTGCAGTTTAGTATTATTTTTGATTAATTTATTAATCCTGGATACATATTGTTGTGTTCTATCATAGATGGGGATTAACTATGTAAGATGATAATTTAAAAACAAGTATTAACCCACAAAATATTACACAAAATATACTATATTATGTAATGGGGACTAAATGGCACCGGATGCTATAATGACCCAGATAGATTGTATTGAATGCATAAAGTAAAATGGTATATCAAGTCATTCTGTTATATCTTTCATAACAGTTGAGAATCATCTTTATACAAAGTTTGGTTAAAATCCCGAAACCTAAAAATGTATAGGTGAATGAAAAAAAAAAAAGTTTTTATTTTTTAAACAACAGTTTATAGTTAGCATAACATATTTTTCCATTCGTTTCTTATGCTCTAAACAATGTAATGACATGAACAAATACTAAATTTAAAAAACCATAATTGTAATCAATACTTTTCAATGCTTGTATAATCTATTATATAGATTTGAGTCAGGCAAGCATTCTGTTCCCTGGTGTAGCCACTAGCCACACTATAGCATCAACTTAGAGTTGTTCTGCGTTCTATCATTCTTATTTGCATATGGCGTTTGTGTGTCTGCATTAACCATTGTATATATGTGCAGGTCTTGTTGACGTCGGGGAGACATGGTGTTGTCCTGAGGATGTTCCCTGTGAAGAGATGAGAGAGCTGGAGACAGCGGCCTGCTTGACTGAACTCAATCAGAAATACCTTACAAGACTCTCAAACCCCCGTTGGCTCAGTGAACCGATGTATTCTAGGGGCCATAAAGATGTGTGGACGGTACACATCCCAGTTCATCTACTTCCCTCTGCTTCTTCTCATCCGTAATAGTGAACATTAAAACAGAATGAACACTATTTGGGTCATTCCTGGTGTTCGGAAAATTCATAACATTTGTTAGGGAAAAATGAACAATATTTAAAATACTTATGATTCTAATTGATGAGTAATGCGTTCTTAGACAACTCATGTTCCTTTGTCCCTTTAAAAGCATAGCAGTTATATATATATATATAAAATATGTAAGAATTGTACTTACTTTCTCACAGACGCATCATTTTACGGTTTCAGATACAACTGCTTAAAATGTGTTTTTGTTTACTTTTTAAGTATTAAATGAATGATTTTCATTGTCACTGAATTATTTTTTTTTTATGTGCTATTTATATGAAATTATTGTTTTAAAAAAAACTGTTTAGCAAGGTGAACAAAGTAATAACAGAGTGGACATTATAATAACAGGTGTGGACATGTGGTATCTCTTCTGTACAACCAGCTACAGTATTACTGTTTGAACTGGATTTTGATAGGAAACAATATGCAAAACATTACCTAAGAACTTAAAATACACTACTTCTTCAACTTTACTTTCACATGTTTGTACTTATGTACACTCTCAGTGTCCACTCTGTTACGTCTTCCTTTTTAACAGGGTGGACATTCTGACCTAAAATCAGCCAAAGTCTTAGCAACAAGAAGCTAACATACAAGGTTTATCAAATAATAATAAAAATGCATGGGTTTTAAAACTAATTTGAAAAAAAAAAAAAAATTCTACTAATCTTTTTCATATTTTCTTTAACAGCGTAGACATGTTGAGGTTGACCACATCAAATTTGAAAGATAGGATTTGTCAAAATAGACCGTTAAAATAAAATAGAGGATCTCACTCACTTGCCTAAAGTGTTTTCCCTCCAAAGAAGTGATGACTGCTTTATGATATGACGTCATTTAACTTTTCCAACTTTCATTTGAAGAGAAAGTAGTCCGAAATATACATAGAAATAACAATAACTTTAGGGACCCGCTAAAAACCTTTATTATAATTGTTAAAACTAATTTAATAATTGAAAGAAAAAAACTCTATAAATTTTAGAGAAACATTATGACACCCAACAATGTAAACATTTTTCACAGAAAATTCCTGTATAGTAAGTGTCGTATTTATTTATCATGAAAATAGGATAAACAAGCCTGGGGACAGGAAAAGTTGTGATAGATGGTGGTTCAAAATACTATAAAATGTTCTTAAATTATTTTTTTAATCAACTTCAATATGCTTAGAGTTCAAATTGTGTTATTTATGACTGACATCAGTAAGACGATCATGATCTTTACTGGGAACACAAAAGGCACAGAATCCCAGGAATGACCCATTTGTGTCTGTAGAGTCGCTCAGATGTGAAATTTTCAATGTATGCAGGTTGTATCTTCAATGTTGAACATGAAAAAATGCATTTGTTACACTTGATCACATAGTGTTAATTTATAATGAGGTAGTAAGAATAGCAGGGCTCTTGAAATTTTAAAATAGTACAAAAACATGTAAGTGATTATTTCATGAGGATCCAACACTTAAATAAACTCTACATTATGGGAGCATAGTAGTAAGGTCCTTTTCTTTCTGTTTTCCTCATTAATTATTGGGCATCGTTGAGAATGCAGGATTTAGGATTTGGAGAGGATTTGGATTTGGAGGAAGAATGTTCAGAGCCAGATGGGGGCTCACCCTAAACCCTCACGCAATCCTACAAGATTTTCCAAACATTACCCCGCTATTGCATTTTGGGTAACGTAGTCTGTTGATATTTATTAGCGCTGGCGTGGCGGTGCGGGAGGCGAGTTTACGAATCACACTGCCTTGAAGGCTGGGCATTAATATTCATGACTTAAGTCTTTGCCATTGGACACTGTCGACGCAACGTAATTAATATTCAGGAGCAAGCCATAGCCATTGGCAGCTTACGCAGCACAGACCTAATTAACATTTATGAGCGAGATCCCTAGACAGTAGGATTTCGCGTCTTTGCGAGTCAAAGTTTTAGCGTTATCAGTTGTTACACACACGATGAGTTTTGGATATGCAACATAGCGTGATTTTGACCTTCTGTAAGCTTACAGTAGAGGATGGACAAGCGACAGACCGCAACACAGTCAAATGCTGAAACTCCAGAGAGGTCAGTGCCAATAACACCCCATTTATAGTTTATGACACCCCATCTCCACTGTTTAGTGTCGCGACGCGACGCTTAGTGAATTATAATGGGTGCGTTGCGAATCGCTGTGAAGACATGAAGTGTCATAAACCAGGTGTTTCACCGCATTCTTCAGTTAGTTACTGAGTGACTTGATGCAAACAAAATCCTTGTTTGAACGAGGTGTTGTCTCATATTAACCAGACATGCAGATAAGAAAGTAGGCTACTTTATCAGCATGAGAAACGCCGATGACTTTTCTTTATTAAGGAAGGGTGCACTTTTTATAGCTAATTAATGTTTTACTCATGAAATAAACAGCGGTTTGGATATTAAAATGTAAAAAAAACGCTGCACGCTTACATCAGAGGAAGACTCCAGACATATTGGTAATAGAAAAGGCTTTTATCCGTGCGGGGGGTCGCCCCCTCATGGGCGCCGCTTTGTTGATATCACGTGACCAGCCGTGCCATTTAATTGGCCGAGTTACTTATAATAAATAGTAATAGCTCAATAGATTTTTAATAGTATGAATATAAAAGTTCATAAACTACAGATGCAACAGTCTGAGTCAACAACATAGCTAATAACGATTGACATCGCTATTCAGGTGCTCTTATACATATCTTATTGTCAGAACTCAGAAGTATTATGTAACTCACTAACACTTTTATATTATAGTCCAACAGGGGCTCATGTTGAATGGTGCAAACAACTGATTGCAGCCACAATGTCAAGTCCGATCTCTGGATCCATCAGCTCAGAGATGCTTTCTAGAGAATGCAAGGTATGGGTGTGCAAGTGTGTATAGTTTATTCATTTATTTATGTTTTTATTATTAAAGAGACACACAGATCTCTTTCTGTTTGTATTGTATTATTTGTACAAAGAACACATCTGCTTTCTTTTGTTTTGTGGATACTTGTGACACTTATGTGCCCTGATTTATTCATGTTTTCATGTGGGGGTTTTTTTTCTCACTTATATTTCATCACTGTTTGGCAATATGTAGAGGTAGTAGATTTCATACTGAAGCAAACAATATGACAAAATGTGTAAATGCTCACTAACTCAAAACAGGTTTTTGTTTTTTTTCTATTTATGCATTGCCAGAGATCTCCACCCAGTGTTTTTAGTTTATACACTCTTTTGCAAGAGGCAGCACGCTTCAGACAACTGCTGTTTTTCTCATGAAACCACAGTGGATCAGAACATTGCTGATGAAGTTATTTTATCAAGTCTCCATTGTTAATGACATGCTGTATTTCACATGAAAAAGAAATTTCTGTCATTAGTTACTCCTGGTTTTGTTACAAAACCCTTATGGTGGAACACAAAAGGTAAATTTTTCCTGGCCATATCCTAGAACCATAAAAGAATCATAAAAAATAGTGCAGACAACTCTTGCTGGAAGGACATTTGACGTCCAGACTGAAAAAATGTGCTGTAAATTTAGCTTCTCTAATCTACTAAAAGGTGGCGTCGCCAGAATGAAGTCCACATTGTTGTCCTGAATGCTGAGCTTACAGAGAGTCTCCAAGACTAGTCAACAGACTTAATTATCTAATTCTATGTAAGTCTGTTGAACATTGAAGATTTGTGAATCATTCAGACCAGTTTAGAGCTGATTAACTGAAAATATCGGACTCAAATTAACAATTCGTTTATGAATCAGACATCATACTTCTCTCATAAACATGGCCAGGAGAGCTTGGTTGGATGTCAACATTTTAGGTGAAAACTTGAGCTATTGTATGATTTCGCAAGACTTCGGTTATAGTGCACAGGTCCAATTTTATAATGCATTTATGAAAAAAGCAATGATACTTCAAACATTGATCTCTCACGAGTTGAGATCTACTTTTCTGTTAATCATGCGGAACTTCTGATTGTTTAAAAAGGGGTCATATATGTCAAATGAATGTAAACGTCTGGCAAAATATAAAGCCCTTTTGACCTTTTTACACCTGCATGAATGCTTGTAGTTCTAGTGGTGTCTTGAAATGATTGCACTTCCACAATCTTTCTGGTGTGGTTATATGCACTGCTTTTTTTTTCTTTCTCTTTCCTCACCGATCTCTATTTTTCTGTGGTGTTGTGGTGTTTCTTTGGTGCAGGACTGTGATGTGGAGGTTAAAGGATTTCTCTCGGACAGTGACCCTCAACAGACTGCCCCCTCTTCGGCAAGTCTTTCTGTGTGTGTGTGTGTGTGTGTGTGACTCTATTAACAATTTGACATTATTGCTAACTTTCAAACAGACATAGACAGTTTCAAGACACTTGCATCAAAAAAAAAAAAGCAATGTTATGTAATTTTAGGGTTAAATGCTTTTTAACATTAAATACTTTTTCCTCTTCTCACACTTTTCCCAGCTCTTTGCTCATGAAATACTTCCTTCACCTCAGACCCCCAAAATCTGTCTGTCCGTCCATACATCCATGTCTATATCTATAGCCTGTCTGTCCGTCCGTCCATCCATCCATCATCTGTGTCTGTCTTTATGTCTGTCTGTCCGTCCGTCCGTCCATCCATCCATCCATGTCTGTCTATATCTATGTTTGTCCGTCCATCCATCCATCCATCCATCCATCCATCCATCCATCCATCCATCCATGTCTGTCTATCCATCCATCCAATTCTATATCTATAGCCTGTTTGTCTGTCCGTCCATCCATCCATCCATGTCTGTCTATGTCTGTCCGTCCGTCTGTCCGTCCATCCATCCGTGTCTGTCTATATGTCTATCTGTTTGTCCATCCATCCATCCATCCATGTCTGTCTATATGTCTGTCTGTCCGTCCGTCCATCCATCCATTTCTCTCTATATGTATGTCTGTCCGTCCATCCATCCATCCATCCATCCAACCATCCATCCGTGTCTGTCTATCCATCTCTGTCTAAATGTCTATCTGTTTGTCTGTCCATCCATCAATCCATGTCTGTCTATATCTATGTCTGTCCGTCCATCCATCCATCCATCCGTGTCTGTCTATCATCCATCCATGTCTGTCTGTCTGTCCATCCATCCATGTCTTTCTATATGTCTGTCTGTCTGTCTGTCCGTCCGTCTGTCCATCCATCCGTGTCTGTCTATATGTTTGTCCGTCCATCCATCCATCCGTGTCTGTCTATCCATCCATGTCTATATCTATAGCCTGTTTGTCTGTCCGTCCATCCATCCATCCATCCATCCATGTCTGTCTATGTCTGTCCGTCCGTCCGTCCGTCCATCCATCCGTGTCTGTCTAAATGTCTATCTGTTTGTCTGTCCATCCATCCATCCATCCATGTCTGTCTATATCTATGTCTGTCCGTCCATCCATCCATCCATCCATCCATCCATCCATCCATCCATCCATCCATCCATCTGTGTCTGTCTATCATCCATCCATCCATGTCTGTCTGTCTGTCCATCCATCCATCCATGTCTGTCTATATGTCTGTCTGTCCGTCCGTCTGTCCATCCATCCGTGTCTGTCTATATGTTTGTCCGTCCGTCCATCCATCCATCCATCCATCCGTGTCTGTCCATCCATCCATCCATGTCTGTCTATATGTCTGTCTGTCTGTCCATCCATCCGTGTCTGTCTATATGTTTGTCCGTTCATCCATCCATCCATCCATCTATCCATCCATCCATCCATCCATCATCTGTGTCTGTCTATATCTATTTGTCGGTATCTCTGTCTGTCTGTCTGTCTATCTGTCCATCCATCCATCTATCCGTGTTTGTCATATAAAATATATATATATATATATATAAAAAAAAAAAATATATATATATATACACAAACACTGATAGATGGATATATCTGTCTATATCTATCTATGTCTGTCTGTTTGTCCATCCATCCATCCAAGTCCATCCAAGTTTTTGTTGAGTTTGCATGTGGAACTCAAACTTAAATGTGTATTTCTTGCATTGTCTGCTTATTATAATTAACAGGTTTTTTCAAATATATTTACCATCATTTTGTTGTCCATATAAATGCACTAGTAATATTTGGATCTCATTTATTTGCACGTTTGCCTGCAAAGGCATTTTAGATTTATTACTGTGAACACATTTTTTGTTTGTTTTTGCACAGTAAATCATTTTTTGTGCTGCAGATGCAGTCAAAAGAGCATGATTTGCATTTAAATCTGCTATATGCCTTTTCTGCATTATTGATATAGCAGATAACTGAATGTGTGAGGGGAAATACAGATGTTTTGACTCATATGCCATTATGAAATATCCCCACCCCGTGCCATCTTTCTAGGGCTTTATTAGCATAATGCTGAACAGATCTCCGTAGATCTTTTGTCTTGGTGAAGGTCAAGCCTGTTGAATTCCACAGTGCTGTCATTGTCCTGCAGCTGGACCGTAACAGAATGACTGAATTCTCTGATTCGTCTGTGTCCATGAAGCTGCCAAACAGTTCTGTCACTGTGGGTGGAGCAGACCCACGAGCCCTCATCTCATCCCTCTGTACTCCCCACTGCTTGTTGTCAGCAGTTTGCGCACAGAAACTGCTTTTTCAGGGCCAAATGTTGACTTGTGGTTCATTGGATCTTGAAAGAGTAATCATAATGACTTCATACTGCATAAAGACAAGATTTTTACTAGTTACTGGTGCTAAATTCACCATCAAGATGCTATGGTGTTGTACATGGTTACCAGAACGTTGCTCTGGGTTTGCTGAGGTGTTTAGAGTGTACTTTAGCTATGTGAAGTGCATATTCCCTTCTGTCAAAGTTAATGAAAGCATCCAAAAATATGAATCTCAAATATTTTGCTCTTGCTGAATCTGCAAGAAAATCAGTAGTTTTCTTTTCATACTGTGAGATTTTCTTCAGTGTTCTAAATTACAGCCCTGCCTTCCGCGTTTAGTTTACAGCCTTAAACGTTGGACCGGCTGTTTGCTCTAGGCAGAGAGAGAACTTAAAGTTTGGGAGTGGTGGAAAGGAAACCACATACAGAGTATTTCTGTATCTGAGAGGTATATTTTGTGTGTGTGTGTGTGTGTTTTTTGTAAAGCCTTGTTCAGAATGACAGTCCAAATCTGATTTTTGTGCATATCAGATTGAAACCCGATTAGATTTAGCAAGTGTGAACGGCAAATCCGTTTTGAAGTACGTTCATACACTATATTGCCAAAAGTTTTGGGTTGCCTGCCTTTACATGCACATGAACTTTGATTACATTCCCATTCTTAATCGGTAGGGTTTAATATGGAGTTGGCCCACACTTTGCCATAACAACTTCAGCTCTTCTGGGAAGGCTTTCCACAAGGTTTAGGAGTGCGTTTACAGGAATTTTTGACCATTCTTCTAGAAGCGCATTTGTGAGGTCAGGCACTGATGTTGGACGAGAAGGTCTGGCTCGCAGTCTCCGCTCTAACTCCTCCCAAAGGTGTTTTATCAGGTTGAGGTCAGGACTCTGTGCAGGCCAATCAAGTTCCTCCACACCAAACTCGTGTACAGGTGCTGGTGCAGTCATGTTGGAACAGGAACATCCCCAAACTGTTCCCACAAAGTTGGGAGCATGAAATTGTCCAAAATGTCTTGGTATGCTGAAGCATTAAGAGTTCCTTTCTCTGATACTAAGAGGTCTTCAACCCTGCTCTTGGAGGCCCACTGTCCTGCAGAGTTTAGCTCCAAACCTAATCAAAATCACCTGAACCTGCTAATCAAGCTCTTCAGGATTACATGAAAATCACAAGCTAAAGAAGGTTGGGTATAAACTTTGCAGCGCAGTGGGCCTCCAGGAACAGGGTTGAAGAGCCATAGACTTTCACTGAAGGAGGGACACAGGCCATATTTAGGTACCATAATATCATAGTGACATTGGGCTCTGGGTTTGCTCTTATGACTTGACCAGTATGTTGCCTAAAAACCAGCCACAACACCTTAAAAAACGGCATAGCAATTCCCTGGTAAAATGGTGGCAAGTTTTACATATTCTGATTATGTAAGACGCATTAACCTAATTGCAAAAACCACAAAAAGCCAATATTCTAGATTCTAGAAATCCAAATAAGACAGTTGGCATATTGCCTGTATTAATCCGAATTTTGGATGCTTTAAATAGCTTGTTCAGAATATCTAAATATGTTCATGTTTATCTGAATAATGCTTATACAGGAATATTCCAATAGGACCATGTAAACATCTTATCAGAATAAAAGCTTAATCGGAAAATGATGTGCATGTAGTCATATCAAAATGTGTTTGTTCCCATGTGTGACAGGCACTCAGAGAAGGAAATAAGCAGGCTCAGATGGAGGAGGCTCCACGTGTTACTGGAGAAACCATCAAGGCTATTGGTAAGAACCTTAAAGGGGGGGTGAAACACTCAGTTTTTGTCAATCTCATGTCAATCTTGAGTACCTATAGAGTTGTATTGCATCCGTCATATCTCCTAAAAGTCTTTAGTTTTATCATATTTATAAAAGAAAGATACGCTGTACCGAGTCTTTCCGAAGAAAAAAAACGAGCGGCTGGAGGCGTATCGTGTGGGCGGAGCTAAACTGCCACGAGCGCGCAGTTATTGCATTGAGAGCGTCTGAAAGCTGTGACATCCTTAAAAATGGAAAAGAAAACGTTACCCTAAATAAACCATGACTATCAATCGGATTCAACCACACATATATGATCCAGAATCTGATCCGGAGGCTGAAATTGAACAAGAACAGCAGCAGAAACTACTACAGCAGGGCATCTCTATGTGGTATGTACTTTAGATGTATATATTTGCTTAGCGGCTTGTCACGAGTTTTACAACATTTGTGTGTGTTTACTCATGGTTTATGAGGACATGCCATGATTTCGTTTATGGAATATTGTATGCGATTTAACGATAGCAGTAGGAAGCGGAACGGTTTTGCACATCAGACTAGTGCGTGTTTACATAGAAAAACAATAGAGTTGTTGCACATTTAAATGAACGTGTCGATAGCTCACAACACACAGACATTTGAAGCAGTTTTACTCACCGCCTGGTTCCAACGCACGACCGTGAACCTTAATCGCTGGGACCGCTCCATCTTTCAGCATTAGACGACCTACAAATCCGGAGTTGAACCGGGCCTTGTTTATAACCATCGTCGCCGAAATGCAGGGAACAAACAAAAACACTTGCACAACTCCGTTGCTGCTCCGGAAAAACAAACTCCATCCACTGTCCCATTAACGCTGGGTTCTTTGGGAAGCTGTACAGGGTTGTCTTGCCCTGACAACCAAAAACACACTTCTTTGGTGACATTGTTGATTTAGTGAAGTCCTGTGACTGCAGCGCAGCCGAGCAAAGCGCGTTAATGGGCATGCATTTGCTCTCTCGCTCTGGTGTCGCGCGCACACCCTTCCTGGAGAAGAGCCCTTATGGCCCGTACAAGGACAATCCGCCCTTGTTGACGTCACGCAGACCCATACTCGAAAAAAAACTTTCCGAAACTTATGAGAAACTGGAAGGAGTATTTTTGGCACAGAAATACTCCTTAAAACGTCCAACTTTCTTTTTTGAAACTTTGTCTATGTATAGCATGGGAATCCAAGTCTTTAACATTTTAAAAAGCTCAGTATGCATGAAACAGCATTTCACCCCACCTTATGCGCATTTATTGTTTAGCATGTTTTTACCCAATGTATCAGTACAGAACCATCATGAAGCATAGCAAGCTAAACATAATATGACATAATAGGTTAACATTTAGGTCTCAAGGTCAGTGGACAAAGCTTAAAATATTATTGTTGTCCTTTTTAGGTAGTATAGGTTAGACAAGTGGATGGAAATGGTCTTCCACACCTACGCACACCAATGATAGATAACCTTTGTATGCTGTGGTGTTTTCACAGTCAAAGATGTCATGTATATCTGTCCATTCTCTGGGGTTGTGAGAGGGACTCTAACCATCACTGATTACAAGCTCTACTTTAAGAGCCTGACACGGGTAAACACACTCTTCTACTTATTTTTACAGCATCTAAAGGCAGTGACACACCAAACTGACATTAAAGAACTAGCGGCAACAAAAGCAGACTGTGGTGTCGCCTCACATTCTGGGTCAAAAAGTTGTGCTTGGAACATTCCACAAAGTAGTGTTGTCAAAAATATTGATGTTTCGATACATATAAATACTGTAATATTTGACGAGGTTTCAATACAATTTTTTGCTGAAAATTCAGCTTTGGATTTTCACAGGAATAAATAACATTTTAAAATATACTATTGTTTATTAAATTGTAATAATATTTCTCAATATTAGTGTTTTTACTGTATTTTTTTATTAAATAAATGCAGACTTTGTGGGCATAAGAGACTTCTTTTAAACACATTAAACATTTTTATTATTCCACACTTTTGGACAGTAGTTTACTGAGTTTCTTTTGAGGCTTAGTAGATCGATTTAAATTAGTGCTTTTATTCCAGAGTGTTTTCTCAGATCTCAACCAGCACAAATGTTTTGATTGTTTATCAATGTTCTGTCTGTGTTTGCGAAAGGATTCTCCATTTGTGCTGGATGTGAATCTTGGAGCCGTAAGCAGACTGGAGTCTATCGCTGTTCAGAGTCACGGAGACAACACTCAAGGACTTGAGATAGTCTGCAAGGCAAAGGACAAATCAGTTTTCCTCTTTTCCACCCTTCATTGGCTCTTGTCCTATGGAAGCTTGTTTACGCCACTGAATAAAAAATAAAAAAAGGTCAATTTGACTTTTCATCTCACAATTCAGATTTTTTCCCCCTCACAACTGTGAGTTTACATCTCGCAAATCTGACTTTTATTCTCAGAATTGCGTGATGTAAACACAATTGTGAGTTTTAAAGTCAGAATAGCAAGATATAAACACAATTGCAAGTTTTAAAGTCAGAATTGCGAGATATAAACACAATTGTGAGTTTTAAAGTCAGAATTGCGAGATATAAACACAATTGCGAGTTTTAAAGTCAGAATTGCGAGATATAAACACAATTGCCAGTTATAAAGTCAGAGTTGCGAGTTATAAAGTCAGAATTGCGAGATATAAACACAATTGCAATTCAGATAAATCCCAGCACATAGAGACTCTTTCACCTAGATATTATCATATAGAGACTGTGTCTGTTCCCCGAATTAGTAAATACAAAAAAACATCAAAACCATTCAACAGTAAAAATTTAATTGACGTCCAACAAATAAACAAAATATATAATACAGATGAACAATTGATAAAGCTTGGGTTGCTGAATATTAGATCCCTTTCCCCAAAAGCGCTTATTGTTAATGATATTATTACAGATAATAATCTAGATGTGCTCTGTTTGACAGAAACATGGCTAAAACCTGACGACTACATTACCTTAAATGAGTCCACCCCCCAAGATTATTGTTATAAACATGAGCCGCGTCTGAAAGGTAAAGGGGGAGGGGTTGCTGTAATTTATAATAATATCTTCAGTATTACTCAGAAGTCTAGTTTCAAATATAATTCCTTCGAAGTTTTGGTGCTTTATGTAACGCTATGTAGTGTACATGATAAAACCCGTTCAACATTTGTGTTAGCTACTGTATACAGGCCACCTGGGCATAATACAGACTTTATCAAAGAATTTGCTGATTTTCTATCAGAGTTAGTACTGGCCGTAGATAAAGTACTAATTGTTGGTGATTTTAATATCCATGTTGACAACGGAAAAGACGTATTGGGATTAGCATTTAAAGACACACTAAACTCTATTGGAGTTAGGCAACACGTGTCAGGAGCCACTCATCGCCATAATCATACTTTAGACCTAATATTGTCACATGGAATAAATGTTGATACCGTTGAAATTCTGCAGCAGAGCGATGACATCTCGGATCATTACCTAGTATCATGTATACTTAATTTAGCTAAGGTTGCAAAGCCGCCCCCTCGCTTTAAAAATGGCAGGACAATCACTGCCGCTACTAAAGATTGCTTTTTAAATAATCTCCCTCATCAGTATCATCTGCTCAGCATCCCAGATAGTATAGAAGAACTCGATGTTGCAACAGAAACTATTGACTCTCTCTTTTGCAGTACTTTAGACACAGTTGCTCCTCTGCGCTTAAAGAAGATTAAAGAAAATAGTCCAACGCCGTGGTACAACGAGCACACCCGGGCCCTTAAAACAGCAGCCAGAAAAATGGAGCGCAGCTGGAAGAAAACAAAATTAGAGGTATTTCGTAATTCGTGGAAAGAGCACATGATCACATACAGAAAGGCTGTAAAAACTGCTAGATCTGCTTATATCTCAACTCTCTTGGAAGAAAATAAACACAACCCAAGGTATTTATTCGATACAGTGGCTAAATTAACCAAAAATAAAGCTTCAACTTCTGATGATTGTAAACAGCACAGCAGTAATGACTTTATGAACTTCTTCACATGTAAGATTGATAATATTAGGAATTTTTTTTTTTTTTTTTTTTTTTTTTTTTTTTTTTTTAACCATGCAGCCGTCTAATACAGCATCACATCAGACAGAGCATTGTAGTGTCACTGAGGAAAAATTACACTCATTCACTGCTATAGGAGAAGAAGAATTGGCTAAACTCGTTAAATCATCAAAATCGACAACATGTATGCTCGACCCTATACCAACTAGGCTATTAAAAGAGATGCTACCAGAGGTCATAGATCCTCTTCTTAATATCATTAATTCATCTTTGTCATTAGGATATGTACCGAAAACTTTTAAGTTGGCAATTATTAAACCACTTATTAAAAAACCGCAACTTGATCCTACAGATTTAGTCAATTATAGACCAATCTCAAATCTACCCTTTCTGTCAAAAATACTTGAAAAGGCAGTGTCTTCACAATTATGTTCCTTTTTAGAAAGAAATGGTATCTGTGAGGATTTCCAGTCAGGATTTAGACCGTATCATAGCACTGAGACTGCTCTCGTCAGAGTTACAAATGATTTGCTCTTATCATCCGATCGTGGCTGTATCTCTCTATTAGTGTTACTCGATCTTAGCGCTGCATTTGATACTATCGACCACAACATTCTTTTGAATAGACTCGAAAATTATGTAGGTATTAGTGGAATTGCATTATCATGGTTTAAATCATACCTATGCGACCGTTATCAGTTTGTAGTAGTAAATGAAGATATGTCACACCGATCGCAAGTTCAGTATGGAGTACCGCAAGGCTCAGTGCTAGGACCGCTACTCTTCACCCTGTACATGCTACCACTGGGAGATATCATTAGGAAGCATGGCGTTAGTTTTCATTGTTATGCTGACGATACTCAGCTCTATATTTCTTCACGCCCTAAAGAAACTTACCAATTCACAAGATTAACGGAATGCATAGCTGATATAAAACATTGGATGACTGGTAATTTCCTGCAACTCAATTCAGAAAAAACTGAATTTTTAATTATTGGACAAAAAAGCTCCACAAGTAGTAACCTAGAATACTGTCTAACACTTGATGGCTGTTCTGTCAAGTCCTCGTCGTCAGTGAGGAACCTGGGTGTGCTCTTTGATACCAATCTTTCGTTTGAAAGCCACGTTTCTAGCATCTGTAAAACTGCTTTCTACCATCTTAAAAATATATCTAAATTACGGCACATGCTCTCAATGCAAAATGCTGAACAGTTAGTTCATGCGTTCATGACCTCAAGGTTAGATTATTGTAATGCTCTACTGGGTGGTTGCCCTGCTCGCTTAATAAATAAACTCCAGCTGGTCCAAAACGCAGCAGCTCGAGTTCTTACTAGAACCAGGAAGTATGACCATATTAGCCCAGTTCTGTCAACACTGCACTGGCTGCCTATTAAACATCGCATAAATTTTAAAATCTTACTTATTACTTACAAAGCACTAAATGGTTTAGCTCCCCAATACTTGAGCGAGCTCTTAACATATTATACTCCATCACGTCTACTGCGGTCTCAAAATTCTGGCCAGTTGATCATACCGAGAATATCCAAATCAACTGCAGGCGGTCGATCGTTTTCCTATTTAGCACCTAAACTCTGGAACAGTCTTCCTAACATTGTTCGGGAAGCAGACACACTCTGTCAGTTTAAATCTAGACTAAAAACACATCTCTTTACTGTGGCATACACATAAAACACTTTTTCAATGAAATGATTGTTAGGCTGCATTAACTAGGTCAGCCGGAACCGGGAACACTTCCCATAACACCTGATGTACTCGTGACATCATCAGAAGAATGGCATCTACGCTAATGTTAGTCTCTCTGTTTTATCCCGAGGTTTACTGCAGTCAGCTGGATCCGGGCCGTATCCAGATCAGATGGTGGACCTGTGCCCAGAGAAGACCAACACAGGACCCCGAAGTGTCTGGGAGACCGTGATTAGACTCCCCCTGAAACTGCCTCATCGACACGGCATCTCAATAAACCCGTCTCCTGCGTGTTGCCTCCGATCATTCGAATATTGCACTTTAATAATTATTTAATCAACATCATCCTCAATAAACCCGTCTCCAGCATGTTGCCCCCGGTCCCTCGAATATTCTGATCTATTATGACCTCCGAGCTGTAAAACTGCCAGAATAATAATAATAATACGCTGTTTGTTAATTGGCCAGAGGAGAACTGGCACCCCGACTGAGCCTGGTTTCTCCCAAGGTTTATTTTTCTCCATTAGGTCACCTAATGGGGTTTTGGTTTCCTTGCCACTGTTGCCTCTGGCTTGGCGTGCTCAGTTGGGGACACTAAATTTTTCAACTAAACATCGAAATACATCTAAATAATAAACTAAATTAACCATTTAAACTAAATTACTGATCAAATTATTGATCTAAAGCCCACACTGTCACTGTATGATACTTGAAATTTTTCCAGAATGGCTATACAGCTGAATAAAATTATGCTGCATTATTTTCCTGCTTAACACTGTAAAGCTGCTTTGAAACAATCTACATTGTTAAAAGCGCTATATAAATAAAGTTGACTTGACTTGACTTGACAATTGCGAGTTTTAAAGTCAGAATTGCGAGTTATAAAGTCAGAATTGCAAGATATAAACACAATTGTGAGTTATAAATTCAGAATTGCGAGACATAAAGTCATAATTGCGAGATATAAAGTCAGAATTGCGTGAAATAGTCAGAATTGCGTGATATAAAGTCAGAATTGCGTGTTATAAAGTCAGATTTGCGTGATATCAACAAAATTGCAAGTTATAGTCAGAATTGAGAGATATAAACACAATTGTGTGATATAAAGTTAGAATTGCGTGATATAAAGTCAGAATTGGGAGTTATAAAGTAAGAATTGAGAGTTATAAAGTCAGAATTAGGAGTTATAAAGTCAGAATTGCGTGATATAAAGTCAGAATTGTGCGTTATAAAGTCAGAATTGAGATATATAAACACAATTGCGAGTTTTAAAGTCAGAATTGCGTGATATAAAGTCAGAATTGAGAGATATAAACAATTGTGTTATAAAGTCAGAATTGCGTGATATATACACAATTGCAAGTTATAGTCAGAATTGAGAGATATAAACACAATTGTGTGATATAAAGTCAGAATTGCGAGATATAAAGTCAGAATTGCGTATATAAAGTCAGAATTGCGTGACATGAAGTCAGAATTGAGAGATATAAACACAATTGTGTGATATAAAGTTAGAATTGCGTGATATAAAGTCAGAATTGGGAGTTAGAAAGTAAGAATTGAGAGTTAGAAAGTCAGAATTGTGCGTTATAAAGTCAGAATTGAGATATATAAACACAATTGCGAGTTTTAAAGTCAGAATTGCGTGATATAAAGTCAGAATTGAGAGATATAAACAATTGTGTTATAAAGTCAGAATTGTGTGATATATACACAATTGCAAGTTATAGTCAGAATTGAGAGATATAAAGTCAGAATTGCGAGATATAAAGTCAGAATTGCGTATATAAAGTCAGAATTGCGAGATATAAAGTCAGAATTGCGTGATATGAAGTCAGAATTGAGATATAAACACAACTGTGTGATATAAAGTTAGAATTGCGTGATATAAAGTCAGAATTGGGAGTTATAAAGTCAGAATTAGGAGTTATAAAGTCAGAATTGCGTGATATAAAGTCAGAATTGTGCGTTATAAAGTCAGAATTGAGATATATAAACACAATTGCAAGTTTTAAAGTCAGAATTGCGTGATATAAAGTCAGAATTGAGAGATATAAACAATTGTGTTATAAAGTCAGAATTGCGAGATATAAAAGTCAGAATTGCGTATATAAAGTCAGAATTGTGTGATATGAAGTCAGAATTGAGAGATATAAACAATTGTGTTATAAAGTCAGAATTGCGTGATATATATACAATTGCAAGTTATAGTCAGAATTGAGAGATATAAACACAATTGTGTGATATAAAGTCAGAATTGCGAGATATAAAGTCAGAATTGCGTATATAAAGTCAGAATTGCGTGATATAATGTCAGAATTGGGAGTTATAAAGTCAGAATTGAGATATATAAACACAATTGTGTGATATAAAGTCAGAATTGCGAGATATAAAGTCAGAATTGCGTATATAAAGTCAGAATTGCGTGATATAATGTCAGAATTGGGAGTTATAAAGTCAGAATTGAGATATATAAACACAATTGCGAGTTTTAAAGTCAGAATTGCGAGAGATAAAGTCGCAATTACCTTTTTTTATTTTTTATTCTGTGGTGGAAACAAGCTTCCATACTTGGCCCCTTCCCTTTTCTGTCTTAGCTACTTTTTATTCTCTTGCACACACTTTTAAATATTACAATGTTTTTTCACAGGACCTGAGAAACCCCCGGTTTGCGTACAAGAAGGAGGGACAGAGCAATTTGGAGGTGTTTGAAATAATGTCAAAGTATGCCTTCCCTCTCTCCCACAACCTGGTACGACTTCTTGAAAACATCCACATATGTGACACTTGCGTAAGGACGTGCTGTACACCATAGTGCACTAGCTGAAGATGTTTCAGTGTGTTTAATGATACACATTCCCTCTCTTCCCTCAGCCTCTCTTTGCCTTTAAATACCGAGAGAAGTTTCCAGAAGATGGCTGGAAGATCTACGACCCAATCGCTGAGTACAAGAGACAGGTAAGAACTGTCATCACCACTCACCATATGCGAAATATATGTATCAGGATAGGTAAATATTTTGGTATTACAGTATGTTCTGATGTTCCTGATGTGGATGTTGTGGGTGATGGCAGGGTCTTCCAAACGAGAGCTGGATCATCAGTAAAATGAACAGCAGTTATGAGGTGTGCGAGACATATCCGGCTCTGCTGGTCCTGCCTTCAAACGTCACAGAGGACGAACTGAAAAGAGTGGCGGCCTTTAGGGCCAAACGGCGTCTCCCTGTAAGAAGATTTTTTTTAAATTGAAAAACCTAGGATCTAGTTTAACCCTCATCTTTCCCTCACACTTTGTAACAAATCCTTCCCTCACGGGTCAAAATGACCTGAAGCCCTAAAATTATACATAATTTTTTCTTTGTCCAGAAAGCTTATTTTATTTAATTTTGATAATATTTTTTTCTATTTTTTAATGCATTTTTGTTGTTGTTGATTTTTGGTTATTTTTTTATTTTATTTACTTTTTAAATGACTAGATTTGTATCAATAAATAATAAATTAACAGTAATTTAAGCACATTCTTCAAAAAAATTTCAACTTCAATTTTAAATAACTCAATGCATATGCATAACCCTTTTAATACAGCTAAAAATATTTTACATTGAGTGTCTTTGCCGACCTCTTGTGGAAAAAAGATAATATAATATGATATTTCAAGACTCTTGCCACTAGATGGCCTTATAGCTCTATATGGAGCACATGAGCTGTTCCACTGGGTCCTAAAGTCATTTCTCTTTGCTGTGTATTCAGATACACATTGTAGACATTTATAAAAATCATTGTTTGGTAGTTTTAGCATTTTTAGCTTGAATTTTGAGCATTTTTAGGTTTTTCTGTGTACTGAAGCGTTCCTCACATTCCATTCATTCCTAAGCGGGTCAAATTGACCTGCAAGGGAAGGATTTGTTACTTTTTAAAACTTTTTTTTGTGCATCCGTGGTTCAAGTGCGACAAAAGTCCTAAGGTCTTGGACCACTCGGATGAACTCTCAATTTAAAAAAAACCTTTTGACCTGAGGGAAAGATAAGGGTTAACAGTTTAGTTTTACTTTACAATGGGCCTTTGTTTGGCCAATTGAATATCTTCTAGCAGCATCTGTATTGTCATATGATAGATAACGAAGAAAGAAAAAAATCAAATAATGTTAGATGAAAAATAAATCTTATTTTATTTTAACTATTTTCCAAGCATTTGTGTGGTGTTCTGAAATAAAGAGGCAAAGTCATTACTGTTTTTCCTTCTTCTTTTAAATTGTATAAATTCAGACCGATTTGCAAATGCGGAACACGCATTTTAGACAGGATTTGTCACATTGCAGTAACCAATCATAACGCCATGGAGACAGTTTTTAACCACGATTTTAAATATTAAACGCTATTTTATTTGTTCTGTCATGACCATCTTCTTAAACGTTATCACATTCCCTCAGGTGCTGTCCTGGATTCACCCTGAGAGTCAGGCTGCTATAGTGCGCTGCGGTCAGCCACAGGTGGGTCCGTCAGACCGCCGCTGCAGGGAGGACGAACGGTACCTTCAGACGATACTCGACGCCAACGCTCAGTCTCACAAGCTCTGCATCTTTGATGCTCGCCAATGCACTGTGGCTGACACCAACAAAGTAAGAAACTGTGTTTTAAAAAACAAATACTACAGCCAGTGTTGTGGATAACGCATTAAATGTAACTTGAGTTGCGTAATCAGATTACTTTTTTCAAGTACTGTGTAAAGTAACACATTACTTTGAAATGTAAAACACAATATCTGAGTTACTTTTTCAAGTAAGTAAGTAACGCAAGTAACTTTGTTTTCCCATTTATTGACTGACAGCTCTCCTGTCCCTATGTTGAGAGAAATCGTGATTAAGATGCAAAGGTGTTGTGTGTGCTGTCTTCCTTCAGCCTGAGGCTTCTGCTGCCTTCACGTGCTATCGGAAATAAAATCCTTTACCATCACAGGAATGAATTAAAATTTAAAAATATATTCAAATAGAGTTCTTTTAAAGTGTAATAATATTTCACAATATTACTGTTTCAACTGTATTTTTGATCAAATAAATGCTTTTCCATAAAAAGGGGGAAAATCTATATTTTGTAGTGAGGCAGTTCATATATTGGTACAATTTATATGTTTCCATAAAACTACTTTCCAGCATTAGAGCCTTTAGATCAGAAGGTCAGTGAGGACTTAATTAAATGTTTTATATAAAAATGATATACATGAGATCTTTGAGAAATCGGTGTAATGTGCATATCATACAGTAAGGGATGAATCGAGCTTACCTGCCTGTTTTAGTTTCTAAATTTAGTGGTTGTTTAGTACTTGTAGTCTTAAATACTAAATATGTACGAGTAATGGTTTCACTGAACCAGTTTGAACCTCAATACAGACTACAACTAAAGCGATAGTTCACCAAAATGTTTTTATCTATCATCATTTACTCACCCTCAGGTCATTCCAAACCTGTATACATTTCTCCTATGGATTAATAAAACAAATATTTTGAAGAATGCTGAGAAACCTTTGACTTCCATTGTATGGTCAAAGGATACACTGAGACATTTCTCAAAATATCATACAAAGTCATACAGCTTTGGAACAACTTGTGGGTAAGAGAGTAGAGAGTAAATGAGTAAAATGAACTCTTCCACTTTAGATTAATATTACACGTTAATGGGTTTAAGTGGAGCTGGACAAGACCAGACTTATGAACATTCAATGTTCAGTTCTTATTGTAATGAAAGAAATTATAGAAAGCTCCTAGATCTTTTGCCAGCAACAAACACACTACTGTACCAGATTTTCTGGAATGGCTTATATGTGGCACCACTTTTATAGGCCAAAGATGGAGGATATGAGAATGAGAGTTTCTACATCAATGTGGAGCTGAACTTTCTGGAGATCCCCAACATACATGTGATGAGAGAATCCCTGAGGAAACTCAAGGAGGTGGTGTATCCTGCCATCGACCAACAACACTGGTTCTCCTCTGTGGATTCTACACACTGGCTGGAATATATCAGGGTGAGAATCTGTATTATGTCACCACACCATGTTCATTTTGAAGCCGTGATCGAATCAGGTGGTCATTATATCCTGACTTTCATACTCGTGAATGTTCATTGATGTTTCTATTCTGTCTACTATTTTTTAAAATGTTTCTTTCACTTTAATTTACAAGCAAGCAATTCATTGGCTGTTGTGCATTTGAGACTTGTTAAAGTCAACTTCTGGGGCTTGATTCACAAAAATCTTCTTAAGAAAGATGAATTTTTTAGATATTCCAAGACGTACATAAGACTGTTACTTTTTATGTTCCAAGTAAAATTCTTGGAAAATAGTTGTTGCAGGATCAACTCCATGAAAGACACTTCAAAGGTCGCTTTTTTCCGCCACCTGCAGATTACTGTAATAATCATAAGTGCATACTGTTTTTGATGAGACTGGCTTGACAGGAGAATAGCAATCTATCACATTTTTTATTGTGGTGTATTTTCAATGACCAATCATTGGTGTCACTTCAGAAAATTCATACACATCCCTAGTAGTAGTAATATACACTATATTGCCTGGCTGGCAGTCTTTGCTCTAATTCATCCCAAAGGTGTTCTGTCGGGTTGAGGTCAGGGCTATGTGCAGGACAGTCAAGTTCCTACACCAAACTCGCTCATCCATGTCTTTATGGACCTTGCTTTATGCACTGGTGCGCAGTCATGTTGGAACAGGAAGGGGCCATCCCCCAAAGTGTTCCCACAAAGTTGGGAGCATGAAATTGTCCAAAATATCTTGGTATGCTGAAGCATTAAGAGTTCCTTTCACTGAAATCAAGGGGCCAAGCCCAAACCCTGAAAAAAAAGCCACACCTTAACCCCCCTCCACCAAACTTTACACTTGGCACTATGCAGTCAGGCAAGTACCGTTCTCCTGGCAACCGCCAAACCCAGTCTCGTCCATCGGATTGCCAGACAGAGAAGCGTTATTGGTCACTCCAGAGAACACGTCTCCACTGCTCTAGAGTCCAGTGGCGGCGTGCTTTACACCACTTTGCATTGCACTTGATGATGTAAGACTTGGATGCAGCTGCTCGGCCATGGAAACCCATTCCATGAAGCTCTCTACACACTGTTCTTGAGCTAATCTGAAGGACATATGAAGTTGGAGGTCTGTAGCTATTGAGTCTGCAGAAAGACTTCTGTGCACTGTGCACCTGAATTCAATGATTTGGAGGGGTGTCCCAATACTTTTGGCAATATATTGTATATTAAATGTAGCTAGTGTTATGTTGCAATGCTTAATTGCAACAATTCATTTGAAACAACCCAATAAATGCATTAAACATCTTACATTTGTGAATTTAAGACAAGGTGGAGGTTATCCTAATTTTTTATTTAGTTATTGCTTTGTTTTTCAGAGAAACGTATGTGAATTTAACATGTTTCTAAAACTCTGCAAACATATTATGGCATTTTTATGCTTTACTACAGTCAAAAACCTACATACAGCACCTTTTACAGGTTAAAAGTGCAGAAATTATACACATTTCTGTTTGTCACTAACAGTTTACAGTTACACTAGGTTTGTCCTTTTCATATTTTAGGTTGCTCAAATAATAACAAAGATGTAAAAATAAAAAGTATCTCATAAAGGTACAACACTCATATTTTCTCTGTAGCTCTTGCTAGCAGGTGCAGTTCGCATCGCGGACCGAATCGAGTCGGGTAAGACGTCAGTGGTGGTGCACTGCAGTGATGGCTGGGACCGCACGGCTCAGCTCACATCTCTGGCCATGCTCATGCTGGACGCGCACTACCGCTCGCTCAGGGGCTTCCAGGTGCTGCTGGAGAAGGAATGGCTGAGCTTCGGACACCGCTTTGCTTCGGTCAATAGCATTCTGCATGTATGGAAAAACTCATACTGCATTGAACGTGTACTAACATCTCACTGTATCTTTCTCTACCTCTTGTCTGTTAGCGTGTGGGACATGGAGATGGGAATCACGCAAACTCTGAGCGCTCGCCTCTCTTTGTGCAGTTCATCGACTGTGTCTGGCAAATGACACGACAGGTGAGGAAAAAGGGGATAGTGGAGTTGGGTAAAAATAAAATGAAACCTGTTTGATACAATATTATTATATCAGTCTTTTTTAAATATTTTTTTTTTCTTAGTTTCCCTCTGCATTTGAATTCAATGAGCTGTTTCTCGTCACGGTGCTCGATCACCTCTACAGCTGCCTGTTTGGGACATTTCTCTACAACAGCGAGCAAGAACGAGTCTCGAAGGCAAGGATGGATGCATGCAACTGTTATGTGCATTAATGTCACTTGGTTTTAGGGCCTGTTTGCACCTCGTCACTTCATGTGTTTTCTCTGAGCGGATAGCTGTCCGATCGTGAAAAGACCAGGTGTGAATGCACTCCGGAGCAGATTTTTTACCCCTCCCAAAACGGTAAAAAATAAACATGTGAGAGCATGTTATAGGCTATATGACATGTTATAGTCCGATATGACAGCGCTACTGCAACACGCATCACCGCAGAGGAGTAGCTGAGTATCTCTTCAGCAAGCTGACATGTAAACTGCTGCAAATGAAACTGAAAGTAAGTCGCAGACGCTCTAAACTAGAGATGCACTGGAGGGCCAGGGACCAGAATCATCTGATTTTTTTGCCAGCTGCACAGGCAATAACGTAAGCTGCGCTTCACGCTTTTCTTCTCTCCGACGGCGAAGTGGCACACACCCGTGTCCTCTCACTCATCTCATTTGCTCCACTTAAATAGTGCTTGTATTGCACATAATTGTACTTATTCACATCGAAAGCATGCGCACCACTGATCTATATAAGTGGAGCACACATAAAGCTGCCTTTCAAACAGCTTGAGAGTCACAAGTACCAAAATGAGTGGCTCACTGCGTTTAAAGGTGCACTGTGTAAATTTTCTAGCGGCAAGGTTGCAAATGCCCACCGCTCACCCCTCCCTTTCGAAGCACATAGAGAAGTTACAGTGGCCGACACAGGAAAAAGATGTCATCGTCGTAGAGAGCAGAGAGTAGCTAGTGCTCTGTAGAGCAGTTTGTCCGTTTAGGGCTACTGTAGAAACATGACGCCGCAAAATGGCGACTTCACTGTAAGGGGCCCGCGGTGTGTGTAGATAGAAATGGCTCATTCTAAAATAATAAAAACATAATGGTTCATTATGTAAGGTCTTTATACACCACTGAAAACATATTTATGTATATTATATTGCATTTCTGTCAATAGATCCTCATAAATACTACATACTGCACCTTTAAATGGTGTCATCTTAAAATGTCAAAATGCCGATCTTGGCATTGTTCAGTTAAACATCCAGTTTTGGAACGTAAATAGTTGAAAAAGATAAAGCATGTTGTGTGTCTCGGCATTCACAACAAACGCGAATAGAACGTCAGGAGCGAGTGATTTCAATGTTAAGTCAATGGAAAGGCGCATTGACGCGCATCTGGAGGTCCTGCGGCACGAAAGACACGTTTTGCGCGGCGCCATGGACGCGTTTCCGCCTCATTCGCGCGAATTGGACGCATTTCCACCTTATTCGCGCGAATTGGACACTAATTGAGCGCCTTGCGTGATACGCGCGTTACACGCTAGTGGTGCTTTTTGTGCATTCACACGTTTGAAGCGAATTCGCGTCTGACGCCCGAGTTGAAAATTTTGAACTTTGGCGTCAATTCGCGCTGCGTTAACCAATCAGGAGCCTGATTTCTGCTGTCACGTGGTAAAGTGACGTGATGAGAAACCCTGCATAATTTAAAAATACTACTATTGTGTCACAAAATGAGATTTTAAGACTTTTTCAGGTGAGAGTGTAGTTGTTTAAAGCTCAAATCTGTGGTTTATTTATAAAGAAAATATATTTTAAAAAAATATATTCTTGCGTTTGTGGAGTTGTGAGATTCAGGCGATCACTGGGCACTCACCGCTCATAACCCCGGCGAGAGCAGCCTTTCCTCGGCTAGTCCTTCTGTCGTTTGCCGCTGGCTCTGATGTCCTGTAGTGGTTCGTCTTGTGTGGATCTAACGGGCGATCTTTGGTGTTATGAATCTATAATTTGTTGTCTGCCAAATCGTATTGACTGAGGGCAAAGAGAAGTTTCATAACTTTATTTTTTAAGGATATTTAAATATACATGCAGTGAAGATAATGTAGGAGTTGTCTGGACCACATTTGTGTGGCTATTAATGCTTTAATATATATTTTTAATGAAAATGAAAAGAGGCAGAGTGGTGTTTTATGACATATTTCTCCTAGAGCGCCTTGAACGCGCGTCTATTTCGCTTCAACGGCTCAATTTATACGCGCGACCAAATTCGCTGTGGACGCGTGAATGGATTCAAAATGTTTGAGCGTCCAACTAGACGGGGTAGACGCGATTTTTTACGCTCTATTCGCGTTTGGTGTGAATGCAGCATTACAGTATATTAGATCCGTGCATAATCTTTTAAAGTGACAGCTGTCTAATTTTCCTGCTGCTGTCTCTCATGTTAATCAAAGAACAAAAGACAAAAGACATTCACTCTCCACTAGGGATGGGAAGATTCCCCGATTCGCTCGGTGCATCGGCTTAAAAAGTTAACGATGCGATGCGTCGGTTTAAAAAGTGTGCATCGGATACAAATTGGCATTTGTATCGCGATGCATCGTTTCTAACATATCTGCATCGGTAAAACCAGATTTATTTCTTTATAATTATTAGTAGACATACTATACTTTCATTATTTAGAAAGTGAAAAATATTTTTAGATTGTTTTCTCCCCTCTAAACTGTTTCTCAAGCACGTCTCTCTTCACTGTTGCGTGAACATATGATGTAGCCTATCACAACACTACAGAGACCGGGGCGTGTCCAGAAAGTCACATAGAGCATATTAAAGGTCCCGTTTTTCGTGTTTTTTTGAAGCTTTGATTTTGTTTACAGTGTGCAATATAACATGTGTTCATGTTTCGCGTGTAAAAAAACACAGTATTTTTCACACAATTTACTTATCTGTATACCGCTGTTTTCACTGTCCTCAAAACGGCTTGAAAGATTTCCCTGTTCTATGAAGTCTCTCCTTCAGAAACACGTAACGAGTTCTGATTGTGCCAGCGGTTCCCGTGTTGTGATTCGACAGCAGCTTTGCGCACGCAGAGCGCACGTTACCGGAAAGGTCACGCCTCTTACCATAACGGGGATGCATGCGCTCAATGATCTCTAAGTACAGCGTCCCTGGGAAAGCCAAACAAAGGTGACTTGACTCCGGGATGAAAATAACAGCGTCTCGACGACATGGCGACAAACAAACTCTACAAACGCAACCGAACGCAACACTTCCTCTACTCCACGCGGGAGCAACAAGACCACGCCCCCTTTTTCGCGTACTCTTGTGGGCGGAGGTTAGTAGACAAACTGTTCTACTGACGTAATTAAAGCAGGAAGTACAGAGTTGTAGTCCCAACCAGCCGTTCGCTGTAGGCTTTGAAAGGGAACTTCTGTTAAATAAAATATCTCGCTTGGCATTGAACTTTGAGCTTTATAATGTTACAGGTATTATATATGCTCTAACAGCAACATTACACACTAACTAAAGTTTGAAAAATGGGATCACGAAGAACAGGACCTTTAACATGGCAGAGGTAGAGCAGCTGCATCCTCCACCAAGTAATTACAAATCCAGTGTGTGGAAACACTTTGGGTTTTATAAGAAAGCTGGAAATCTTGATAAAACCCATGCAATTTGTAAAATATGTCGTGCCACTATAAAATATACAGGCAGCATGACGAATCTGACAACACACTTGAAGCGCCGACACGGTGTGAGTTTGGAGATGCCGGCCTCCTCCTCCTCTCACTCGGATTTAGCTGAACCTGCTACTGCTAGCGGGACGCCGGGTGAACAAACGATCAAAACTTTTTTTCAATCACAGCTGCCTAACAGTTCTGCTCATTCCAAGGTAATAACCGACGCAATCGCCTTTTTTATCTGTAAAGACATTCAGCCTTACAGCGTAGATAACGAGGGCTTCCAATATCTCCTCCACGTCTTGGAGCCGAGGTACCACATACTGTACACATACACATATTATTGGTTATGTCAACATAGCACCTGTTTTCTGTTCTCTGAGTAGCCTAAGCCTGTCTGCTGAAAGCACATTCATCTGCTAGCAAGTTATGGAACATTTCTTCAGTTTATCTCTGAGCAGCATCCTTAAATTGTTTCACTGTTAAATGTTTGACCTGTTAAAGGTTTAAGTGGAGACAGAACAGGAAAAAAACATTTGGTTTTATTTAATCTTTTTTTTTTGCACTACCAAAACCTATTTGTGTAAGGCTCATGCACTACAAATCAGAAGCCACTTAAGTTAATTTATGATTTGTTGTCTGAAACAAAGAAATAAAAGTATCTGTGAGATACTGAAATGCATATCATCATATTTGTTTCATTGCATCATACAGCATCGAATCGCGTTGAATCGAAATCGGATCGCACTGCATCGTAACAAGGGTTTTATCATACCGTATCGCATCGCCAGCTGCTTCATGTATCTTTAATGTATCGTATCGTTGGCTATGCATCGAGATCGCATCGGCCTCAGTTATGGAGATGCACATCCCTACTCTCCACTCTTGACTGAATAACTTTTGTAACTAAGCATTAATCTGTATTACATTTTTACAATGAAGACTATCCAGTGTTATTTTACATTAGATTGCTTTCATTTCTGTAGTATTCCTTACCTGAATATACTGTTAGACCAGTCCCGCTGCTGGCCGTCTTGGTGCCCTAAGTGTAATTACTTTATGGTGCCCGCGGTAGCGGCGTGCGTGACTTTGTAGAGCTAGGGTGGGGGTTAATGGGTCTTCTTGTGGTGCCCCCTCAGCCATTGGTGCCCTACGCGCAGCGCGTGGTGGGAGCGGTGGCGGTATGTTAGACCCACCTGAAAATGTTTATTTCATATCTCTCTTTATTCTATTGCATTTATTTGTGCTGTTGTTTGCAATTTGTTTACTTGTTCCTATTTTTTTACTTGTTTTTTTTAGGAAAATAAATTTTTGCATTGAAGAAAAGTAGATTTTTGTTTGTATATGCTGGCAATTATAGCTCATAGAAGATAACCGGAATTTGCAAAAATCTGTGTCGGCAGCAGGTCACACAAAAAATCAGAAATCAGAATCGGCCAAGAAAATTGCAATTGGTGCATCTCTACTCAAAACACAATCATCTTCATTAAAAGTAGTGAGACTAAATGATCTTATTCTGCTCTCTCTCCTATAGCGGTCTTTGATGTTGGAATTAGCTGATGATAAATAAAACGCAGCTCATATCTGTTGCTTTCGTTGACGTCACGTGAACTCCGTTAAATTTGCATATAGTGCAGGAATTGAAGATCGGATTTAAAGGTCCCGTCCTTCGTGTTTTTTTGAAGCTTTGATTGTGTTTACAGTGTGCAATATAACATGTGTTCATGTTTCGCGTGTAAAAAAACACAGTATTTTTCACACTATTTACTTATCTGTATACCGCTGTTTCCACTGTCCTAAAAACGGCTGGTGATTTCCTTGTTTTTTTTATTTTTTTATTTTTTTATTTTTTATTAAACATTCACTTACAATATGCAAAGGTGAAGCCATAAACCAGAAAACATAGCCAGAGGTTCAGGGACGGAGAAACATTACATAATTTGAGTTTGGAGAAAAATAAATAAATAAAAATGAAAATAAATAAACAGATGAGGAAGCATCAATTAAACACAAGTCTTCCCACAAAATATAAAATAATAATAATGAAATGAGAAAAAAAAAAAAAAAACCCGAAAGAAACAACAACATTATATTAATTACCAATACATTAATTAAACAAAAACGCCAAAATTTGAGCATACATTCAGAGTTTTAGTAGCCTTTTTGTTACAAGAGGTAGATATAGATTTAATATAGATCTTAACATCTTCTTGAAAGTGAGAAAAATTGGGGGTAACTTTAATAGTTTTACATTTGTGGATAAAATATTTAGCAAGAAAAATTATTAGGTTGCAAAGAAAAAAAATATTTTCATCTTGCTTCTCATAAATGAAAAACCCAAACAAAACATCCTTGAAATAGAGCTCAAAATCTTTATATATATATTGTTTACAATGAACTGGCAAATATCTTGCCAAAGTTTTCTTGTATGACCACAATGCCAAAAAAGATGCAAGATTGTTTTTTTTTTTTTTTTTTTTTTTATTGCAATATTAATAAACAAAATAAAAAGATGCAAGATAGTTTCTGGTTGTGAGGTGATTTCCTTGTTCTATAAAGTCCCTCCTTCAGAAACACGTAACGAGTTCTGATTGTGCAAGCGGTTCCTGTGCTGTGATTCGACCACAGCTTAGCGCACGTGAAAGCGGTTCCTGTTTTGTAATTTGACAGCAGCTTAGCGCACGTTGGAAAGGTCACGCCTCTTAACGGGGAGATGTATGCGTTCAATAATCTCTACAGCGTCCCTGGGAAAGCCAAACAAAGGTGATTTGACTCCTGGATGAAAATAACAGCGTCTCGATGACATGGCGATAAACACACTCAACGCAACAGTTCCTTTTCTCCACGCGACCGTCCGCTTCTCCACGTGGGACAGCAACAAGACCGCGCCCCCTTTTTCGCGTTTCTTTGTGGGCGGAGGTTAGTCTGTTCTACTGCGCTACTGACGTAATTAAAGAAGGAAGTACCAGGATGTAGTCCAAGCCAGCCGTTCGCTGTAGGCTTTGAAAGGGAACTTCTGTTAAATAAAATATCTCGCTTGGCATTGAACTTTGAGCTTTATAATTTTACAGGTATTATTTATGCTCTAACAGCAACATTACACACTAACTAAAGTTTGAACAATGGAATCGCGAAGAAGGGGACCTTTAACTTCTTTTGCGGAGACACATGCATGTGGCCAAGTGCAAATGGAACCGTTTTAACAAATCCGATAGCTATCCGATCAGTAAAAACACATGAAGTGACCAGGTGTAAACAGGCCCTTAAAGTAATCCCGTCATGATTTACTTGTCATTCCATTCTGATTGTGCAGGAGGTTTACAGTAAGACCGTGTCTCTATGGTCATATGTGAACAGCCAGCTTGAGGAATTTACCAACCCGTTGTATGTGAACTACGAGCACCATGTTTTATATCCAGTAGCCAGTCTGAGACATCTAGAGCTTTGGGTCAGTTATTATGTGCGCTGGAACCCTCGCATGAGGCCACAGGTGAGCAGGGGATGCGGAAGAAGATGGTTGATGCAATATGTTTAATAACTCATTATTCCAAATATGTTTCAGTGGAAGTAGGTTTAAATGTGTTTTGTGGACTTCTTGATTTGTATTTAACCCTGCAAACTCAAAGCCTGACATATGAAATAATAGTCAGAAAATTCTTATTTATTAAACCTTTAGTCAAAATATTGAGAAATAAGAAAAAATTTATTATTTGCCTAGTTCAAAACTAAACAAAAATATGCAGTTTGGTGCAGTTGCTAATATTTTTATATAATATATTAATTTGGCCATATATTTATATGGCTAAAAATGTAAGAAGGAATTCCGATTGCTTGCAATGTAAATCTTTATATATATTTGCAGACTGTGTGCATAAAATGCATACATATCAGTAAACACTATAGCACTCAATATGTTTTAGTTAAAGTCCAAAAATATGTAAAGTTGCTTCAGTCCAGTAAGTGTTCATCTTTAAATATTACTAACAATATAAAAGTTATTATGTTTACTTTATAAAAGTCAGTAAAGATTTCGCAGCAAAAACCGAAACTGAAGATGGACATTTTTAGAATTATATTAAAAGGCCTTTTAGTTTAAACTATATCAATCAGACGAGAGAAGGCATGTAAATTTGTGTGCCACTGCCGCTTAAAAGTTTAGGATCTGTAAGATTTTTTTATGTTTTTAAAAGAAAGTTCAAAAGAACAGCATTTCTCTGAAATAAAAGCTTTTGTAACATTATAAATGTATTTACAGTCACTTTTGACCAATTGAATGCATCCTTGCTGAATAAATGTATTAATTTCTTTCATTTGCTTCCAAAAAAAAATCTTACTGACCCTACACTTTTGAACGGTAGTGTATAAAGTTACAAAATCTTTCTATTTCAGATAAATGCTGTTCTTTTGAACTTTCTATTCATCAAAGAATCCTGAAAAAAAGTAGACAACTGTTTTCAACATTTGATAATAATCATAAATATTTCTTAAGCAGCAAAGCATCATATTAGAATGATTTCTGAAGGTTCATGTGATATTGAAGATGCTGAAATTCAGCTTTGCATTACAGAAATAAATTGCATAATTACAATATATTCAAAAATAAAACTGTTATTTTGAATTGCTATAATATTTAACAATATTTTAGAATTTATTTATGATATATTATTTACTCAGACGGCACAACAAAATCCTGAAATGTTCGTTTTCCAATTATTAATGGGATTTTAATTCCACATTTGTGTGGTCTTATGACTTTTGAACACCATTGTATGTATTTATTTGTATATACATTTTTATGTTTAGTAACCTTTATTTTTTTGTATTTTATGAAGTGGTGGTATTTGGGAAACCTGTTTGGTAATGATCATTAGTGTACACCTCAATGGAGTAAGGGGCATGTTTTTGCATTCCAGTGCAATGCTTTTCTATTGTTTTCTAAACATGATACATTTGATTTACAATGCAGTTTAAAAATGCCATTGGATATTTCACATTTGGGAGCAACCAATGAACTTGGTTGCTCAGGTCAGAAAGAAAATATAAAAACACAATTTAAAATTGATTTATCAAAACATTATTTAGTGTTACATTTGACATTTGTATGTATTTACTTATATATACATTTTAATTGGACCTTTATTTTTTACTTTTATGATTTATTTAATTAAATTGAAATTGTAGAAAATGTTGTGATGTAAATACTTTACATTTAGTGAAACCATAGGCTCTTTTTTCCCGTTGTCTCTGTCTGTCAGGTTCCTGTTCACCAGAGTCTGAAGGAGTTGTTGGTCCTGAAATCAGAGTTGCAGAAGAGAGTGGAGGAGCTCAAACGAGACGCAGCTTCATCACATTCGTTCTCCTCTTCCTCAGAGCATGAAGGCGTACCCATGCAGACTACTGTCTGAGCATTTGGTCATTGGTGCCCTCTAAAGGCCATAAAGCCACTGGCTAAATCACGTAGCACTACAGTTCAACAAACATTTTCCATATTATGAGTTTTCTATGCATAACTTTGTGAAGGGTTTTCTGATTTTGTCACTTATTTTGTGAAAATAAAATTTCACATTCGGTTGTTGAATTTAACATCTGAGCTTCATCAACGCATGGGTTTCAAGCATATTCCAGGAGAGTAGAGGATTTTTTTATTAATCAAATTTTGTAATTAACAATAAAATGTATTCCAGAACAAAACAAACAATATGCCTGAATATACTAATGGCTTTGGCAAGAGTGTTCTTGCTCTTGTATTGCCTACAATAATTACTACTAATTAAAATGTAATATAATTCAGAATCATGCATAATATAAACTCTGTGCATAAATTTGCTCTGTGGTAGCGGGTGACATTTATTTTACACAAACTGCCACCTTCAGATAAACTATATTTTAAATGCATTCCAATATTACTATGACCTAAGAATTACTAAAAGTTGCCTAATGCATACATTTATGCATTTATTTTCTACATGTGTTTGTGATACTATTTTTTTTATTTGTTTTATATTAATTTTTTATACGCTTAAATGTGTAATAATTGTGTATGTTAATATGTTAAACACTGAATTTTCTTGTATGAAGGAAAAAATATCTTACAAAAACTGGTTTTATATCTGCTGCTTTTGGTAGTCCATTATATCTCCTTTCTCATTGCAAATTGTATTTTATGTAGACAAAATATAGTTAATTAAATTCTGTTTTAGTTTAAAGGTTAGGTTCTAAGTACATGTAAATGCCATTAAGCTAAATATTTATAATGAAACAATTATTGTCACTCTTGACACTAGCTACATGGTTGTGGAGAAATAAAAATATTTTATCCACTCGGGGATTCGAGTTTGACTTTAATTTAAAAGTATCTTCCCCTTACCATCTTTCTCTTCATGTAGGCCATCCTCGTTTTCATATGGCAGCCAAACTACCCTAATTTCTACTCCTCTACTCAGTATTATCACGCTCTAAACATTGTACAGTATGCAGTCTTCAATTATTGAATATAGTTTCCCTACATATTGCACTGTACTGCCCGTGGTTCACGCTCACACGTGGTTTGCCATAGACCTTTTTAACTTCTGTTGTTTTGACAGAAATTCCCGCCTAGTTTTTGAATAATGGGGTGTGTCTTCAGCTTTTGTCCAATCAAGGCACACGGCTAATGAATATGTAATATCGTTTGACCAATCCACAGTAGTGGAGGCTGTTTTAAATGCTCGCGGGACTAACCAATCAGGCAGGTCTCGTAGTGAGCTAGCGCGAGGCTGTGTGGTCTTCTATAGAGAGGAAGCGCGAGGCCGTTAGTGTGACTGACTGAGGAGAACAGACGACAGGACAAACATTATAAGAAGGTATCTACAAAGCTCTCCATTTTAAACCATTAATTGTGGCCTAGTATTCTTTTCAAAATCGTATTTTAAGTATTTAAATCCTTTTTTTGTTACGCAAAAGATACTTTATGTATAACAATTTTTTTCTTGTATAAACTGATTTATAGTGAAATGTTAACGGGGGTGTTTTTTTCTTTTCTTTCTATCTTTTTTTTCTTACCTTTTTATAATCAATTAAAACTACCTTTTTGTCGGTTAAACCGAAGTTGAGCGACGAACATGCTTTTAAAATGGCTGGCGATATAAAAATCTGCTTCAAACAAACCACGGGCTTCTAAATGGTCTAAAAGGCTGTCGTGAGGTACACCGTGTATAATCACTGTGTTTGCCGTGTAATAGTTTAATCGTGTGGTATATTTGCCGGTTATAGAGGGCATTGAGCCGTTAAAGCGCTGTTTACAGTCAATGCCAGTCATGGCTGGTTTGACTCTGCCTTTGTTGCAAATGGGTTTGTGCGCGAATTTGCGAATCCTACTATGGTGAAGGGTTGGCTCATGAATATTAATTGGTTAGCCGACGTTGCTACGTAAATTCTCTACGGCGTGACTTAACTTATTTACAACGAACGCCTTCACTATAGTATGATTCGTTAATTCGCAGTGTCCTTAACGCCCATCTAACTACGTGTACATGGAAACCAACCAATCAGTTGGTTATGCGGGGCGAACGTCACTGTGCGTAATTAATATTCATGCATTAAACCTTCAAGGTAGTAGGATTTGGCGTGCAGTGTGAAACTGGTAAAACTTTGCTAAAGCTGGCCTCTCGGCACATTGCGTTTAATAAACGACTTTTAAAATATCCACATTGAACAGTTGCTAGCTAAACCGTGTCCTTGAAGTGTCTCTCGAGAAAATGGGGGTGCAAGTCATTGTTCCTCGCCGCTGATAGAGGCCATTTTAATGAATGGCGTCTGATTGAGGAGACGCGGTTAGTCATTTGCTCTCTTCACACATTGCCTGCCTTTTTATACTAGCCACGCCTTTAAATTACATCTTATTTGCGAAATCAATCATTTGCAGCATTACGGTTAAAAATAAAATGTAGTTTCTGTCATTAATTTGCGTTTCACAACACGAAAAATAAACTAAACTGCTTGAAGGAACCTTAGGCGATATTATATTGTGTGTGTGTGCGCGCGCACATTAATTTTATATATATATATATATATATATATATATATATATATATATTATAATTTTTTTATTATTAAATAATCTGTATATGCGTGTCCCTAAGGTAGGTAATTTTTGTCTGTGGAATAACTTGTAAATCTTTTAAAGAGACATACTGTGAGCTACGAGGGTGGCTATCAGTGCTTCTGTTAAAGCAATCAGCCCACATGAATTCAAATCAATCATTACCTATGATTCTGCAAAAACATCTAAACAAATTGCACCAAAATAACTCTTTTGCACCTGCCCACTCCCATGAAGCACTGTGGATGATGTAATAGTAAATCTTCCTATGATTATGAGGGCACATTCATTATTAAAAGTGCAGGGTGACAACTTAAAAAAAAAAAATAATACTGCTATTTATTCCATATATTTAAAAAAAAAAAATAAAAATCGTTTTCTGATGACTTGAACTGAGAAAATACTACCAGGTCCAGGACCAAGGCTGCTGAAACAAGTGGATGGTCTCTGTTATACTGTATAGAGTCGCTAGGGATGTGACGCCCCATTGATGTTCAATGAAAAGATGCAGTTTGTGCAGTGAAACTGGCACCTTATGTGTGGTTCCTATTAACATACAAGCTTGTTTTATTTTTCTTAAATTTTCTGTGTACTTCTAGGTGTGGTGATATTTGAGCAGGTTCGTAATAATGGCAAAAGGTGAGCCAGGTAAGCCCAAGGGCAAGATGTCGGCCTATGCCTATTTTGTGAAGACGTGTCGTGAAGAGCACAACAAGAAGAACCCTGGTGTCTCGGTTAACTTCTCTGAATTTTCCAAGAAGTGCTCTGAGAGATGGAAAGTAAGTGGGTTATTCCTATCTGTAGCTTTCTTTATCCTGGAAATCAATGCAGAAAGAATAAAAAGGCTACCGCTAGGATCTTGAACAACTCTCATTTGTTGCAGACTATGTCACCAAAAGAGAAGACTAAATTTGACGACCTGGCCAAACAGGACAAGGCCCGTTATGAGCAGGAAATGATGCACTTCAATCCAGGAAAGAAGGGTAGCAGAAAGCAGAAGAAGGATCCTAATGCTCCAAGGCGGCCACCGTATGTTTTCAGTTCTTTATTCCATCCAGAATCACTGAATTGAGCTCTAGAAAAATGGTCCCATGTGGTTCAGATACTTAAATGTTTGTCTCTGCTTCTTCAGGTCTGGATTTTTCCTGTTCTGTTCAGAGGAGAGGCCCAGTATCAAGGCTCAGCACCCCAGCCTGGGCATTGGAGATGTAGCCAAAAAACTTGGAGAGATGTGGAACAATCTGTCTGACTCTGAGAAGCAGCCTTTCCTGTCCAAGGCCAACAAACTGAAGGACAAGTATAAGAAGGTGGAGAATGACCTCTCAAATGTTGTCCTTTTATACAGTTTGCCTAGTGGTTGAAGAATGAATGATTTGGGGCTGCCCCTGATGAGATTTTTCTAGTCGTTTCAAGTCATTAGTCGACTAATCCCACGGTTATGCAAGGGATAATCCACGGCTAGCTGTGCATTAAATGATTTTAATGCATGATGTGGAAGCAAAGAATTTGCAGTGCAATATTTGACCAGATGGGTAAAGCTGGCGGTTATTTTCGTCCGTTACTCGTTAGATCTAGCATTCTGCCCGCTTTGAATCTGAGACAAATGTATAGACTATTCCGCTCTCATGCATAAAGCTTGCAACAAGGAACCGGCAAAAGTAATGATTCTGTAGAACCTAGCATGGAGATTTTATTAATAAACTAGTGAGAACTTTAGTGACTCGCCGTCCCCGCTGTTCAGTGGAAGTGCCTTTAACATAATCAGAGTATTTATTTTAAAATGAGTTAATTTTAAAAGTAGACATTTCAAGCTACCTATATATTTCTCATATCTGTGAGGCAAGTATATTCAGAGTTTCCGCTGTTATCAGGAAAAAATGCAAGTGATCGCACCGGCGCTTCCATCTCATGCAGTAAGCACGCTAATACTTTAGCTGCCACACTCCGCACAAACACTTGGATATGTGCCTAATAATAGCGTGCATTTATTTAGGTTAGAGCGAGCGGCCAAGTGCAGTTTGCTACTCTAAGCCATATTTGAGGTGGATGGATGATGGGTGAACGATTGGATTTCTTGCCCAACATGGTGTAATTATGGACCCGCTGTCAATGATCTGTCCCTCACGATGGTTTTCTGCGACTAACAAACCAATAAAATAATCTAAGCCTCATCTCGTCGACTATTCGGGGTAGCCATAGAATTACTATATATGCATATATTAATGGTAATGTGAAATCGTATTACAAGTTATAACAACTGGTTTTTTTTTTTTTTCTATTTGAATATTTTGAAATGTGATTTTATTCCTGTGTTGCACCGCTGAATTTATTACTCCAGTCTTTAGTGTCACATGATCCTTCAGAAATCATTGAAATATGCTAATTTGCTGATCAAGAAATGTTTATTATAAAAAATTATTTATAAAAAAAATAATAATTGTGACTGGTTTTAACAGTGTAAAGTGGTTTTTATTTTAAGAATTTGTTGTTAAATATAGAACATGCAGTTGTTTGACTTCTTTCAAAAACCTAAATCTTGTGGGGTTTTTTTTTTTTTTTTTTTTTTGCCCAGTTGTCACTCAACTCATGTCATTTTGCTTTCTCAGGATGTGGCGGACTACAGTAAAAAGGGAAAGGACGGCGGAGGGGCATCATCTGCCAAATCCAAGCCCAAGGTTGAAGATGATGATGACGAAGATGAAGATGAGGAGGAGGAAGAAGAAGAAGAGGAGGATGATGATGACGACGATGACTAAAGAACTTGTTACTCCTAATTGAGCAGCAAGTTATTTGTTCGCTGCCAATTAGGTTGGGTCTAAGAGGTCTTGGTGTCAAGGCTGCTATACACTGATCACCAGTAGATAAGCCCAATGCATGCAAGCTCTGACTTTAGACAACCAAACTCTCAATGCCCGGGTTTGCTGGTGGTCATGTTACAGCTTGCTATTAAACCGCATTGGCAAAAGCAAAATATTTCCACACCGTTCGACAATAAATAAAGTGGTAGCAGTACATACTCTTTTTAAAACTATTTAAAGTGGTGTGTTTCTGTATGGCTGTTGACTTATTTTCTTTTTTTTTTTATTTTCTATTCTCCCAGCTTTCAAAATGCACAATTTGTGGATAGATTTAAGGTTTCATTTTTCCGTTCGGCCACATAAGCTTCCTGCGTTGTTGAAAGGATGTTTGTGATGTGCAGTTATATTATTATTTGTGTAATTTTGAATGATTACATTGATAATTTTATGTGTGGCGAGTCTGGGGACATTTTCAGCTTTATCCAGAGGCAAGTGATCAAATGCTGGGGAAAGCTCTTATTTGCACCTTCAATTGTTACTTTTTTTTTTTTTTCTTTTATGTATAGGTGACACTGTGATTTGAAATAAACATGGCATTTTTAGATCTCAAATGATTCAAGTGACTTTCTTATCTGCAAAATGTTCAATGTAGTGTGTAAATACTTGGGGTATTTTGTCAATGTTCTCAATAAAGTTATAAATGGCAGTTTCTTTTAAGAGTGCTCATTTAATTTGGATTTTAGTATACTTTTTTTTTTTTCTCTCCATTTAATAAAATTATCTAAATGCAATGAGTGTGTTGAGCCACTAGATGTCAAAGCCGGCCACCAATTGCAAAAGCTGTGTGTATAACAACCTAGAGAAAGCTGTCGATAAAACCAAACTGGCTACTAATGAATTTCCTTACTTCCCTATAAACGGTAGAATGTCTGAAAATGGTATGTTATCAAACAGTAGATGAGAGGTACCCAGATGACCTATCACCGAAATTCTTAAGTGCTAATCCATCCATGGACGTTTTATCCCATGAGGCCTCGCGAGAGGATTTGCAAATGGCTGTGAAGCGACGTAACCAATGCTACGATAATTTCCCCTCATAATGGTCGTAAAATACATATTTCTTTGATTTTGAGCACTTGTTTACTTTTATAGTGTGAATGTCTTGCATAGAAACAGTTTGGACAAATAAGGCAGGAAATTCCCGGAATGCATTTCAGCAAGCTGGGGGGAAAAATCGAAATGGCAGACAACATGAGAAGTTACTTTTCTTTTTAATTCAGTAGCAATAAGAGTCAAAGTTAATTAAATGTTCTTACAATTGCAGTCAATGTAGCTGTGTGTATAAACATTATGACATGATGGCAATGTGATAAATATTCATATAAAAATTGAATAGCTACAGTATTTGGTACATGTCAGGTAAATGAAATATGAACATAAAGGTGTGGTCACACACATTTACGGTACTCTTGCTCTGTGACATTTCACTTGTAAAATCTAAAGTTGATCAAGTGAATTCAAATTGGTTTAAAAGTCGGTGTGAACAGTGTATCATACACCACTACACTATTGACTGCCTTTAGCCTATTGCCTGCAAAATTTAGCTGAAATCCCGCTAATGTAAACGCACAAACTCGGCATGAAATGGAAGTTGAGCCTTACTTCCCTATTATTGTGTATACCAGAATGAAACTGCTTTTCGTGCAAGAAAAAAAAATTGGGGCAGGAATTGATTTTGTTAATCGGTTATGGTTGTGGTCTGCCAATGCTGTGATGTCATGTGAGTGACAGGTAGTGTTGTAGTCAAGACCACCTAAACCGGGACCAAGTCGAGACCGAGACCAGCGTGTGCCAAGACCAAGACCAGACCAGCACTCCTTAAATTCATCTAAAAGATCCATATCTACTGTCTGAGAAATTACTTATATTTAATGAATAAATACAATTACAATAGTAAGACACTATAGCGCTGTTACCAATCAAATCACTAACAATAAAATTCATGGGACAGAAGTTGCATCTGAATTGCTACAATTACACCTGCATAAATAATGTTCAGATTAATTCAACATTAAAACATTAACATTATTGATCAGTCACGGAATCCTTTATTCAACCAATTTGTTCAAAGCAGCTGATTCATTTAATAGCCAAACGAAACGCTGCCGAATTAGCAAAGACACAGTTTAAAATGTACATTTTTAATATTAACTTCTTGTTTATTAAACATTTGTATAAATCAATATAATTTGCAATCACGGTTATATTCATGAAAACAGCTCTCTTGCTCTTGTGATATTGCTTAATTATATTCTATGTTATATATAAAAAAAACTAAATCTCAGAATTTTGTGGGCATTTATATTAATTTTGGGGCATTTTTGAAACAATGCTGGATTGATTTTGAACCCGGCAACAGAGTAACACAAGAAATCACATTACAAAGAAGTTATTGATTGCATTTTAAGCAGTAAGTTTTACATCAAATCACATTAATTATGTTAAATCAGACAATGCACCGGCAATTTAGTGATATCCAGTTGTGGTCTTGACTGGTCTTTCTTGAGATAAAATCCCGAGTCCTCCAAGTCCGAGACCAAGACAAGACCAAGATAACTTGGTTATCTCATTTTCAAAATATGGTCTTAAGATCGGTCTCAAGACCAAGACCGGTCTCGAGTACTACATCAAAAGTTGATGGTGGAAAGTTGTTTTGATTAAAGATTAAGATGGCACATAAAATGTAGTGATGATGTGCACAGATAAATCCTTTAATAAACATGCAATATTCCAAAACGAAAAGAATGATCTGTTTTGATTTCATGGTGTGGTGACTTCAAATGAGTGTTTCAACAGTAACCGGTAAGAAAAATGCCTTTTGTCCATATCCGTTGTTGTGAGGTTGTAGGCTACATGTGCATTCTTTGAAATATTTCAAAGATGTAGCCGTTTTTGAATTGCCATCCTGTCTGATAGAATGCCTTTCCCTTAAATAAGTATTTCTAGTCTGTGGAGGAAAGAAATGTGTCAAAAGGCTGTGAAAAGCCCTATGGATATCCCCATGAGAACTAAACCAAGCCATACATTTTTTATACGATGTCACCTCAACTATTGGTTTTATACTGCAAAAAGACATGGGCAAATATAAAAGGACCAATTGAATTACAAACTACAGTGACATTTATATATAATTATGAAATTATATGTTGATGCAAGAATCAGTAGACAATAAACATGGACAATAAAAATTAATTGAAACAAATACAAAGTATTAACAAATGAGACAGATCAGCAAAGCATCTCAAGAGAAGTGAAGATGGTTGTGTGTCTGTGTGTACACACACACCTAAATGATTATTAGGAACACCATACTAATACTGTGTTTGACCCCCTTTCACCTTCAGAACTGCCTTAATTCTATGTGGCATTGATTCAACAAGGTGCTGAAAGCATTCTTTAGAAATGTTGGCCCATATTGATACGATAGCATCTTACAGTTGATGGAGATTTGTGGGATGCACATCCAGGGCACGAAGCTCCCGTTCCACCACATCCCAAAGATGCTCTATTGGGTTGAGATCTGGTGACAGTGGGGGCCATTTTAGTACAGTGAACTCATTGTCATGTTCAAGAAACCAATTTGAAATGATTCGAGCTTTGTGACATGGTGCATTATCCTGCTGGAAGTAGCCATCAGAGGATGGGTACATGGTGGTCATAAAGGGATGGACATGGTCAGAAACAATGCTCAGGTTGGCCGTGGCATTTAAACGATGCCCAATTGGCACTAAGGGGCCTACAGTGTGCCAAGAAAACATCCCCCACACCATTACACCACCACCACCAGCCTGCACAGTGGTAACAAGGCATGATGGATCCATGTTCTCATTCTGTTTACGCCAAATTCTGACTCTACCATCTGAATGTCTCAACAGAAATCGAGAGTCATCAGACCTGTCAGGATAGAAAACTCAGGATTCAAATGCAAGTACCAATCCTTTATTTAAAGGAATAACTCAGAACGTTCAACAGTGAAAATAGCAGAAGATGCCGTGGTGCAGCTGGTCCTTGACAGCAAGGAATAACTCAGAACGTTCAACAATGAAAGTAACAGAAAAGGTTGTGGTGCATCTGGTTCTTGGCAGCACAGGGACTACAATGGGCCGATCTCCAGACAGCAGTCCAAACGAGATATCCACGGTGCAATAATCCTCCGGATCCAGACAGAAACCCGGAAGTCCACAACAGGCAAACTCCAGTCCAGGAACAACAGGAACTCAGGAGACGGAGGGCAGAAACTGCAATGGACAGAGCGTGAGCACCACACAGAACGATCCGATAATGAACTAACAAACACAGACACCATATATACACACACGCTGACGAGTCGCAGCTGCATTCGATCACTGATTAGTGATCGTAGTTGCCCAGCAACACACGTGACTGCCACCGACACCACACACACACACACACAACACATCAGAACAGAAATTCCACAGACCTGCAAACGTGACAAGACCAGGAAACATTTTTCCAGTCTTCAACTGTCCAATTTTGGTGAGCTCATACAAATTGTAGCCTCTTTTTCCTATTTGTAGTGGAGATGAGTGGTACCCGGTGGGGTCTTCTGCTGTTGTAGCCCATCCCCCTCAAGGTTGTGCGTGTTGTGAATTCACAAATGCTTTGCTGCATACCTCGGTTGTAACGAGTGGTTATTTCAGTCAAAGTTGCTCTTCTATCAGCTTGAGTCAGTCGGCCCATTCTCCTCTGACCTCAAGCATCAACAAGGCATTTTTGTCCGCAGGACTGCCGCATACTGGATGTTTTTCCCTTTTCACACCATTCTTTGTAAACCCTAGAAATGGTTGTGCCTGAAAATCCCAGTAACTGAGCAGATTGTGAAATACTCAGACCGGCCCGTCTGGCACCAACAACCATGCCACGCTCAAAATTGCTTAAATCACCTTTCTTTCCCATTCTGACATTCAGTTTGGAGTTAACCAGGACCACACCCCTAAATGCATTGAAGCAACTGCCATGTGATTGGTTAATTAGATAATTGCATTAATGAGAAATTGAACAGGTGTTCCTAATAATCCTTTAGGTGAGTGTATATATATTTATATATTTGCCTACAGAGCATACAGGTCTGTGGATGATGCAGTCAACATGGGACTGCATTATATCCTGCAACATCTCGACAGACCTGGGACTTATACAAGTGTTGGGGTAACAGTTTAGGACCCAGGACCAGTAGTGAAAAATGAAGACCAAGAGTCAGGAGTTAGATTAATGAAAGAAATATTTACTGAAGAATAGTTTGCAGTTTCATCAGCAGAAGCCAGCGTCAGAGTCTCTCGTGGAATCGCAGGCCAGACTCTGACTTACAGAGAATTTTGCCCACCAGTTATACTGTTTACAAGGACATTGATTACATCAACAATAACAGATGGCCTAAGCCTTAATTGGCTACAGAGACCTAAAAGCCTAAACATTTGTCACACATGTATAGATATGCCGGAATGGCGTAGTTTAGTCAGGATGCTCGTCGCAACATCCCTCCCAGAAGGGTAAGATTGGCCTCGGACGCCGTAAAGGGCGCCTGCATGTCGGGACTCGGGAGGGGGGGTCAGGCCCCGATCAGATAGCTCCAACAAACCTGCACAGAACTTGTGAAACGCGCACACACATACAAGCACTAGGGCATCACACTCTAGTTAATGTCAGGGGATTATGACCGTTTATCAAGAGAACACTCAATACCCAAACAGTGATACCGCCACAGCTATCCTTCACGAGAGTGAGCCATGCATCCTGGCTGGAGGTCAACCCAAGCAGCTGGGGAGACTAGATTTAACTCTACAAAATCATCCTCAAACTAAATATATAAAAGTATAAAATCACACAGAATTACAATCATCTCTAGATTACATATGAAAGCAGAGAAAGAGATATTTATTTTGATTATCCTGGATTATTCAGGTTATGGATATAATAAAAAAGAATCATTGAAAAGGATATGTGTATAAAAGAAGAGGCACAGGTATCTGACCTGCCGCTTCACAAGGATCTTATTTGTGGACTTCAGTTCGGGCCTTCAATACCACCATGCCTGATCTTCACAGCTAAACTGTCCCAGCTCTCCATGCCATCCTCAATCTGTCAGTGGATCACCAGTTTCCTGACAGACCGGCAGCAGCTCGTGAGACTGGGGAAACTCACATCCAGGACGCACTGGCGCCCCCCAGGGGTGTGTTCTCTCCCCGCTGCTCTTCTCCCTGTACACCAATGACTGCACTTCTAAAGACCCCCCTGTGAAGCTCCTGAAATTTGCAGACGACACCACTGTCATCGGCCTCATCCAAAACGGTGACGAGTCTGCTTACAGACTGGAGGTTGAACAGCTGGCTGTCTGGTGCAGTTATAACAACCTTGAGCTCAACACGCTCAAAACTGTGGAGATGATAGTGGACTTCAGGAGGAACAGCCCAGCTCTCCCCCCACTCACCATCATGAACAGCACTGTGGAAGCAGTGGAGTCATTCAGGTTCCTGGGCACTACCATCTCTCATGACCTTAAGTGGGACAATCACATTGACTCTGTTGTGAAAAAGGCCCAGCAGAGACTGTACTTCCTTCGTCAGCTGAGGAAGTTCAACCTCCCACAGGAGCTGCTGATTCAGTTCTACTCCATTCAGTCTGTTTTATGCACTTCCATCACTGTCTGGTTTGGTTCAGCTACCAAATCAGACATCAAGAGACTACAACGTACAATCCGGACTGCGGAGAGGATTATTGGTAGCCCCCTGCCAACCCTCCAGGACCTGTACTCTCATCACAAATCATCACAGACTCCGCTCACCCTGGACACCTCCTGTTTGAACTGTTGTCTTTTCTCCCTGCTGCTATTAGACTGTACAAAAAAAGCTGCTCCCAGTGAACCATTAACCAAAATACACACTGCTATTACTGTTCAATGGTGTAATAGTTACTGTTTTTTACTTTTTTACTATTTCATAATACTACTAGTGTGCAATATTAACCTGCAATATCACCTGAAATACGTGCAATATTATAGTATGTCTTATTCGTATGTCTTATTCGTCTATTCCTTTATATATTTGCATTTATTCTTATTTATTTGTATTAATTTTTTTATGCTGCTGTAAGAAAGAAATTTCCCCACTGTGGGACCAATAAAGGTTTATATCTTATCTTATCATATCTTACCATCAGGACGGCGACTCCGATCACTGGCCACTAGAACATCTAGGCACAGGAAAAGTTTCTCCCCCAGGGCATTTCCCTCTTGAACAGTTAAACACCCCCAAGGCATATGCCTGTAAGTGCAATACTTACCATGTTTAGTGCAATCCCTCTAAACTCAGGTGATATTTATTCATACTATTCAAATACTGTAAATATGTTCATAATCTGTAAATGTCTATTCTGACTAAACATAATTGTGACCTTATATTTTTTATACTACTTTCATATTTTTATTCTTAGAAATTGTATTACTAGGGACAAACATTTAGTACAATTTTTTAATTGCATATTTTGTAAAGATTTAGATTTGGCGGTATGGCTCTGTTCTAAATTCCCCATCCTTTCATGAGCTCCATGAAAAGCCAAGACAGGGAACAGCAGCAGATTCTGGGGACGACCTCCCATTTAACTGGGAGGGCAGAGCAAATCCCCCATTTAGAACAGAGCATGCATCAATGACAACAGAATGACATGAATAAGTTAGCAATTTAAGGAGGAGCTGGGGAGGAGGTGGGTTGCAAAGCAGCGTGCAGCAGAAGCGTCCAAGCAGGCAGATTGAAGTGAAGCTATTCTTAAGTAAGGCGCCCTGTTTGAGAGAAGCCAATTGAGAGCATAGGATCAGCTGAAACAGATCAGCTGAAAGAGGGGCGGAGTTAGAATTTCCCAATCAGCTGATAGCGGAGCTTGACTACGTGGCCTGCCAGAACTAACGCTGGCGCTTGATTTCAGTATCTCAGAAAATTAAAATATTACAAAGAAAGGAATTTTTGAAATCTTGGCCAACTGAAAAGTATGAAAATGAAAAGTATGAGCATGTACAGCACTCAATACTTAATTGGGGCTCCTTTTGCCTGAATTACTGCAGCAATGTGGCGTGGCATAGAGTCCATCAGTCTGTGGCACTGCTCAGGTGTTATGAGAGCCCAGGTTGCTCTGATAGTGGCCTTCAGCTCTTCTGCATTGTTGGGTCTGGCATATCGCATCTTCCTCTTCACAATACCCCATAGATTTTCTATGGGGTTAATGTCAGGCGAGTTTGCTGGCCAATTAAGAACAGGGATACCATGGTCCTTAAACCAGGTACTGGTTGCTTTGAAAACACAGTGGACCAACACCAGCAGATGACATAGCACCCCAAACCATCACTGACTGTGGGAACTTTACACTGGACCTCAAGCAACGTGGATTGTGTGCCTCTCCTCTCTTCCTCCAGACTCTGCGACCCTGATTTCCAAAGGAAATGCAAAATTTACTTTTATCAGAGAACATAACTTTGGACCACTCAGGTGCAGTCCAGTCCTTTTTGTCTTTAGCCCAGGCGAGACGCTTCTGACACTGTCTGCTGTTCAAGAGTGGCTTGACACAAGAAATGCAACAGCTGAAACCCATGTCTTGCATACGTCTGTGCGTAGTGGTTCTTGAAGCACTGACTCCAGCTCCAGTCCACTCTTTGTGAATCTCCCCCACATTTTTGAATGGGTTTTGTTTCACAATCCTCTCCAGGGTGCGGTTATCCCTATTGCTTGTACACTTTTTTCTACCACATCTTTTCCTTCCCTTCGCCTCTCTATTAATGTGCTTGGACACAGAGCTCTGTGAACAGCCAGCCTCTTTTGCAATGACCTTTTGTGTCTTGCCCTCCTTGTGCAAGGTGTCAATGGTCGTCTTTTGGACAACTGTCAAGTCAGCAGTCTTCCCCATGATTGTGTGGCCTACAGAACTAGACTGAGAGACCATTTAACCCTTAATCGGCCCTTGGGGTCCAGCTGACCCCACTGGACTTTTCCTCCATTTTTAAAAAGTGTACCCTTCATCTCAGGGCCATGAGACTGTGACTTTTCCTAAATAATCTATCTAAACATGCACAAAAAATCTGGGCTTGATTTGGTTGTTCTAAAGGTGTGTACATTTTTTTTTTACCGTTTAAGTCGAAAATGAGAATGAATGGGAAAGTGTAAAAAACATTTTTTTTCTTCACTTTTTTTGTCAAAAAAATTAACTAAATCCAGTATGAATTTGAAAATTTCTACATTTATATCAAGGTCTGGTCCTAGAGCATAAACACAAAGTTGAACGAACTTTCTATCTCATACACACACGTACACACACACACACACACACACACACACACACACAAACACACACACACATGTGTGTGACTGCAAAAGAGAATATTTTTATTGAAATTGGCAAATAAAATCAACAAAACTGGCATAAATCTGAAAGATTTTCATACATAAATGAAGGACTAATACTAGAGCACAAATGCAATATGGAACAAGCATGTTCACTCACACACACACACAAACACGTGTGGAGCATTTGTGTAGATTTTGCCAATGAATGGGAAAATGTAAAAAAAAAAAAAAAAATGTCCCACTTTGTTTGTAAAAAAAAATCAACTAAATCCAGTATAAATCTGAAAATGAGTTTTCCATGTAAAAAAAAAAAAATGTCCTTATGCAATCGCTCTGTAAAAGTTTGGGGTCTATCTGACCCCAAGGGACTCAAACGTAAACCCTACTTGAGGGGCGATTAAGGTTTAAAGGCCTTTGCAGGTGTTTTGAGTTAATTAGCTGATTAGAGTGTGGCACCAGGTGTCTTCAATATAGAACCTTTTCACAATATTCTAATTTTCTGAGATACTGAATTTGGGATTTTCCTTAGTTGTCAGTTATAATCATCAAAATTAAAATAAATAAACATGTGAAATATATCAGTCTGTGTGTAATGAATGAATATAATAAACAAGATTCACTTTTTGAATGGAATTAGTGAAATAAATCAACTTTTTGATGATATTCTAATTATATGACCAGCACCTGTATGTTTTGTTTGATAAAATCAACGGTCTCAAAAACACACTAAATACTGTATAAAACGACAAACTATCTATAAAACAACATATCAAACAAAAATAAGGGTAAGATGTTGAGTCATTTCAGTCTCAGTCATGTCTGGGTGAAATATATTTTATTACGGAGCTGTCTAAATACTCTATAAAACGAAGAATAACTAGTTGTTTTAAGAACAACAATAAAGAACAAGTTAAAGGGGTCATAGAATGGTACATGCACTTTTACAAGTTGATTATACGGAAATGTGTGTTGGCAGTGCCTGTACACAACCATCCTATAATGATAAAAATACATCCAGTGTTTTTTTTTAATCTCCTTATATATTTTCCCCTGTCTCAAATCGAGCCGTCTGATCGTGTGACGTTACACGGTGTACGCCCCTTCTAAGATTGTTGATTGACAGCAGCCAACACAGACCCGCCCTGAGCGAGCTGTCATCAGTCCGCCATTGTTGATACGCTGGAGCAGAATGGCGTCTAAGCGATTGTGGTGTTGTGTTGTTGGGTGTAATAACGAACACAGCAGTCATTTTGATGTTCCTAAATCCGAATCGCGTAAGACCCAGTGGCTGCTGAGTTTTGTTTTAGAAGGGAATATTCCCCCCGATCAACGTCAATGTTTGCGCAAATCATTTCTCAGCAGACTGCTTTATAAACGAGCATCAGTATAAAGCAGGTTTTGCTAATAAGCTGCTCTTGAAAAAAGGATCGTGTTCCTGCTGCACCTCAGGAAGATGTGAGTGTAACGTTTTATTAACCTTTATATTAATCTTTGCAAATCGCTTGCACGCTTCACGATGAATGGTAACACTAACACGTGGTAACACTACACTAAGCTTACTTTTGTACATGGTTTATAACGGTGTCTGTTACTGATTAAGAAGTAATGTAAAAAAAAAAATCTTATAACATAACATCAATCTGTCAATGAACTAACACATCAGTAAACACATAGCAACTACGCTACTCTGCCAGTACAAAGATAGATCAAAGTGACATGACAGTAACCAACCATTCAGAAACGTTCGTCATTTGTTCCTGGTCCGAGTCCGGTTCAAAATGATAAGGTTGCTCAGATGTGTCCTCAGAGACTCCCGTAGCCATTATTTCTCGAAAATATACCCTCAAATGTTGTCAAGGCAACACTCCACGTGTGTTGTGGTGTTGTGTCGGGTCGAACCGAACGCCCCACAGAGCAGAGGGGGCGGGGTGAGCAAAGCTCATTATCATTTAAAGTCACATACACTGAAATGACTTGCTGAAAACTAAGCTGGTTTTGACCAGGTAAAATGAGTGTTTTCTTACAATACTAATGAGAATTTTTAATTAAAGTATATTACAAACTTTTCATTTAGACACTAAAGAATCATATTAACTTGTACAAAAATGTCATTCTATGACCCCTTTAAAGATAAATTAACAAGAACAGAACAGTTCGAACAAGAACTGTAAAAATGTCCTACTTTCAAAATAAAAGTGTAAACAAACTACATATGAAAATTGAACATATTGTGAAACTCAAAATAAAACTGATATAACTCCTATAATGAAGCAAATCTTATTCACTGTGACAAATTATATTTCTATGTCTTGTCGCTGGTTGTGGCTGGTTAGGACAGATTTATATTGCTTGATGTGTTGTCTCGTTTGGTGAGGATGTGGCTTCAGGTGCGAAAGCGCTGGATCTTAAGAGGATGTACTTACTGTATGTTTTTTATGACTGCGTAGAGAAGATGATTGAGTGAAATTCTTCCCACATGCAGTGTGGTGATCCGGTTTCTCTCCAATGTGGATCCTCTTGTGTGTTTTCAGGGAGCCTGACCATCTGAATCTCTTGTTGCAGTGTGAACACTTGTAAGGTTTCTCTGCAGTGTGAATTCTCTGATGCTGTTTTAAATTTCCAGCTTTCATAAAAGTCTTCCCGCACTCAAAGCACATATAATTTCTTACACCAGTATGTATTTTTTGATGAACTTTTAAATTCTGCAGATTTGAAAAACACTTTCCACACAAAGAACATGAATGTGGTTTCTCCTGTGAATGAACTGTCAGGTGTCTCTTCAAGCCTGAAGCCCACGCGAAAGTTTTGCCACACTGATCACACGTGAACGGTTTCTCTCTAGTGTGGATCCTCATGTGTTGCTTAAGTGTTCGTTGTCGTGTAAAACTCGTCCCACACTGATCACACGTGAACGGTTTCTCTCCAGTGTGGATCCTCATGTGTCGCTTAAGTGTTCCTTGATGTGTAAAACTCGTCCCACACTGATCACATGTGAATGGTTTCTCTCCAGTGTGGATCCTCATGTGTCGCTTAAGTGTTCCTTGATGTGTAAAACTCGTCCCACACTGATCACACGTGAACGGTTTCTCTCTAGTGTGGATCCTCATGTGTTGCTTAAGTGTTCGTTGTCGTGTAAAACTCGTCCCACACTGATCACACGTGAATGGTTTCTCTCCAGTGTGGATCCTCATGTGTCGCTTAAGTGTTCCTTGTCGTGTAAAACTCGTCCCACACTGATCACACGTGAACGGTTTCTCTCCAGTGTGGATCCTCATGTGTCGCTTAAGTGTTCCTTGATGTGTAAAACTCGTCCCACACTGATCACACGTGAACGGTTTCTCTCCAGTGTGGATCCTCATGTGTCGCTTAAGTGTTCCTTGTCGTGTAAAACTCGTCCCACACTGATCACACGTGAACGGTTTCTCTCCAGTGTGGATCCTCATGTGTCGCTTAAGTGTTCCTTGATGTGTAAAACTCGTCCCACACTGATCACACGTGAACGGTTTCTCTCCAGTGTGGATCCTCATGTGTCGCTTAAGTGTTCCTTGTCGTGTAAAACTCATCCCACACTGATCACACGTGAACGGTTTCTCTCCAGTGTGGATCCTCATGTGTTGCTTAAGTGTTCCTTGTCGTGTAAAACTCGTCCCACACTGATCACACGTGAACGGTTTCTCTCCAGTGTGGATCCTGATGTGTCGCTTAAGTGTTCCTTGTCGTGTAAAACTCGTCCCACACTGATCACACGTGAACGGTTTCTCTCCAGTGTGGATCCTCATGTGTTGCTTAAGTGTTCCTTGATGTGTAAAACTCGTCCCACACTGATCACATGTGGACGGTTTCTCTCGTGTGGATCCTCATGTGTCGCTTAAGTGTTCGTTGTCGTGTAAAACTCGTCCCACACTGATCACACGTGAACGGTTTCTCTCTAGTGTGGATCCTCATGTGTTGCTTAAGTGTTCGTTGTCGTGTAAAACTCGTCCCACACTGATCACACGTGAACGGTTTCTCTCCAGTGTGGATCCTCATGTGTTGCTTAAGTGTTCCTTGATGTGTAAAACTCGTCCCACACTGATCACACGTGAACGGTTTCTCTCTAGTGTGGATCCTCATGTGTTGCTTAAGTGTTCGTTGTCGTGTAAAACTCGTCCCACACTGATCACACGTGAACGGTTTCTCTCTAGTGTGGATCCTCATGTGTTGCTTAAGTGTTCGTTGTCGTGTAAAACTCGTCCCACACTGATCAAACGTGAACGGTTTCTCCCTAGTGTGGATCCTCATGTGAATCTTGAGATTCTGTTTGTATGTGAAACTCTTTCCACACTGACGGCAGGCAAAACATTTCTTGTCTCTTCTTTTCAGTAAAAAAATACTTTCAGCCTGTGAGTGAGTTTTAGCTCCAGTTTTGACGTGATGACGTTTCTCCTCTTCACTCTCCTCATTCTCCTCCATCAGATCTGGAATGAAAGTAAAAAAGACACATTATAAATAAATCATGAATCATCAATTTCCTCCTTTAAAAAACAGTTTCTTAAAATGGCGACACCCAGGAAAGATTACAAAGAATGCATGAAGCTAGAATAAAACAGAGGGTCTTATATTGCATGTTCAGATATTCATACAAGATATTCAGTGGGCCATGAAACTTGACCAAAACGGTGACTGGCAAATTTCATGTTTACATTCACTTAAGGCATAACCGACTATGTTTACAATGATATATGTGAATATTCACGCGCTGTGAGACGTTGTGTGCACATATCGGTGGCATATCTGCGGCATACGCTGATGTCGATATATCTGCGACAGGCTCATAACGGCCAATAAATCGGTCGGGCTCTAATATCGAGATCTATCTATTCACAAGGGATGCAACAATACAGTTAGTCCCAGTTCAATACATACCTCGGTTTTTTTAACCACGGTTTTCAGTTCGGTTTGGTTCGGTTCTGATGGCTTGTCACATTAGTTTTTTTCTATTCTATTCTTAGGGGACAGGGAAAGCAAGAGGTTAAGGAGAAAAAATACTATTTTGCAATACTCTTTCTTTATTTGACTTAAAAGACTTGAAACACTTTACTTAAACCATGAAAAAAACCATGACCAAAAACCAAAAAACCATGTACACATTCCTAGTGTATTGTATAATATAAAATAAATATATATAAAGATTTACACTGGCTGTACAGCAGCATTTAAGTATGAAATTGAATGAATAAATGTAAAAATAAAACACTACATAGACTTAAAGCTGCAGTGCGTAACTTTTTTGGGTTAAAAATTATCCAAAATAAATTTTTGAGCAAGTACATAACCAGCTAGTGTTCAATACTATCTGCTTACCTTGGCTCGATTTACAACAGTAAACTTGTAATAATGTTTTTAATTCCAGTGGTACTGGTGGATTTCCGCGGGAAATTCAAGCATGTCTTTGCGTCAATACGTCACATCTGTACACATAAAGAAGGTGTCCCGGCTAGTAGGCTATATTGCGTGTGAGGATGTTGGAGATTTATAGCTTTTTCTCACATGACTTGATATAATTAAATTTATCAATTTGATGGCGGATTCAGAAAGGTTCAAATGACAATCACCAGTGACAACTGGAGATTCACCCGTTGTAAAATGCAAAAGACTTCGGACTTTCGGGGTGCGTCTCAATCAGCTCCCTGGTTCAGTAGTCAGGACACTGATCAGGACATAAGTCAATGGGCTGATCCCTGATCAGTGTCCTGACTACTGAGCTGATTGAGACGCACCCTCGGAGTGGCTACAGAAAACAAGAGACTTCAACCAGGCCCATGCGAAAACAAAGATAAAAATGGCTTTTGAAAGGTGGCATGAACTCCGTATTTTAAAGGGGTTCAAAACGGACGCAGAGACCGCTTTTTTCTGCTGGACAAGACATTTCAATGGTTAAATTATGTAATAGAAGCACACTTGTTCGCTTAATTCATACAGTTAAGGTTACGGAGTTTTCTTTGTTGTGCCTTTCTCGTTTTGCTATGTGCATTATGGTAAATATCAATTATTTTGCGCTATCTATGAGACGGCGCAATTCACCTCTACTCCACATTCATTTGTTGGTATATGACAGTCAGAAATTAGACTGCTGAAAGGCAGAGAAAACGGACATAACGCCAAATTGTCTGGTGGAAAACAATTACTCACTGAGAGGATATTTTTTTCGCAACCGACGTCCCACTGAGTGAATCAACTGAGAATGGCCTTCATTTGCATATATTTACCTTGCCCCAAATATCCCCCATCTTACTCCACTTCATGTTGAGAGATCACTTAGAATTTACCCAAAATCTATTGGATTTAATGTCAATTCTCACTATACAGTATTATATGTGTTTGATATCGTTTGAAACGTCTCAGTGCAAATGGTACAAAAATCTCATAACCACATAAGTATACAAGAAGTTAATAAGAATTTTTAGAGCTTAGAGATATTTTACTCATGACGGTGGGTGTGGCTTTTGGAGCCATTTGGTCTCTTCTTCCAATCCAGACAAATGGGGACTCGAATCCATTTAAATTCCCTTTGTTATCATGTATTTCCATTTGAAAGAGGTTACGGTCTGGTCTGAGTTACTTAAAGCGATACAGCAATGAGATTGGGGCGCAATAATATTAACAAGATTGGCCCGTAACAGAGAAAACGCTCTGTGTTACGTAATATTCAAAAAGTCAGGAAATATTTCACTCTATAGACTATTTCAGAATATTTGATGTTATGTATGAATTATCTTTGAATTGATTATGTAATTGGCATTATATATTTACCTGACTGTTAATAAAATTGTTACATTTTGATCCTTTCTAAATTACTCTGTAATTATTAACTATCTCTAGAACGGAACGATATAATTGCAACAAAAGGCTAAAACGGAATTATTAAATGTGTGACTAACTATCAAATATAAATGACCAAACAACCAATTGGCATTCTATCCTAAATTCGACAATATGATAAATGGAGTCAGATAAAGAATACTATAATTAAATCCATTTTGCCCAGCTGAAACACGAACGTGCAAACGACCTTCAGTCGCAGCTCGTTACCTTCCTTGGAACGAGATTTTAGCTGCCTTACACTGCACAGAAATGGAAACTAAACTACAGGTAGCCCTAATACACATTAAATGTAGTCACGCTATTCTGATGTTAACATTAACCATTTGAAAACAAAGTATTAATTTGCACGGTTTGACATGATATCATAAGCTGCACTCACCTAAAGGATTATTAGGAACACCATACTAATACTGTGTTTGACCCCCTTTCGCCTTCAGAACTGCCTTAATTCTACGTGGCATTGATTCAACAAGGTGCTGAAAGCATTCTTTAGAAATGTTGGCCCATATTGATTGGATAGCATCTTGCAGTTGATGGAGATTTGTGGGATGCACATCCAGGGCACGAAGCTCCCGTTCCACCACATCCCAAAGATGCTCTATTGGGTTGAGATCTGGTGACAGTGGGGGCCATTTTAGTACAGTGAACTCATTGTCATGTTCAAAAAAACAATTTGAAATGATTCGAGCTTTGTGACATGGTGCATTATCCTGCTGGAAGTAGCCATCAGAGGATGGGTAGATGGTGGTCATAAAGGGATGGACATGGTCAGAAACAATGCTCAGGTAGGCCGTGGCATTTAAACGATGCCCAATTGGCACTAAGGGGCCTAAAGTGTGCCAAGAAAACATCCCCCACACCATTACACCACCACCACCAGCCTGCACAGTGGTAACAAGGCATGATGGATCCATGTTTTCATTCTGTTTACGCCAAATTCTGACTCTACCATCTGAATGTCTCAACAGAAATCGAGACTCATCAGACCAGGCAATATTTTTCCAGTCTTCAACTGTCAAATTTTGGTGAGCTTGTGCAAATTGTAGCCTCTTTTTCCTATTTGTAGTGGAGATGAGTGGTACCCGGTGGGGTCTTCTGCTGTTGTAGCCCATCCGCCTCAAGGTTGTGCGTGTTGTGGCTTCAAACATGCTTTGCTGCATACCTCGTTTGTAACGAGTGGTTATTTCAGTCAAAGTTGCTCTTCTATCAGCTTGAATCAGTCGGCCCATTCTCCTCTGACCTCTAGCATCAACAAGGCATTTCGCCCACAGGACTGCCGCATACTGGATGTTTTTCCCTTTTCACACCATTCTAGAAATGGTTGTGCGTGAAAATCCCAGTAACTGAGCAGATTGTGAAATACTCAGACCGGCCCGTCTGGCACCAACAACCATGCCACGCTCAAAATTGCTTAAATCACCTTTCTTTCCCATTCTGACATTCAGTTTGGAGTTCAGGAGATGGTCTTGACCAGGACCACACCCCTAAATGCATTGAAGCAACTGCCATGTGATTGGTTGATTAGATAATTGCATTAATGAGAAATATTATGTGTGCATATAATGTGTGCTGGTCAACAAGTCTAAAATGAAGAAACCCCTCGGAAACAGTAAAAAACTAAAACAAAGGAACATTGTGTGTACATTTAAGATTTTTATTCCAATTTCCTAATATGATACTAAATACCACAGGGAAAGGGCTTCTATTTGTTACGTGCTGTCTTTGCATTTGAACATTGTAGGCCTACCTTTTAAAAAGGACACGCATTAGCTGAATAAATGTTAGCCAGCACAAACATATTTATAGAAAACAGTTGATAATGAATAGACAGGAGTCCAATCAGGGACGGATTGGTAATATGTGCGTTCTGGAAAAGTCCTGAACGGCTGTCCAACTGAGGGCCGTCGGCAAAAAAAAAAAAAAGTCTATGGCTAGCAGAAAACGTAAAGAGAAAGGTGGATGGGAAAAAGTTTCCAAGTCTCTCGAGACTACTGGCTTTTTGACTACTTTTTGTTTTTCAACTGCCAGCACACTACATCGCTTAGAGACTGTAGAGGACCAGCAAGTGGAAGCTGAGCCTGAGCTTCCACAGCCTGGTCATGATGAGGAGGGACAGACAGAGTTAACTTCACACCAGCAAGAGGTCCTGGTAAGTGCCAGTAGTAGCAGGACACATTATAATAGGCTGCCTTTATCCCTATCTAAGTGAATTGCATAGTCAGCTAGCTATCAACATGGGTGTGCATGGGGTGGAATGTGTATTCGTTTTAACCGAATCGGCACGGGCGTCACGGCTCGGTGCATGAATTTACATGGAGAATACACAATATAAAAATAAATAAAACTCGCCCGAAAATTAATGTGTGTGTGTGTGTGTGTGTGAGAGAGAGGTGCAGGCGCGATGCCGCGATCGAACAGTGGAAACATAAAAACAATACATACTCCGTAATTTTGTTCATACAGGACATCATTCAAACTGCAAAGTGTTTGCTTATATTTGTGTACACTCGCAATAAAACAAAACATTGTGCTTTTGTCAAACTGAACTCTTGTCAAACTGTAACCTACTGTCATCTAACCAAAATCACACACACACACACACACACACACACACACACACACACACACACACACACACACACACACACACACACACACACACACACACACACACACACACACACACACACACACACACACACACACACACACACACACAGACAGACAGTTTAAAAGCAAAAAATATGTATCCAACCCCATTTAAAAACAGTCTGTAGGTGTCATCTTTTGGACATTCATCATCGTAGTGCATTGGTTTTCATTTCTTTGATTCACTTTGTTGTATATGAGAGGTTGAAGTGATGAGCTCACATTTTCTGCTAGAATGAAGACTAAGGTATTGAATTAAACGGGAAAACATCAGCCATACATTGCTACCACTCTAAACGTGCTAACATACAAGGAAGGGGGATAGATAATTGACTAAATTTTTGTTTAACCAAAAAATCCTAGCTTGCACTTTCTGTCTGCCTTCCATCAGAGTGCAGTTTTTCCTTGTCTTTGGAATTGGCACAATGTGGTGGTTGTTTGTGAAAGCTTCACAGACAAAATTAATAGGGCCTAGCCATCAGCACTGATACAACGGTACTTTTTAATCCATAAGTAACTAACGCGCTAGTTTTCATACAAAATAAATATGTAACATAATTAGGTACTTTAGTTATTATACACAATAACGTAACACATGCAGGCTACGTTGCTCAACACTGAGAAAGAATAAATGTACGACTGTTTCTCCAGACTCGCGCTTATATTATATAGTTCACTGAATCGCAGTTCGCAGTTCACAGTTCACTGAATCTCGCGCTCCCTTCTGGCACGTGCACCTGTTCGCAGTTCACTGAATCGCAGTTCACTGAATCGCAGTTCACTGAATTGCAGTTCACTGAATCTCGCGCTCCCTTCTGGCACGCGCACCTGTTCGCAGTTAACTGAATATGAATACCCCCCCCAAAAAAAATTTCTCATTGAATCTACACGATTCACATAGGTCACCTATTTTGGTTTCAAAACGGCAAATTTCGCCGAAAGGTGAGGGATTTTCATGTATGCTTTAGACATAACAGACTGTATTTATGTTAACCTTGTGTGTATTTGACAGTATTAGCGCAGTAAGACTACTTAGTCCAGTAATCACGTGTTTGACAGGCTTTTAGTGCTCACGTTCAGAAAAGCGCATGTTAAAACAGTGCATAAGCATTAAGCACGCAAATTAAATGTTTAACCGGCAAGGCTTTAATTCTACACTGTGTGATATTTTCCCCCATCTAGTGGTGAAAAGGTATATGACCATCCAGTGAATATTAGTTTCTGTTCCTCTCAATTCCGATTTCGTTTTAACTCCTACGGTGGCCGATTTAGTCCAAGATTAACATGGCTTCCAGTTCGACTACGTCCACATTCGACACGGTGCCATCGAGTGTTAAAACGCGAAAGGCGAAACTTGAATTTACGGGTATGTCCCTCTTTGGCTAATGTACTTTCAAGATGGAGGGGCAACATGGCGACCCGCATTCGAACCCCTCACCCGTATGTATTTTCAATGGCATATTATAAACTTACGAGAATACTTTATTACTTGAAAGAAGTAAATATACATTAATGAGCACATATATTTTTGAAAAAACTAAGTGTTTTTAGCTCATAATAAACTAAAAAAGTTACACAGTGTAGCTTTAAAACACATGCAAATAATGAACTTCCGAGATTGTGAATAACTATAGCAGGGCTATTCAATTAGCGGCCCGGCAGCAACCTCTGAGTGGCCCAGTCCGTGATCCCGCCCATAGACATAATAAATTAATATATATTATTTATAAATTATTATTTAATATAATTATATATTTATTATGTCTATAGTCCCGCTAAAAACACGCATTCCTACGTAATTTCATACAGTAGTACAAACAATGCAGAGCGTGCCAGTAGTAGCCTAGATTACTATCAATACGTCTTTCTCAACATTGAAATGTAAAACTGCCAATGAAGACTAAGTTTAACCCTGCCTGGACTGACAAATACTTGTTTATTTTAGCACCACATCCAATACTGTGCACTTTTTATTTTATGCACTTTGAGATGTTCCTGGGTCAAATGTGTGCAAGATGTTTATTTTGTTTCAAAAGGAAACTTAATGTTATTTTTAATAGCCTACTACTGTGCACTATTTTGTTTTATGCAATTTGTGATCAGATAGGTCAGATATGTAGCCTAGGTCAGTTTTTTTTTTTCTTTTGTAAGTGGAAAAAATATTCTGTTCTGTTCAGATTCTGTTCATTTAGCTCTTTTATTCTTTTTTTATGCACCTTTTGCTGTGCAAACTGATCAAAGTTAAAAGAGAAACAATGAATAAACCTTATGTTTTTCAATAAATTTGTTTGTGTTGGTTTTAAAATTTGTCATTACGAGCTGCTTCGCCGCTAAAATGACTGGCCCAGCTAACCTTCTTGGTTTGAAAATCTGGCTCAACTGAATTTGTAATTGAAGTGCCCTGAACTATAGTGTTCCGTGAATATAACTCTACCACTAACGTCTGATGTCAAAGTAGGTCGCGTTGTTCAGTATATTGGGATGGAGGCAAATGATAGAATGTGTAGAAAAATAATTAATAAAATGCGAAACCGAAATAAAACGCAATTCACAAGCGCGTATTGGACCGTGAATGCCGTACCGAACGGTTCAATATTATATTGAGAATTGTAGCATTCCTACTATTCACCCTGAGGACAACTGAGGGACTTGCACACAACTAAGGAAACATGGTGCATTAAGGTTTGCCAAGGTGTGTCAACTTTTAGATAATTATAAATTGTACTGATTTTGTTTTCTGGTAGACATGCAAGTATCTTCTGTAGCTTCTGAAGGGCAGAATTAACTGAAAATGATGGCATGTCCCTGATGGTTCTATTTGAGTTGTAGAATATGTGTCTGTGTCACAGGAGTGTGCAGGCAGGAAGACGACGGTAGATGAATCAAGTGCAAATAGTAGTTTAAACAAAGTTGACAGACAGACAGACAGACAGACAGACAGACAGACAGACAGACAGACAGACAGACAGACAGACAGACAGACAGACAGACAGACAGACAGACAGACAGACAGACAGACAGACAGACAGACAGACAGACAGACAGACCTATACATAACGGCGATCAGACAAGGACTGAGTGAAAGGGGAGAACTAAATAGCAAACAGAAACGAGATAATTAACAGGACACAGCTGAACAGAACTTAACTAATAAGGGTAACCATGGGGACAGACGAGTGGCGGGAAACTAAACAAAGAAACGTGTGACCAATGATAACACACTGAAAGTCCATGAACAAAACAGAACATAACTGTGACAGTCTGATTGAGATGGAGCGCTATAATCACAGTCTTGTCTTTACAGTTTCCTTTGCATGTATATTCATTATTGTGTTTGGTTTTAATTAGTGTACAGTTTTTATGGTTACATATTTATTCACTTTATTGTTTTTCAGTGTAAATGTTTAGCTTATAGTGTCATTTTTTTTTTTCAAAATAGGGATTACAACCTTTTTTCAATGTAAATGAAAAATGATCAGTTAAATGTTGCAGTCCTGCATTTTGCTGAAAAATAAAATTGAGTTTTGTTGATGCCTTGCTGTGTTTGTGGCTTTGTTGACAACTAGTTTTAACAAGCTAATATGACACTTTTTTTTTTTTTTTACATTTAAGTTTTTATTGCAGAGAGATACAATTCACATCAGTTCACATTTGTCACTTTAACAGCTTTAGACTTTTACAAAAATAATTGTTACTCGGGAATAGTAAGACTCCAGTGTTAAAATTTTCATTGTATAAAAGCGCTTCAAAGTATCTCTATACGTTTTCCTTGTTTTAACACATCAGGAACTATTTACAAAAGGAGGGAAATAGACGAATCACTCATAGAGAGATGACATCAACCACAAAAATAAACAAACATTCAATCTATATCAAAAATTAGCAAACAAATCACTCTGAAAATTCATGTAATTCTCTCCATATTGAAAATACTTTTTAAAACATCAATCCAGTCCTGTATTCGTGGAGGGTTACTTTTATACCAACATCTAGTTATGGCTTTTTTTTTTAAAAATGTATTTGCTTCTCCTTTCCCAAGAAGCCTTCGGTACAATGCCCAAGTAAAGAACCTCAAAACTGAAATCCAATGAAGTGCCTAAAACCTTTTCTAGCATACTGTGTATATCTTTCCAAAACATCTGATATTAGGGCAGTCCCAAAATATGTGAAAATGGGTGGGATTCTGAGAGCCACATTGCCTCCAACAATTTGCGCTGCCTAAAAATGTATTTTTCTGTTTAGGAGTAATAAAAAAAACTAATAATATTTCTCCAGCAGAATTCTCTCCAGTGTAATGAGCGGGAAGTTGCCCATTGTAATTTATGTACATTTTCCCAATCCTCAGTTGTTATTACCAAACTGCTTTCCTTTGACTTTTGTAAAAGCCAAAATATGACCACACCTCACATTTGGTCCTTTTAGAGGCTGAACAATGTCCCGGCGCTGTCACTGCCATCTGCCATTTCTTCTCATTCAGGAAACAGAGTTGCGGACTGCACCTGCACCGGCACCAGACTGACGCTGACTGGACAAGATTTACCACAAGTTTTCAAAATCGTGATAATCACACGCGGTTTTAATGATAATTAAATTTAAAACGATATTACTAACCGTCACTAAATTTTACCGTGGTTTATCGTGAAGCCGGTAATCGTTTCATCCCTAGTGTACAGTCATTTATAGAGACACGAGTGGCCATTTTATGGAGATATAACGACTTAACATCGCCTGCACAGGAAGGTACAGGGATTTACTGGTGAGTGAGTGAACATTTCCGTCCGTGTCTTGGGGTTTATCGCGTTTGTGAACAGAAAAAACCACACGCCAGAGAACATATACAGGAAACATGCCGTTTACAGGTTTGTGTGCTGACGTGCACAATCCAGAAACACGCCTTCTCGTGCAGTGTAACTAGCGTGTAACGATATATCGTTAATCGTTATGTCGTGATATAAAAATGTGGCGATATGTATCGTTGATGTAAACGATATGATTCACGATATAGAATCGTTTTATTCAAGGCTCAACTTGCTGTATTTATAAGGTATAATCCCCCCAAAAATGTAAACTCTGTCATCATGTGCTCACCCTCATGTTGTTTCATTTAACTTGTAAACACAAAGGAAGATATTCTTTACAAAATCTGAGCGTTTTCTGTCCCTCCATTTAAAGTCCATTCCTCTCAAACTGAAAAGATCCAATAAATGTCATAAAGGCATCGTAAAAATAACTAATCGAGTGTTTAATCCAAATCCAAGTCTTCGGAAGAGACACAGTGGCTTTATATGATGAACAGATTTACAACGACACGCATACTGTAGTTAACACGGACGTACGAATGCTTGTGTGACGCACAAAACAACATGAGAGTGAATAAATGCAGAACTAACCATTTACAGTTTGGGAATAGTCATTTTGACACGCTTTCTTGTGATTAGAACTGTCACTGATTGCATTGATCATCTGAAGCGCAAATGGTGCCGAAATGACACTCCTTAAGGCCTGTTCACACCGGGATGATTTTCACGAGCGTTTAACGCCTCGTGACTAAACAAAGGGCGTCAATGTGAGTGTGCACACTGACGCGCAAAACGCCAGACGTAAAAGCGTTATTTTTAAAAAAACGCCTTGGGTTCGTTTTTTTATTTTGACGCGGCACGTTAAAAACTGGCCGACCAATGAGATCAGCGCTTTTGTTCACGTGCCTGGAGCTGCTGAAGTGACAGTAAAACACGACTTGGTGGCGCTCAAGCACAAAACGGTCTTGCCGAGCACACATTGATACGACGAAGAAGTAGTAAGTAGACAAAGAAGAAGATAAGCTGCTAATGCTGCTTGCCAGTTAGCAAAAAGTGCTTGAATGGTTTTGGCCATAGACATAATATATCTGTGGTTTTGGCAAGCACGTAAATACGGTCTCTCTTCTTCTTCTGTGTGACAAGCGAGTGTCAGAAGCGTAAGTGCCGCAGCACCACCTTGTGTACCGGGAGCACTATCTACTGAATTTGCACGTTCACTCGGCGCATCGCCAGTGAAAATCACTTGGGTGTGAACACTGAAGACGCGCCGAAAAACGTCACGAAAAACGCTGGCGATAAGCGTGCGCGATATTTGTCCCGGTGTGTACAGGCCTTTATAGTGAAAGCGCAAACATCATTTAAAAATAACCAGATCACATTTGGTTTTAGCAGTGTGATTTTTCAAAGTATTTTAGATGGTTTATTCTTATATGTATAGTGCATTAATAGCTGGAGAGATGGGACATAGCGAGCACTGGGAGAGAACGCTGCCGGCATTGGAAGCGCGAGAGAAAAGAATGAAAGTTTACAGAGTTTCAGTGACATTACTACATTAAACGACTATATATAATGTTGAATATAATGTATAATGATGCAATGGGGGATATTTGTGGGTCCTGATAATAATACAATAATAATAATAATAATAATAATATTTTAAAAGCCTAATAAAAATAGTTTTAAAAAAGCCTTTTTTAAAAAGCCTTTTAAGCCTCTTTATTTTGGCTTAAAATATTGCGATACATATCGTATCGTGAGTTCAGTATGGCGATTTATATCGAGTCGTGACACAGGTGTATCGTTACACTCCTAGTGTAACATAAACTGAGCATTTATTAACCTTAGTTTATGTTAATTTCAAAATTGAATAATACATTATTAAAATCAAATGTTGTAACTGTATTATTTAATGAACTTGAGCTAACATGAACTAACAATTATCTGTTGTATTTTTAACTAACGTTAAAGAATAATAACTTCTATAACAAATATAGCTATTGATCATTGTTAATGATAGTTAAAGCCCAACTAAAACTAACATTAACTAATGAGACCTTATTGTAAAGTGATACCTACCGTTCTTTATAATTCTTTTGCACTTTAATCAGTTTGAAACATTTGTTAACTTAAATTTTTTGTGTATGCTTTATAGTCTTATGTCATAAGTTTCTCTAGGTTTATTGTTACAAGAAAAAAATATTAAACCTGTTATAGTATAATGACACTTTTTTGCATCTTATTTCAATATCAAGATAATACTGTAAACTTCAGCAATTATCGTAACATAAACATTTGATACCGTCACATGCCTACATATAACTATAAGAAATTATAAAACAGGTTTTGCTAAATCTGCCATTATGAAAATTGTTTAATTTTGTTATGTTTAATGTTTATTGCTAAAACAAAATCAGTGTCAGGGTTGTAAAGTGTATTCAGTGGTGTGCCAAATTCTTCTTACTGGGAAGAATTGTAAACAAGATATAAAATAAATGTAGAATAAAACATCTCTGATCATATTTAGTTTGGCCTTCTGTTTCTATCCTGCACACAAGTGTCCTCTATATTATTTATTCATGTTTTTTTTCCCACAACTAGTAAGTACTAACTTGAAGAATCAGGAATCAGGAAATGAAGAATCAGGAATAAACACCAACCTCTTTGTTCTTCAGTGGGTTTCATTCTGCAGTGTTCTGGATCTCTCATGTTCTCACTTTCCTTTAAAAAACTCTGTCTTTGCAGATTTCAGCTCTTCCTAATGGTCTGATGCTCGTCTTCACTTGTAGGCTGATGGGAATATTCCAGATTTATAAGTGAATTGATGTTCACCTTTCCATCTAGTAAAGTAACTTTTAAGTACATTAAAAGTTACTAATTCACAAACTCTAAGAATTGTATCCACATATTTAAATTCTTTCATTTATCTTACCTCTCATTGATATATAGGCAAAATAATTATAAAAAGATATATAAAAAACACAATTAAAAGATGCCAAATATAAACAATGTAAGAATAAAAATATAAGTATAAACAGACAAATATAATTGTACAAATTTGCAAGTTACCAACAAATAAACCACCAATTGAGTTTAACTTACCAACTTGTTTTGTTTATTGTCTTAGTTTTGTGTTTTATATGACATGGTTTATCAGATTTATGAAATAAATGCAGTTATGAAACTTACCTATATCTCGTAGATGTCTCAATCGGCGTTGTTTTCTTAAGTCTGTTGACACCAATAAAATGAGCTTAATGTGTCAATGTACGGATCTAAAGACATCAGCATAATGAATGAGGTGAAAACAGGATCTATTGACATTAAATAAAGAGGCTTTTCAGCTGCTCTGGTGATGAGCCATAGACTATACTCATTAAACAAGTCATTCAGGATCAGCAGCAGATCATCTCACTTTATTCACAGTATTTGCTGCTAGAAACAGATTGTTGGAGTCTGAATATGATCTCTAATATTACTGTTATTTATCAAATGATACAAAAATACAATAAAGTAATTAGTTCGTTTCGTTTTGTATGTGAAGAGCAAAGTACGCCAACCCTCTCGTCATCGAACACGATGACAACTATCCAGAAACTACCCCGTAACATAATATTTAAACCGTGTAACAGTTCATGAGGTAAATATGAAATATTACGAAAAATAGCGCGAAATGCTCACCTCAGAAGACTGACTGGGGGAGCGCGCGAATGATGACGTCATCGGCGCGAGGTAAAATCGGGTAAAATAAACTGTGGACAAAAATAAAAATAAATAAAATAAAATAAACCGTGGACTATCAAAAACGTTTATAAAACATAGCATTTCATAGCTAATAGATGTAACTAACAGGGTTGCCAACTTTAAAGTTCAGGTTGGAGTGAGATTTTTTTGGGGGTGATCATGGCCACAAATATTCAATTCATAGCCTACATAATAAGGGAAAATGCATTTTTAGCACTATTTTAAACTTTTCTTGGGTTAAATTACATTTGCTCGCATTCATTAATATTCACTTGTGTGTGCTTATATAAGTATCATTAAAAATATTAGGATGTAAGTATTAACATTTGAAAATTTCACATGTAAAGAAATCTAGGGTTTGATCTTGTCTAAATATTTATTCAAATGCAAAACCTAAAAATAAGTAAGCAGTTATGATCTGCAATACTGTTTTGAGCAACTAGACTATAGATACATGTATATATATTAAAGAGCCATACAGGCACCTATAGTGGGTAATGGCATTACAAATTACAATTATTATATTTACAGCCACAAAATGACTCTAATTTGCTGTTTTGCATTGGAATTCTCTACTTTAACCTTAATTAGTACACTAATTGTAATATAAAAAATAAAAACATTAGAAGAAAAATATTTGAAGTGGTCATTAATGGACCATAATTATTGCACAAATCGTATGTAGTACCAAAAGATCTCCTCAAAATATTCCAAAAAATATTATTGAACTAAAATATGGAAATATATTTATGTTATTGAAAAATAGTCACGGTGTATGCCTGTATGGTCACATTTGACCACCAATGAGTAGCCTAAGTGTGACCAATTAAGGAAAACCTTTTTTCCAGGGATGGCCCCGGTTTTTGGTGTTCTGTCCCCGACTGGAGCTGTCCCCGGAAATGTCCCCGTTTTACAGCTCCTTCAAAACGAAATATACATTGCCAAAAAGCCCAACACATAGAACGTAAAAAAAATGCTGGTTATAGGAGCAATCATGTAGTGAATTTCACCAGCAGATGGCAATGTCAGACACACTAGCTCTACTTGGCCGCGCGTGCGCCGCTACTCATGAAAAACGTAAACGAGAGCAGAGCGTCATTATCGTCAAGTATCAAAATAAACATCGTTATCGCTTTCAAGGTAGTAACATCCTATTCATGTTACTGTTTGTATGTGCTTTATAACAGGGCTTAAACTGTATGGAATTCCAAAGCTGCCAATATTAAAAATAAATAAATACATAAATAAATATACAAATAAATGTAAAAAAGCAACAAAAAAAATAAATAACAAAATAAATATACATAGAAAAGCCAAAAAACCCTAAAATACATAATTATTTATACATTTATTTCCTTATTTATGTATATATTTATTTTTTCCATATTTGTTTTATGTGTGTGTGTATATGAGCCCCAAAATGTATTTAAACCTTTGGCATATTTAAAAATACATGATAAAATATCCACATTTAAACCTTTATAAAGTAAAATTTCTAGCTTTCGCCAGACCAACTTCAGGATTCAACAATGCAGAAAGACTCTCGCAGTTCAAAACGCTTACGTTACGTCCTACCTCATATGTCGCGTCAGTTACGCTTTTTTCGTAAGTTGAATTCAGAAGGCGGTCTGGCAAAGCTGGATATTTTACTTTATGACGATGGATATTTTTCTTACACAAACGCATCGCTTTGCTTCAGAAGGCCTTTATTAACCCCCTGGAGCATTGTGGAGTACACTTATGATGGATGGATGCACTTTTTTGAGCTTTAAACTTGTGAGCCCCGTTCACTGCCATTATAACGTTAAAGCTTGGAAACATCAGGATATGTATTAATATAACTCATCAGAAAGAAGATAGCCATATACCCAGGATGTCTTGAGGGTGAGTTAATCATTTTCATTCAAAAGTGAATTAACCCTTTTACTTATGACAAACTTTTCAAAACATATTATGTCTATAAACTTGTTTACAAGCTGCACGCTCAATAAAGAGCCCCTTCATCGCTGGCAAAAGCGCCCTTATTGTTTTGTCTTATACAATATTATTATAACTGTCCGAATGAATCAAACCGAATCGCGAACAATTTCAAATCTTTTGGCAAACCCGTTTGAACAATTAGATCAAAGGTCATATTTGTGACTTGGTATTATTCTTGATCGAAAATGCTGATAGAAAACACACGTGATGGCTGAAATATTATCAGGGTCGATATGGTAATCTCCTTTACGTGGATTTATAGTAATAGTTTACTGTATTTCACTGGGGCTCGTGCTAAAAAAAAAAAAAGTGTCTAGCGACGCCCCTGTGGGAATATAGATTTGGGACCTAATAATTGAACATGCGCACCCACTCTTTTTTATGCTGATGATGAATGACTTCACATTCACATGACAATCTACAGTACTGATATCAATATTTTTATATTATATTCAGTATTGAATTCAGTTTATCACTGTCAGGATATCTATGCTTCCACACTATTGTCATGTCTGAAATGATTGGATTTAATATCACATAATTTCTGCTGCATACATTATAACCAAATACTGTATCAAATTTAATAAATGAGTTTCTTAGTTTCTGAGTTCTTTTCTAATTTTACTGAATTTGGGATTTCCCTTAGTTGTCAGTTATAATCATCAAAATTAAAATAAATAAACATTTGAAATATATCAGTCTGTGTGTAATGAATGAATATACAAGTTTCACTTTTTGAATGGAATTAGTGAAATAAATCACATTTTTGACGATATTCTAATTATATGACCAGTACCTGTATGTATATATGCAGTGTTGGGCAAAGTTACTCCCTTAAAAAGCGTTACTACCTTAAAAAGTAACTAATTGCGTTACTTAGTTACTTTTTAAGAAAATTAATGTGTTACGTTACTTTTGCATTACTTTTTCTCACATTGGCTGGGCGTGTTTTTTTTTTTTTTGGGGGGGGGGGGGGGGGGTTAATAACAAAAACGTTTTATTTTTGTGAAAAGACCCTTTAAAAATGCTAATTCACACATGTACAGTAGAGGGTGCAGCTCAAACAAACCTTTCAGCTGTGCTGCCTTTCTGGATAATGGAAGAATAGGACGCAGGAGAAAAAAAGTTTAAAACTTACTTCACCAATAAAAACAAAAAATCTAAAGTAATTTTTTCTTATAGTTTAACTGAATCGTCGAATGTCAACAGCAAGACATTGGTCAATAAAGTCAGATTAAATGCATAAAAATATATTTGTTTTATTTAAAATCTAATTATTGGAGGTTTGCATAGTATTCTGATTTTGCATTTTACTGATTTTATTTTTTAGGAATACTGAATCTTTTTTTGTGCAAGTGAGTGAGATGAGTAAATGCATGCTTACATTTAGTCTAGTCTAGAACAACAATAACCAACATGTTTAAAAGTGAAACTTGTATATTATATTCATTCATTACACACAGACTGATATATTTCAAATGTTTATTTCTTTTAATTTTGATGATTATAACTGTCAACTAAGGGAAATCCCAAATTAAGCATCTCAGAAAATTAGAATATTACTTAAGACCAATACAAAGAAAGGATTTTTAGAAATCTTGGCCAACTGAAAAGTATGAGCATGTACAGCACTCAATACTTAGTTGGGGCTGGAGTGGCATGGAGTCCATCAGTCTGTGGCACTGCTCAGGTGTTATGAGAGCCCAGGTTGCTCTGATAGTGGCCTTCAGCTCTTCTGCATTGTTGGGTCTGGCATATCGCATCTTCCTCTTCACAATACCCCATAGATTTTCTAGAAGGTCAGGCGAGTTTGCTGGCCAATTAAGAACGGGGATACCATGGTCCTTAAACCAGGTACTGGTTGCTTTGGCACTGTGTGCAGGTGCCAAGTCCTGTTGGAAAATGAGTGGCTGGACACAAGGAATGCAACAGCTGAAACCCATGTCTTGCATACGTCTGTGCGTAGTGGTTCTTGAAGCACTGACTCCAGCTGCAGTCCACTCTTTGTGAATCTCCCCCACATTTTTGAATGGGTTTTGTTTCACAATAATCTCCAGGGTGCGGTTATCCCTATTGCTTGTACACTTTTTTCTACCACATCTTTTCCTTCCCTTCGCCTCTCTATTAATGTGCTTGGACACAGAGCTCTGTGAACAGCCAGCCTCTTTTGTAATTACCTTTTGTGTCTTGCCCTCCTTGTGCAAGGTGTCAATGGTCGTCTTTTGGACAACTGTCAAGTCAGCAGTCTTCCCCATGATTGTGTAGACTGTAGAACTAGGCTGTTTCCGAAATTGCCCCCTATACCCTCATTCCCTATTCCCTACATTAGTCCACTGATATAGTCCACTTCGAAAACGAGTGAGTGATTTCGGACACTAAGTCGCCGGAAAGGCAGCCGTTTTTGCAGTTTGTGCTTGCTGTTTGGCAGCTCCAGTAATAATGAAAAGATTTATCCTGAACTCTGCTACGGAAACTAGCATGTAACCTTAATCAAACAATATAATAATCATCTTAAAAAGGATCATTTATACCTGTATGCATGATATTGGGCTGGACCAGTGCGGTTCGGAAGATGGATGGATGATTGATTCAGCTGTGGGCACTATTTGAGGGAACAGCCATTTAGTGGTGTCCGAAACCATAGTGGACGTTATTAAGTGCACTCATACAATCCCACAATGCACCACAATAACGAGTTTGCAACCGATGTAAGCTCGACGGCTTACCCATAATGCACTGTGAGAGTCGCGCCGTGCATTGAATGAATTCCCGCGTTTCGCCAGGAGATGGCATCGACTCACACACTTTTTAAGACCAATGATATTGGGCCCACTCACTTATCGTCTCTAATTGAGCACGTCTGTTTACATACCCTGATAAACACTGATTAAACGCGTTAGTAGCTTTATTTTCACTTTTCTAATATTTTCTTCATATTCGTAGAAAATAAAATCCTTTCCGATCTGATATATGATGGAAAAAAGGATCAGTGCGAGTTTGGCAAAAGGCGGATTCGAACCTCTGATCGATTTGCGTCAATTCTTATCGTCAAGCATCTTACCCCTACACTATTGCTGCTGATGAAGATTGTGTATTCCGTAGGTGTGTCTTCTTCAACCAGACGTTTAAACAAGCCGATATATTTAAATATATTTTTTGTAAATTGCATCTACTCCAGTAAAATGTTTCTGTTAAAGGACCCACCGACATTTTTTTTGCTTCTGACGCCCATAATATTAATAGTAGCCTACTATAAAGTATGAAATATATAGGCCTACTACAAATATTATTATTATTTTTTTAATTAAATGCTTATTAGTTACTTTATTATTCCCCTTTCCAAGTAAGTTCAGTGCCACAAGTAAAGAGTTATAGGGTTAACTTTAAGCTTGTTGGCTCGTTTTTGGAGTAGTGGAGTAATGGAGAATGAGGGTACATAGGGCGAATCGGACAGCGGTAAGTTCATTCATTCAGTGCGCGACTCTCAGTGCGTTGAGAGTACACCGTCTGGTTGAGTGAGAGAAGAGAAGAGAGAACGTTTCAAACGCATAAGTATGAGGCGCCACGTAGGATTTAAATCAAACTTCGCTTATCAATACATACATAACACACGTGCATATACACCTATAAATTACTCGCATATACATGTATACTATTGGATGTTCAAAATACATATATGAAATACACGTGCACACTAATATGAAATCCACACCAATACATATTATGTTAGTAATGAATGCATACACACTCGTGAATAACTTGCATATACATATAAACTTGACGCACGCATAGACCTATAAATACTCGCATATACATATAAACTTCCATGCATATACACCTATAAACACTCGCACATACATATACACTCACTGCACGCAGACACACCTATACACACTCGCACATACATATAAACTTCCATGCATATACACCTATAAACACTCGCACATACATATAATTCATTCGGCGCCGATGGCCGAAACAAAGTGCGCAATTCAGTTTCTGATTCTGACTGCAGTTGAGCAGAAGGCGACACATTCGATTCAACTGAATTAGCAATTGATAATAATAGTGGGCGAAGCAAGCACATTTCCTAAAATGCCAATTGCTTCAGTTGTAGCACGATCCCTCTCCATGATTGCAAAGTTGCAAATGCGGTAAATAGGCAGGTTACAAATGACTTCCTTTTACACTGAAATGACTTCCTTTTACACTGAAATGACTTCCTTTTACACTGAAATGCCTTCCGTTTGCACTGAAAAGTTCACGCACATCTACATATGAAATCACTCGCATATACATATATACACAACTAAAGCATGCATCCACGTTTTATTTTGTATGTGTGCGCGAGTGTTTTATGGATGTGTATGCACGCATCGAGTTTATATGTATGTGCGAGTGTTTATAGGTGTATATGCATAGAAGTTTATATGTATGTGCGAGTGTGTATAGGTGTGTCTGCGTGCAGTGAGTTTATATGTACGTGCGAGTGTTTATAGGTGTATATGCATGGAAGTTTATATGTATGTGCGAGTGTGTATAGGTGTGTCTGCGTGCAGTGAGTGTATATGTATGTGCGAGTGTTTATAGGTGTATATGCATGGAAGTTTATATGCGAGTATTTATAGGTCTATGCGTGCGTCAAGTTTATATGTATATGCAAGTTATTCACGAGTGTGTATGCATTCATTACTAACATAATATGTATTGGTGTGGATTTCATATTAGTGTGCACGTGTATTTCATATATGTATTTTGAACATCCAATAGTATACATGTATATGCGAGTAATTTATAGGTGTATATGCACGTGTGTTATGTATGTATTGATAAGCGAAGTTTGATTTAAATCCTACGTGGCGCCTCATACATAAGGAGTTGTTTCTCGTTTGCTCTCGCGGGACTTTGCTGTCATACGCCGATCGGGCATCGAACAAGCATATTCTCCAGCGCGTACATCTAATGTACACTCGTTATTGCGGTGCATGGCGGGATTGAATAAGTGCACTCAAAGACGTCCACTATTGTTTCGGACACCATTAAAAATGGATGTTCACTCAAATAGTGCCCTATTTAAGGGTATAGGGGGCGATTTCGAACACAGCCCTAGACTAAGAGACCATTTAAAGGCCTTTGCAGGTGTTTTGAGTTAATTAGCTGATTAGAGTGTGGCACCAGGTGTCTTCAATATTGATCCTTTTCACAATATTCTAATTTTCTGAGATACTGAATTTGGGATTTTCCTTAGTTGTCAGTTCTAATCATCAAAATGAAAAGAAATAAACATTTGAAATATATCAGTCTGTGTGTAATAAATGAATATAATATACAAGTTTCACTTTTTGAATGGAATTAGTGAAATAAATCAACTTTTTGATGATATTCTAATTATTTGACCAGCAATTATATTTATACACCGATCAGGCATAACATTATGACACTGACAGGTGAAGTGAATAACACTGATTATCTCTTCATCACGGCACATGTTAGTGGGTGGAATATATTAGGCAGCAAGTGAACATTTTGTCCTCAAAGTTGATGTGTTAGAAGCAGGAAAAATGGGCAAGCGTAAGGATTTGAGCGAGTTTGACAAGGGCCAAATTGTGATGGCTAGACGACTGGGTCAGAACATCTCCAAAACTGCAGCTCTTGTGGGGTGTTCCCGGTCTGTAGTGGTATCAAAAGTGGTCCAAGGAAGGAACAGTATTCACAGCCCTTCACTTTTTCCACATTTTGTTATGTTACAGCCTTATTCCAAAATGGATTAAATTCATTATTTTCCTCAAAACAACTACAAACAATACCCCATAATGACAATGTGAAATTTTATTAAAAATAAAAAACTGGGGAAAAAAATCATATAAAATCAAAAATCATCATTTTAAAAATAATTAATTAAATATATAATATTTAAAATGCTCATAATTATGATTTTTTTTTAAAGTATAGATTCTGCAAAGAAAAATGGGAGAAACTGCCCAAAAATAGGTGTGCCAAGCTTGTAGCATCAAACTCAAAAAGACTTGAGGCTGTAATTGGTGCCAAAGGTGTTTCAACAAAGTATCGAGCAAAGGCTGTGATGACTAATGTACATGTGTTTCCCCCCTGTACATTTGATTTTATTTGTAATAAATCTGCAAACAAAAAATCAAACAAACTTCTTTCACATTGTCATTATGTGATAGCCTATTGTTTGTAGAATTTTGAGGAAAATAATTAATTTACTACATTTTGGAATAAGGCTGCAATATAACAAAATGTGAAAAAAGTGAAGCGCTGTGAATATTTGCATGTTGTTGCTATGGATTTGGGCTTTCCTATATTTCCCAAATCTCTCTCCCGGCCTCCAGCATGCACGTCCATCACCCCTCCTGTCTTCCATTGATTTATGCTAACAGCACATTTGCTTTATTCAGTGCATCAAGGCTGCAACATAGGCTAATAGATTGATGAGAGCCTAAAATAAGCTAGCACATGACCAATTATTTGTCCAAAGCTCATTTTCACTTCATTATTGTCTGGCAGGCTCATATCTGGATTAGATTTAATGATACGTTGTAAAGTCTTTCACTTAAAAGTATACTAGCCTACTCAGAACTTATTAATAGCATGTCACTCCAGGCTGCATTTTTTAGGTCATAGACAGATTTGAAGAGAAATAATTAATGCGACCTGTTACAAAATCTGAAATATAATGCATAACTCTATTGCTTGCATCACTATTGCTCTTGTGCAGCTGAGATGTGCATTGTGTAATGTGTATGTGTATTGTTCTCTGACTGGGTGTGTAATGGCTTTATCGACCGGAAGACCCCGTGTGCAGCCGTGCCCCTGTCATCACCTCGTCTGATTGCCTCTGGATCCATCCATTCATTCCCAAGAGGCTTTTCACCTAGCAGCTGCCCTGCATAGGCAGAATGAATCACCAGGCCTGGGTGTAGTCAGAAACTCTTAAATATAAAGCTTCCAAAAAGGCTTTTTGCTAGAAGAACAATTTTGGTTCCCTAATGTGCAGACATTATTATATGAAATTAATCAATTATTACGCATACTATTTTTCATATTTTAGGACCGTACTATGATTTGATCATAATATGATATGCATTGGCATTGTACTAAGTGTGCGTTAAGCTGCAGTCCTTCTGCTGGAGCTCCATGTGCTTCAGTATGTGCTTGCCTGCAGTCTGTGGGTTAATGATGCTCTGCCAGTGCTGAGATCAATTGAAACTAATGAGGCGATGCGTTTCTGCACCCACCCCAAACAGAAAAATAAAGCACAAGTCTACAGTAATGGGAGCTAAATGCTTTTTCCTTTTCTTCTAGTTCTGATAACACTCTCACTCACACACACAGTCAAGTTTGTGGGTCGGGTCGTGATGCTCATTTTTTGTAAAATGCAATTTGCATACAATGACTTGTTTTGGAGCATGTGTGTATTAAAATTCATTTGGATATTTTTGGTGGCATAAAGTCATGGTGGTGCAATTGTCATGATATATAATGAAGATTGATACAATTCTTGAAAATGTTTTTAAAGAATTTTGAGGAAGTAAACCTTGTTAAAGGGTTAGTTCACCCAAAAATGAAAATTCTGTCATTAATTACTTACCCTCATGTCGTTCGACACCCGTCACTATGGCACTTTACACTCTCAAGACCATTAAAAGGTACTAAAGACGTCGTTACAAAGTCCATCTCACTACAGTGGTTCTAAAATAACTTTATGAATCGGCGACAATAGTTTTTGTGCGCAAAAAAACCCTAAATAACGACTTACATAGTGATGACGAATGATGATTCGGATCGCGTGTCAAACCGCCAAACTGCTGAAATTTGGCGATTCAAACCGCTGAATCGACTCGCTGATTCATAACGCTTCAAAGCTTCATGATGCCGTGTTTTGAAATCGTCATCACTATGTAAGTCATTATTTAGGGTTTTTTTGCGCACAAAAACTATTGTCGCCGATTCATAAAGTTATTTTAGAACCACTGTAGTGAGATGGACTTTGTAACGACGTCTTTAGTACCTTTTAAGAGTCTTGAGAGTGTAAAGTGCCATTGTGCCAATGGAGGCCTTTCAGAGCCATCAGATTTCAACTAAAATATCTTCATTTCTGTTCCGAAGATGAACGGAGGTCTGACGGGTGTCGAACGACATGAGGGTAAGTAATTAATGACAGAATTTTCATTTTTGGGTGAACTAACCCTTTAAGTAGTTTGGCAGAATCTTTTGGTATTATTTATTAGAAAATATACATTTTATTTTTTTATTAAAAAAAAAAAGCTTCACATTTTATTGTTTTTATCCCACATTTGTTGGCAAAATCAAACACATGTAATGCAATGAAGATGCAGAAACCTGTGTCAAGGTCAACAAGTCACTTACAATATCAGATAATCTGTTACAACATGGCAAGGTTTTAACATATGTTGTCAAACTCTTTAAAAATGCAATAATTTTAATCATTCTAATAATTTTTTTAAATAATGGTACAAAAGAAGAAATTACTCTCATGGATATCTAGACATTAGGGGTGTGCATTGGCACTGCCCTCACAATTCGATTCGATTACGATTCACCAGGTAACGATTCGATTCAATTCGATTCTACGATGCATTGCGATGCATCAAAATTCTACTGCACACAACAAGGCAAATTTTTAATCAGTCATGAGGCAATACAAGCAGTCAGATATTGAACAACAGATTGTATTGGCTGCTATGTGTGTATTATCACTCTCCTGTATCTTTGACATAAATGTCATTAAATAAAATAAAATTGAATGGTACAGGGTATTGGATATGGCATTTTCAAACCTGAAAAAGAAAACATAAATAACTGCTTTCAGTGCTTTGAATGAGAAATGTTTCTCTTCTCTCTGCTTTAGAACCATTTGAAATTATATAGAGCAATAATAACCAACTAAGCCAACTTTTTCCAGCAGTGAACATAAGTGGGGTTTTTTTACACACAGTAAAAAGCTCTAAGACAGGGCACTTCATGAACTCCTGTGCAAATATTAATCCGTAATTAGTCACACTATTGTAACAACAACCACCACCAAGGCACCCAGCAATAAAAATATTCAGTGCAACACACACAGTAACATTGACACTAGCGACTTGTCAATTCTCGTGCTTGATTTTAGTGTGGCAGGCGCGTTAGCAGGGCGTAAGCAGCGCATATTTTTTTTGGCGCCCATGTTAACAGATTAGAGCATTCACATCGCACGCAGAGGCGGCACAGTAGCTCATCGCAGGAGCAGGAGCAGCAGTGCCGCGATCGTTTCGGCGCCGAGTCTATTTTTGCCGCGCTGCTCACACTGATTTAAAGCCACAGTGGATTGTTCTTGATCAAAACTGACCAGATTAACATGGAAAATAACAAATTTCACCATGAAATCATGTAGATAAATCAAAGCACGAGACAGACGGGGCTCGGAGGAGAAGACCGGAAAATGTGACATAATGTACAATATTTGTCTGTATTTGCAATATCTGCGCGAGACAAACGCTGCCAGTGTGAATCCACAATGGGGGCGCGGGCTCCCGCTCTCCATACCCACCGCTCCTGCCCTGCTAACGCGTGCGGTGTGAAGCCGGCGTCAGAATACGAAATGTGCCCAGATGTCCGCTTTCCAAGCTTTGGGTGCGTTTTTAATTACCCGTCTATCGCGGTCATCTCTCTCCACCTCAGCCATCTTGATTGTTGTTGTTATGACCCTGGAAGTAATTGAAGCTTCACAACTTTATTGTCCAACTCAAGGCCAGAAAATAAACGGTGACATAATCGACAATGGCACTTTGCCGCATCGATGCTGAATCGTGCATGCCCCGCATTGCGATGCATCGCTGAATCGATAATTGTTGACACCACTACTAGACATGAGATCATTAATTGACAAATTAATTGAAAAATGACAGAGACCTACAACGAACAAGCCAAGAGCCTAACTTAAGGAGTATGACTAAGAAAAAGCTGCTGTGCCAGTGGGTTTCAATTCATATTGATTTCCCAAGTGAAGTCTTTTTCTATGGCCAGACAATCTGTAAAAGAGCTTTTGCTTCCCCTTTGAACACGTTACACATGTGATCTTCACAGAGGACAAGGTAGGAGTAACGTTCAGCTCAAAGTATCCTGTGCCCCCACTGGTTCCACCGTGCGCTGTAACGATCCAACTGAGGAGGGAGGGTGGAGACTCTGGAGGGGGACGTCGAGCAGGTGAAAGGCAGGAACCGAGTGTCGCTGGTGGCAGGAGAGACCAGGGCGGTGATGATGATGGGAGGAGCCAGTAGCAGGAGTAGCCAGGGAGGGAGTAGCCAACGATGGAGATTTGGCTGATGAAACCATGGGGACGACTGACGGAGATGGAGCCGATGGAAGAGGAGACCGGGTGCAGATGAGACCTGGCGACACCGATGGTCCTGGAGGCCGAGGTGGAGCCGCAGTGACGAGCATCCGAGGTGGAGCCAGGAATGCAAAGCCTGATGGAACTCAGGGGTGGAGGGATGAAGCATAGCTGAAGGCTCATTAGTCTGTGGCGCAGACAGGGTGACGTCTGAGCAAGGCGGAGCCAGAGGGACAAGGAAGCCCAATGTAGCCATTAGAACAATGGTCCCAGGTGGAGCCGAGGAAGGGAGAAGCCAAGGTGCAGCAGGCTGGTTGACGGGCCCAGATGGAATGATGGGATCTACAGCTGGAGGTGAAACCAGGGGATCCTCTTGACTTGGCGGAGCTGGAGACTGGAAGATAAATCCACACAATCGAGTATTGTGAAAGTAGGCTGAAAGGAACCAACAGAGGCGTGGCTGAGGAACTGGCTGATTTTGGAGGAAGAGGTGGGAGAGGGAGGCTGGGTGGTAACTCTGGTGGCACAGGAGACTTCGAGCTGGGCGAAACCAGTGGGAGCACAGGAGACTTCGAGCTGGGCGAAACCAGTGGGAGCACAGGAGACTTCAAGCTGGGCGAAACCAGTGGGAGCACAGGAGACTTTGAGCTGGATGGAACCAGTGGGAGCACAGGAGACTTTGAGCTGGGCGAAACCAGTGGGAGCACAGGAGACTTTGAGCTGGACGGAACCAGTGGGAGCACAGGAGACTTCGAGCTGGGCGAAACCAGTGGGAGCACAGGAGACTTCGAGCTGGACGGAACCAGTGGGAGCACAGGAGACTTCGAGCTGGGCAAAACCAGTGGGAGCACAGGAGACTTTGAGCTGGACGGAACCAGTGGGAGCACAGGAGACTTTGAGCTGGGCGAAACCAGTGGGAACACAGGAGACTTCAAGCTGGGCGAAACCAGAGGGAGCACAGGAGACTTTGAGCTGGATGGAACAAGTGGGAGCACAGGAGACTTTGAGCTGGGCGAAACCAGTGGGAGCACAGGAGACTGAGCTGGATGGAACCAGTGGGAGCACAGGAGACTTTGAGCTGGATGGAATCAGTGGGGGCACAGGAGACTTTAAGCTAGACAGAACCAATGGGGGCACAGGAGACTTTGAGCTGGGCAAAACCAGCGGGTGCACTGGAAACTTCAAGCTTGGTGGAACCAGTGGGGGCACAGGAGACTTAGAGCTGGACAGAACCAATGGGGGCAGCAGGGGACTTCGAGCTGGATAGAAGCAACAGGGACACAGGAGACTTCCAGCTGGGCGGAACCAGCGGGTGCATTGAAAACTTTAAAGGATTAGTTCACCCCAAAATGAAAATTTCCTGATATTTTACTCACCCTCATCTCATTCAAGATGTTCATGTCTTTCTTTCTTCAGTCGAAAAGAAATTAAGTTTTCGGAAGAAAACATTCCAGGATTTTTCATCATATAATGGTTTTCAATTGCAACCAAAATGCTGAAGGTCCAAATCAATGCAGTTTCAAAAGGCTTTGAAGTGCTTCAAATGGTACTGCGCGATCCCAGCTGAGGAATAGGGTCTTATCTAGCGAAACGATGTCATTTAAAAAAAAAAAATAATTAAATAAAAATGAATATAATTTTTAACTTAAATTGTTCATCTTGCGCAGCTCTGTGAGGTGCTAAGGACGACGTAATCACGTAGGAAAGGTCACGCCAGACCTAGGCAGAAGTACCACCCCTGTGTTTACAAAGTGCTTGTGTGAAGACTACAAACGCCTCTGAAGCCCATCGAAGTGCTTTGAAACTGCATTGATTTGGACCTTCAGCATTTTGGTTGCAATTCACCCTTCGCCGCAAGTTTGATTGACAGGTGATCTGACCAATCACAGGGCCGAATCTGCCGGTTTGTCCGAAAAAGCAGTCAGGAGATTAGTAGATTCATGTTGGTGGACGTGAACTTGGAAAAAAGGTGTGTACTGACGTCTTTCCGCGGTTGAAACAACATTTATTTTAGTGTTCATTCATATTTATTTCGTGCTTATCAATGAACTACAAGAAAGAGATAATCGGTTCACGAGCAGCTGTAACTAAGGCGCAACAGTGATCACGACACATTAAAGAGCCACAAAACGGTATTTATTGTTAAAATTTCTTTAAAAAAAAAAAGACAATTTCAAAGTTTAGACTTTGTTTCATATCAAAAGTAACTTGCTCTGTCCTGTCTGTCGGCGTGTTGTCAGTGTCCTCTTTGCTCCACAATGTATTTTCTCTACGTGAGAACATGTGTGTGTGTGGTGAGCGCCATGGCTTGTCGGACATAGCAACAGTAACTAAAGGGGGCGGGTCTTTGCGAACGGTCAATTGAAAACCAGTATATGATGAAAAATCCTGGAATATTTTCTTTCAAAAACGTATTTTATTTTCGACTGAAGAAAGAAAGACATGAACATCTTGGATGAGATGGGGGTGAGTAAAATATCAGGAAATTTACATTTTGGGGTGAACTAATCCTTTAAGCTGGGTGGAACAAGCAGAGGCACAGCAAACTTTTAGCTGGACGGTCTGGCTCACCGTGTGCTGTGGGCTCTGGTGTCATGTCAGTGCAGCGGGGTGATGGCTGGCTGGGCTCTGGGTCTGGACCAGCACCCACTCCACAAAAGTGGCGAAATCATCTTGAGGTCCTCCAGGGAATGGTCCTTCTGCTTGAGGCAGAGCAGTTGGATGCTGGATAGGTCCATTAGTGAGGGGGGAGCAAAAGGAAGGAAAAAAATGGCGCAAACAGATCTTTTCTATATTCGACATTCTGTCACGGGTGGCTGCAATAAAGATCACAATGAAAAATTAAACAGCAAAAACAGTCTTTGATAAATCCACAACTGAACATTCAGGAGAATGCAGGAAATAAAATAAACACAACCACATTAACATTAGGTGCGTTTACATGGAGCACTGTAATCGGTTTAAAAGTCTAAAAGTCCAATCCGAATAAAAATACTCCATATAAACACCTCAATCGGAATAAAAATGGCCAAACCGAATGAAATTGTAATCGTTTTGAGAGGGGTGGTGGGATAAACCTTTTCATGAACCGATCAAACGGAAAATTCCACCATGTAAACGATCTGATCCGATTACTTTGAGTGCACGTCTTTCTGTGACGTGATATACAGTGCGCGCCTCCACAACTGAAGAGCGGGCGCCGCGCTCACACCAGGCTAATGTTGACAAGAGAGGAAAGTTCATTTTTCTGAGATATTAAACTTTTTATTTCGTTATGAACATGATGTTGGAATAATGACACAGACATAGCCTGCTACACCATCTCATCTTGACAACGTTTGTCCTAGGCTTCAACTGCGCCTGACAGAATAATTCATTTTTCTGAGGTGATTCTTACACTTTACGACAAATAATAAATAGCTTTTATAAAACTGTACAAGTCCTGGTGGCCGTTGAGAGCTGCCATTTCAACGGGGAACATTCAAGCTGCTCTCTGTTTCTCGTTAGTTAAGTTAGCTATAAAAAAAAAAAAATTCAACAACTGCTTAAAATTGGTTAAGTAACGTTACCGACAGTCTACTTTAATTACTTTTGTTAATATTTATACCTTTGTGATTATGGTATCTTTCCTTAATCATCTGAAATATATATGTTTAGTACTACTAGTAATGATGCTGAGCACGTCTTGAATGCTTCATTCATGTTTCATCATATATCCTATGTTTTTATTAATAATTTGAGTGCATTTTATTGTTAATTTTGTGTTTTTCAAAATAAATGAATTGAATTAATTTTTGATTCCGCATTCATCATTCACAGCTGTTGAAATAGCCATATAGGACATAAATTAGGTTAAACTACTGCATGTCCGTCCACAGAAAAATAAATAAATATAAAAATTACCAACACAGAACTATTGATCCACGATACGTAACGAATCTGAGGCGACAGACAAACTGTGTGCGCATGTCACAAAATGATTCCTACTGAAAGTCAGCACATGTAAACACCAGATAGGTTTAGATAACGTCTCATGTAAACAGTCCACCGAATCTTTCAATCGGAATGACAAAAAAGTGCGCATGTAAACATGGCTATTGACAAAACCTGACACAGAACTAGAGAAAATCAGGGCTTAAATACATGGGGAGACATAATGATTGACAGGTGAATGTCATCAGTAACCAAGGGAACAAACTAGGGAACACAGGCAGGCAGACACGCAAACAGGGAAACCAAAACACTATAATAATAAAACAGACCATACACATTACAGCGATTGTAAAATGTGTAAACAATATATATATATTTCTCCATATAAAAAAAATTCTGAAAAATATATTTGAAAACCTTTATCAGAAATAATCTAATACAAAAGATACAAATTACTTTCTACTTGATGGTTACACCACATGACAATTTTAGAATCAATACATTTAAATTTTTCTTGAAATGAGCCCAAATGTTTGTTTGTTTTTGCATACCGTGATATTCAATAGGGCCCATAACCACAACAGGGAAAAAACTAAAAAAATTTCAATATATCTTATTTTGTTTTCCACAGAAGAAGAAAAAAAAGTTTGGTTTGGAACGAATTAAGAGAGTAAATGATGACAGAATTTTCATGTTTAGATGATTTATTCCTTTAAAAAACAAATCTGTTTAATGTCTTATATAGACATTATATTTATCTTATATTATATAATGAGAACATTCGTAATATTATTATTATTATTGTTATAATTATCAATATTATTATACGTTTAAAAATAACGCATTGGTTTTTTCTTTTACCGAAAAAAAACAAACAAAAAAAACAGTTCTGGCACACAAACTATACTAGCACAACACAGACAAGCATTCCAGCATTCTGTCAGATTTTCTCTGTCTGTTCCTTTTCTTCTGACGGTCTCTTGGCCACTGAGCTTTCTGTGCCAGAGGCAGCTTGATTTTCCACAATCCGACAAGCCCTTTACTGCAAAAGCAAAAGATTTCCCCAAGTGTCTGTGACAGTGTAAGCCGATTGTCTCAGTGTGTGGCCTGTGTCAAATCGCACCGAATTCCAGCTCTGTCGCAGCTGGATGCGGCCACTCGTGTCTTTATTTCTCCCTCTCACAGGTAATCTATCTCTCGCTATTTAAACTTGCCGTTAGGATTCAGTTGGCAGTTTTGCTCCATCGCTATGTGCATGGCAGTGAGAGAATAGTGTTAAAGTATTAGCTTAGGTAAGCTTATGTTGTAGGCTTCAGAATCTTAGAGTTTTTCCTGCCACAGTCGGCTTTGGATTGTTTGCTGAGGGTTTGTGAGGCGCTATTTTATTCTAGCTTCTTCGGGCAAGATTTGTATTGTGTTAAGTACTATACAAATACATTGGAAGTGAATTACTTCACCGTTGTCATGACACTTGTCTTGTTTTCAACTGAATTATGCGAATCAACATTTGTGGCTCTGTTCCAAAATCTAGTGAGCTGGCTACATAGGCAGCAGCTTAAAGCATCATAGGCTTTTTTCCAACATGAAGGCTGTATAATTATGCTGCCATCTATAGCCCGTTTACACAACACGGTTTTCAACTAAAAATGACAAACTTTTTATGCGTTTTGGCCTTTGACATGACAACAGTGTTTTGGGGGCTGTAATGGACACTTTTGAAAACGGGTTACCAAGTGCAAGGCACATGCGTATTATGTGTTCAGTCGCGTAGTGTTTCTTTACAAAAGTGACATCGCCTGGCCTGGTAGCAGAATACAGCGTTTTTAGTTGATTTTGCAGACCTGCGTGAACACACACACAAAAAAATCCCCTTATGCACCACGACAAGTAAAGAATCCAAGATGGCTCTGTCTGAAATCGAATATACTCTCTGAGTAGGCAATTGTTTTGAATAAGTAATTAAGTAATTCAATTTACAGAATAGTATCAGGACAGATTACATTCGCCATATTGTGTGGGACATTAAATGTCATCAGCCGAACAGGTAAACTCACAGCCTTGTTGTGTTTATAATCACACTCTTGCAGACTATTCCAACTCACACTTTTAGAGAATATGTTCAACTTTGGGTAAAACTCTCATGGTTATGTTCTGTTTTGGCTTAGTTTTGTGTTTCCAGTCCCTGTGTTCTTTCCTGTCGTCCCTATTTGACCTAGTTTAGTGTGTGCATATATATAATATTATCATAGTAACCTATTGTGTCCACCTGCCCATTGTTAAGTTACTGGTTTTGTACAGTCTAAACAGGGGGTGTATATACCCCTGATGGAAAACAGTTTCCCTTGGGCCCACAGGAGGATCTGGTGAGCCAGCTTGTATAAGAGACGCGACCGCAGACCCCCCTGATGATTTAAATATGAGACCACCGACGTGTTGTCGGAACGAACAAGTGCATGATGGCCTCTGAGGTCTGGGAGGAAGTGTTTCATAGCTTGAAACACAGCCAGCATTTCTAGGCGACTTATGTGCCATGAGTTGTCCTGCCACAGACCTCGAGCCGCTCACATGGTCGCCCCCCAACCTGTGAGGGATGCATCGGTCGTTAGCGTGATGCGATGACAAGGATCTCCCAACACCGCTCCTTGGTAGAGGAACCAAGGTTTCTTCCACATGACTAAGGCACAAAGGCAGCGCCGCGTGACCTTGATCATATTAAGTGGATTTCCCCTTGAGGAGAATCCTTTGGTTTTGAGCCACCACTGCAAAGGTCTCATGCACAGCAGGCCAAAAGGTATTACGTTGGACGCAGCTGCCATCAGACCTAACAGTCTCTGAAACCGACAGTGAGTGACTGGCCTAGCTTCAGTTCTTTTACTGCTGAGAGGATTGACGCCATATGAGCAGGTGACAGGCATGCATGCATTGTTATTGAATTCCAAAGAAGAAGAAGATCTCAATATTGGTACGCTTTGCCCCTGAAATCGAACCTCAGAAACTTCCTGTGCTGTGGAATGATGGATACATGGAAGTATGCGTCCTTGAGATCTATCATGACAAACCAGTCCTCTGACCTGATTTGTGACACGATCTGCCTGAGAGTAAGCATTTTGAACTTTAACATTCGTACTGTGTGATTCAATTTGTACAGATCTAAAATTGGACGCAACCCCCCCATTTTTCTTCGGGACGATGAAGTACTGGCTGTAAAACCCTGCTGAGAGGAGGAACCCGTTCTATAGCCTCCTTTCACAGAAGAGCTTCTACTTCTTGTTCCAGAAGGTGGTCTTAGTTTCTGTATGTGCTAACGGGTGATATTGGTTTGTGTTGCCTGACTTTGGCATATTCGGCACAGTTTGCAGTGCAGGCTGCAATAATAATAATATTACATGTTTTGTCTTAGAAATGCACATTTGACAGTGAGTTGACAGTAGTTGTAGCTTGAGGTAGGAGGATGCAGATGTAAATTTATGTTCACTAACAAAAACACAGACATCTGTAAAAATTGTAACAACCTAATTTTTATATGGTAAAATTTAAATATTAGGACTAAGTTTTATTAAAATTAACCATTGGTCTTCCATAGTATCATAGATTTAGATCATGATAACCACAGTTAAAAACACGCATATAGCTCTTCACCATGGTAAAATATATCTATATGGTTTCTATGGTATTTGTATGAAAATCAGTAGCCTAAAAAGATTTAGTATAAATGCACAAATTCTATAGCTAAATAAAAATAGTGTAGTAATATTTCATTACTCCTTTAATACATTTAATACTGTCACGTTCTGTTCTGAGACAGAAAATTGTGAATCCAAACACAGCTTTATCGAAAGGGTAATCCACAATCGTGTCGGCTTACATATTGCCTCACATTCACCCATTCACTCACTCATTCATACACCGACGGTTGTGTCAGCCATGCAAGGCGCCATCCAGCACGTCGGGAGCAGCTGGGGTTAGGTGTCTTGCTCATGGACACCTCTACACTTGGTCAGGTGGAACCGTGGATTGAACCACCAACCTTCAGGTTTGTAGACAACCTACATGAACCACTGAGCCACTGCCGCCCCATTTAATGTTCGTTGCTGCTTCCACTCGTTTTTTCCTTCTCGTGTCGAGTTTTATTTGCCAATAGAGCGTGTACTTTGACGTGCAAGTTAAAAGCTGCACACTGACTGGCTCTGACTGGCTGTTGTCGCATTTATTTCTGCTGTGTGATTGGGTGTTAGAGTAATCTATATTGAGTAAAAATATCCAGAGCTTATCATCGTTATCGACATTAATTTTATCGTGATTCAATATTATACGTTGCCCCACCTCCCAATCTTTCTGTGGAGGAGCATGGGTAGCGATGCTCTGCTTCTGCTGCGCCCGGTGTGAGGAGCTTGTACTCGGCCAGAGACCTGAATGCAGGGAGGTAGAAATTGTTGGATTGTCGCCGTCTGCTTTTTCGACTCCTGAAACATTTCGGTGACAGATTGAACCGAAAAGGCTTGCAAGAGTCTCTTCAGCCCTGGGCATCGCCCTATATCCGTGTTGCTTTAGCCCTACGATGTTACTGTATGTAGATGTTTGAGGGCTAAAGACACAATATGAAACCGGTTTCTTCGAAGACCTCGACACCTCAGTGTGGAGGTCCGGAAAAAACAGCAAGCCCCGGCATAGATGTTGTGCTGTACGTGACGGCAGGAAGTGTTCGTCTAACTTACTTTTTCCACGAAGCTCCTGTCTCTCTGCCTGCCAATCGATATTTAATTTAGCCACGGCACGAGTTATAACCTCTACCATCTCCTCACACGAGTCTTCAGTATCTCCTGTCTCGATACTAACAACATCCAGCTCCTCGGGAACTGGATTGCTGCAGTACAGGTGCCTGACTCGGGGCGGAAGTAACCGCAGTGCGTGCTTCCAGACCCTGAGATGAGGCACTGGATCTAACAGGTGAAGGCTGAGATAGGGCTGGGCCCCTCTGTTAAATCTATTTGCGAACCCCATGACTGAAGCCACCGCTTTGCCTCAGCAGAAGCGGGACCCGAGCCACGTGGAACGCAAACCGAAGCGCCCTCCTCAAAGAGCTCCCGGTCAAGGGCTGCCTGCAGCGTGCTGCTCTCCCATACAAACAACACACATTGAGTGTGTATCCTCACCCGTAATAAAACGAGGGCAGGGATGAACACACTTTCTGAAATGTTGTTCGCTCGCCATTACAATGTGGGTTTTTGTGTGTGTGTGTGTGGTGAAAACTCCTGCCTAGCACTTTCTAAGATAGACAAAAACATAGAAGGACAAACGATTCACATCGAGCGCTTGCTGATGGCACTATTTGGTTTGGGTATGCGTTATATTTTCCTGGTTGATGTTCCATCAGGCCATTGGACTGATTCCATACGTGCTTCAAGACGCAATCACGCAGGGTCGGTCCCACAGCGTTTCGACGCAGCACTAGTTCCCTCTTCAGGGAACTGCGGCATGCACTTAAAGGTCCCATGGCATGGCATTTTTCTATTATTTTATAATGTTTCCTGTGGTGTACTTATATTGTTAGTATGATTTTTACATCATAAAATATCATAATTTAGAAATAAAAGGCATTTTTTCTATACTGATGTTTGCCCTGTGGCTGAATGCCCTGTTTCAAGGGGCGTGTCTGCTGCGAGACTTCAGTAAAAACGCCCACTGTTGTGATTGGCTGACATCTTTGCATTTGAAATGAGTATCAGATCTTGTAGCGGAGGGGGCGTGGTTTAACGAGGTCTACGAGCAGGCACGAGCTGCTGCCAGAGAGACGGATGTCACTTCTCATCAGTTCTCTCAGCACGTCTCAGTTCAGTGAACTGTTGTAGTTACTAGCATATACGTCAGGTTATTAGTTTATTTCTAGTCGGAGGGACTGTCCCTCATGTCAGAAAGTTAGTAACTTTAGGAAATTATGGATTAGCGCTGAATCGAGACGCGAACCGTTTAGAACGATTCAGTCCGATTTGGTGAACTGGTTTGACCGGTTCACTAAAAATAACCGGTTTAAAAGAATGATTAGTTCGTGAACTGGACATCACGGACCAGAGACGGAGCGATTGCTAACAAAGTTATTTATAGTAACTACTGAGTTATGAGACTGCAGTCAGCGCAAGTTTATTTTTTTTATATCTGAGAGTTCTGAATAAACCCGAGTCCCAGTCATGCCGAGTCTGTCTTCATCATTATTCTACCAACTTTGTAACACATGTAATGTACCATTACAGCTGTCGAGGTGAACGAGTTACGAGTAAGTGTTGATTATAGCATTATTTTTAGATATTTTCCTATCATATGAAAAGCGTCAGTGATGCGCATTAAGTACACAGCTCAAACAAATACACAACAGCAGTAATCGAATGTAATCCAGTTTATTGTGGGGAAAGCTGGCTAGCCTAGCCGGATACTCTCACGCTTAACCCCCTTCTGCTTAATCTCGCGCCGCGTAAGGCGCCTCCGCTGTGGGCGAGATGCAGTACTGGAGGTCGGTGATGTTGAAGGCCGACCGGTCAGTGCAGCCCGAGCTTCGGCGTGCGTGAGGTTTATCTCTAAAGATTTGGCTCTGCCGATGTTGACCAGAAACTCTCGACTGTATGCACATTTAAGAACAGATAGACGCGACGAGGACATGCAAAAACACTGACTCACAAGATAGAAAACACGAAAACACCATTCTGTCGGGAGAGAGAGAAGCCGCAGCATGTGCTCAAATAATAAAGTTCTGTGTGAACTTGAATAATTAGCTACACATCAGAAATCACTGATCACAGATCAGAAGGAACTGAAAAAAGACTTCTGTTTTCATTTGTACATCCAAACACTGAGAAACTGCCAGCATTGACTCGTTCACAAGCCATGATCTCTCGAGGACAAATAGGGCGCTCGCATGGGCGTGCAAAATTCTCTGGGCGGAGGAAAGGGAGGTAACCGTTCCTGTTATGACGTCATAACAGGAAAATTCAAGATCAGCTCGTCTGGACTGTCATTTTCTCAAAGGCAGAGAACTCGATTTACACCAATCAAAATTATTTCTAGCCACTTGGGGACAATATTCAGGCTAGGGGAATTCATATTAATGTTGAAAAACCTCATAAAATGAAAATTTCATGCCATGGGACCTTTAATGCTGAAAGACACAGCACACCAGATTTTAAAACACTAGAGGCATAATACACTATTTTCAAAGAAAACCTGTGCATCACGCAATACCAGACTTTCAAGTCGTTCTGAAAGCAACAAACTGTTGCTAGGAAACCCATGATAAATGAAAACAATGTGTTCTAAAATAAGCTCAAAATATAAATTATGTTTGATATCCTCTGACTTGATTGAATCATAGACTAGCTCCTCTGACTTTTGCAACTAGCGTCAACTTGTCTAGACTGCAAAAATCTAGACAAAAGTCGTGCAGTGTTCTTGGTGTTTATTGGCCTTATTTGTTATTTGTTCATTTGCACATGTGAAATTCATGTATTTTTTGTTTAAAGCCTGTGACACATCAAACCGACATCAGAGAACTAGTGGCGATGAAGCTGAATGGTCCAAACTATTCCAAACGGTTCCAAAATGTTATAGAAATATTTGCGTATTGGAATGTTCAGGTAAGATGAAGATGTAAAATTAAAAGAGCCATCTGTGTGTGCCCTCTTGACTTCGACATTTGCTCTCACTGACTGCATTGCCCAACGCAATTTAACAAGCCCAATCGGCCAAAAATCCGCCAATGGGGTCCTTTTAGTGCTGCAAAAGCTGAGCTGACAGATACTCAATGATGGCCTAACTTTGACTGACAGCTGACCATTGGCTTGGAATCATGACCTTAAAGGACAGTAGAAACAGGATAAAATAGCTTGGGAAAAATATTTCAGCAGGGACACAAATAGTCGTGAATTTAACCAAATTAAACAAAAATTTAAATAGAATGGTCTAAAATAGAAAAGACCATCTGACCGACATGCGTGACAGCCAGCTACAGTTTGTTTTGTTTTTAAGTGTCAATTAGGGCGGGTAAATCTAACACTGATAAGACCGCAATGATTTATATCTAGTTTTGTTGCTACTGTTCGATTGGATCACAAGTAGACAAGAGAGACCCATTCCCATTTACACCTGGAGATTTAATCAATCTCTTTTGTTCAACCACTTCTGTCCTGATTTCTTAGAGGGGAAGGTCTATGGATGGGCAAATGTATGTATTTTTCAGATCTTTCGATCTAATGGATGAAATAACCTCATGCAATTTACATATGAACGAGATGACGGAAAAACATACGGAGAGCATCAGCTTTCGTTTCTGTTCTGATAGCCGAACGCATCGAGTGTGTTAGAAATCAGGAATGGTGAGAGAACATTGTGCTTGGTACGTTTTTCATCTTCAAACCAAACTTGGGTCTCCAGCTGACAAAGTTTAAATCCCGTCTGCCTAGTGCGCTTACCATAATGTTTATGCGTTAGGTCAGTAGGCGGAGAGCAGACAGTCTTTTGTGGCTGTTCGAAGACATTCGATCTCAATTCGGGTTGAATGCGTTTTCGACTACCTCTGGAAGTGGTCGAAAGTGGACAAGCTCAAAACGTTTTAGACCCCGTTTACAGTGGTATTTAGCGTCGTCCATTTGTGATCCGATTGACCAAAACACATCTTAATACCAGCTGTAAACAGAATAAAAACTGTAAATGTCTTTATGGAATGAAACAGAAGTAGCAAAAGTGAACAGACTTTGGGTGTGCTATCTGAGGCTGAGACTACCGTGACCATGGAGAAATGTAACACATCATGATGTGTGCGCACTTAGAAGGGCGAACGTACCGCAGTGCTAAGTGCCGCACATCTGTCTGGTTCTCTAGTGGGCTGAGCTGTCGCAAACCAAGCACCTGTACTTGTCCTGTCATTCCCAGCTAGGAAAACGAAGTGCTCAGGAGAGAAACATCAAACAGCACACTAATGTCAGGGGAGAAAATGAGAAGCACTGGTAGTTCTTCAAGACGAAGAAAGAGACAGGCAGGATTTGAAATGACAACAACCAAAAAACCTGGGTGCTAAAGAGGAGGAGAGAGAGAATGGAGAAGGGGAATTGAGGAATGCTGCAAGAGGGAGGGATGGATGGAGACGAGAGAGAGAGAGGAGGGTGAGGTGGAAAAGGAACAGAAAGGAAAAAAGGAGAGAGAACAGACAGCCAGAGCAGCACAGAGACAGACTGAGGTAGAGCAGGGGCTGAAGACGACACTCCATCCGGCAACCATGACAACGGAGGCAAGCGCATGCCAAGCCCCCCGTACCCTCGCACCACCGATAAGAGGGCTGTGAACCTCTGTGCGGACAGAGGGAACGACTGCAAAACACACTGAGACGCTGAAAACCTGGAATGGTTTGGGTGATCTTGCTCCTTTTTTCTGCATCGATTAGTTCTTCTCCTGTGCTTTCACCTGGTGAGATGTGAGGTCGAATTCAGCTCTCTCCTGCCGCTTATCAGGGTGGGCTGAATCCGGATCAAAGCAAACAGCTGGGAACCACTCACCGGAGCCTTTTCCACTGTGACCCATCAATGGAGTCCCTGAGGTGGGCTTAATACCGCTCAATGGTTCTCCTCCGGAGCAAACGACCAGGCGCACTGCCAGCAGGCTTGAAGACCGAATATTCTTAATATTCGCCTGCGAGATAGAAGGGACAAAACATGTAAGCCAGATGATGCCGGGTGAGTGCGCATTCCTAATTTTGCATGTGGATTGAATTATTTTGCAAATATTGAATCATTTGGAAAAGTATAAGAATTTTGAACATGTTGCTGAAGGTGCAGTAGGATCAGTTGTGCGCATCAATATACGCATCAAATGTGTTCGCTATTATCTGTGACTTTGAACGAGGTTGACACAGAGGGAAGATGCGAGAATGTATCAAGAACATGTTATCATAAAGAAAGAGAATGAACAGTTTATAATAGCAATGAGTAGCTATTTCAGAAAATGGGCTGCAAAACTGATTTGTAGAAAGGTTTTTTTCACGAACAGCTAAGACTTATTATGTCCTCAGCATTCAGAATACGGTTAAGCAATATCTTAAAAAACTGTGTTGTCGAAGCACACAAACATATTTAAGTGTGGCAGTCGTCTGTGACTGCATGTCAACAGGTTATTAAGACTTTAATGAATCTCCCACAGTGATGTCTGATAGCTTGCCCTCAGGAAACGCTAGCATGTGTCCCCATTACTTGCTACTGATAAATGAACTTAGCCACAAACTCTAATTAGTGTTAATTGCAAAACAAACAAAAAACACTTCTTTTTTTTTGGTTACAAAATAAGGCTTTATTTTAAGGTGTCATTGTTACAGTGTAATTACTCAAAAAAGTACTGAGTAATATTAATTAAACACATGTATTTACTATAGGGTTTGGGTTAGGGTTTTGTTATGGACACTGTAAAATAATTTGCTTTATACAATTTTTGAGAAATCAAAATAAATCTTGAGAAATCTTTTTCCCTCATTTTTTGTTAAACCCTGTTATATTGTAACATTTCCACATTTAAATGGACATCCTCAACCAATAGTACGTTTTTATTAAGCCTTTGATCAGTATTTTATCGCATTTTCACTCAAGTTCTATTATTTAACATGTCTATATATATATATATATATATATATATATATATATATATATATATATATATATATATATATATATATATATATATATATATATATATATATATATACATTTTATACATGTATATAGGCACAAAAAAATCACAAATATGTATATAAATATTTATTTTATCACATTTTCACTCATACTGATACTATATAATATATATGATATATATATATATATATATATATATATATATATATATATATATATATATATATATATATATATATATATATATATATATATATATATATCATGTATATATATACACATTGCTATATATATACATATATGTATAAAATGTTACATATATATATATATATATATATATATATATATATATATATATATATATATATATATATATATATATATATATATATATATATATATATATATATATATATATATATAACATTTTATACATATTAGCACAAAAACTTACATAATATGACAAAAATATATTGACTGTTAAGGGTGTTATTAAATATTCTTTCAGCCCCAACACCCGATAAAATGTAATAATAATCATACAAATTTTATAATTTCATTTAAAAAAGTGAATGATAAATTAAAAATAAACTTAAATTAAATAAAAAAAATTGTAAGAAGTAGAAGTATTATTTATTCGTGCAAGCAATTTTTCAATTAAATAATTAAAAGCACATTATTATGAATACATTATTATATATTAATACTATATTAATATTACACACTTTTTTGACACAAATCATTGTTTCCTGACAATGGCCAATAAGGAAAACTTCTTTTTTGTAAGCATTAAAAAGGTGAGGGTTTATCTGTGAGCACACTAGAAGAGGAACCCCTCAAAACAGTTTTGGAGACAGCGAGGTAGTGGATGGTCTGCGGGTGCAATTTAAAGTGAAAATATGAGGCATGAAAATAGTTCAGTATTATGTAAGTTACAGTCATGTTTTACTAATGGTCACAGGTGTGCTCTGATTTACTTGACTTCTGATGTATGTTTTCACGTTTCACGCTCAGATCAACTTAAGTGTAAATAACATTCAAGGTTGCTTTCACAATTCTCTTATTATATAACACCATGTGGGTCAGCATCTTTAGAGTTCATTTCTTTTTACCAAGAGTTAATATCATTGTTTTTGTTCTGTTCTCCAAACTAAAGGTTTCCCAGAATATCTCATAGACGTGAAACTGTAACACGGCAACAGGGTGCGACACAAACGCTCAATTATCACTCAAAGTGTGCTTGATAATTGGATCATTACTGTTAATAGTGCATGCATAAAAAATATTACACCATTTCTAACACAACCGGAAGTGGTGTACTAGTATACACACTTGGAGAGGGGGAAACCCTGCAAAACTTTCATCCTGGTCATCCTGGTCTTCATCCTCGTCTCTGTGAATTCAAAGGACAGCTCTGAACAAATATCACTATTTGTCGCTATGCTCAGAATGGAATTTTAGTGGAATATTGGAATATTAGTTCAGAATGGAATATTAATATATTTGAAGCCATGAGATGCATTGCATTGAAGATATGTGAATATACATGAAGATACATTTTCCAATATTGTTGTCAAATGACACTGGTGATCAGTTATCATTTCAGAAAGAAAAAAAAATTCATGATCACTGTGATTATAGAACGAAATGATTAAACAAGTCCTAAAATAGGTCATAAAATCATTCATTCATCACACTGGAAATGGAAGGTTGAGTTGAGCGCATTGCATTATGATATGATAGTCCTAAGGGTACATTTTTTGATATTTATAGGACAATATTTGACCGAGATGCAACTATTTGAAAATCTGAGGGTGCAAAAAATCTAAATATTGAGGAAATATTGAGGAAAAAAAGTTGTCCAAATGAAGTCCTTAGCAAGGCATATTACTACTACTACTAATTTTTTGATATATTTACGGTAGGACATTTACAAAATATCTTCATGAAACATGATAATATCATACTGATTTTTGGCATAAAGGAAAAATCTATAATTTTGACCCATACAATGTATTGTTGGCTATTGCCAAAAATATACTACGCGACTTATGACTGGTTTTGTGGTCAAGGATCACATATACAGTATTTCATGCAGTGTGCTGCGTATTTGGGTATTCCATTCATACAGAATAGCTGTAAGCCATTCTGAATACATTCCTCTTGTTTTTGTGTTTACTGTAGTCACAGCAGTGAAAAAAGCTCTAATTGTTTGGTACAGTGATGATAATGGTACTGATGACAAATAATGGTACTGTGATGCCTCCTGGGATCATATTAGTGTGAGCTGAGAGATATATAGGCCCCAAAATTGATCCTATTGTATCTAATTCCAACCATCTGACATCATCTGTCAGCTGCATCCTGATGTCACTACATCCTAAACCAACTGAATAAGGCCAGTCTGGCTAATGACCCTGTTCTGTGGTGAGAACCATATGTGGAGCTCTTGTCTCTATGAGTCATTTTAACAAAGTGGCTTTCAGGTTTTACATAGACAAGCCCTCTCGTCCACCATCATTGATGCTCTGTGAAAAACTGCAGCGATTGTGACGCAGGTCGGCTCTATAGGGTTAATGGCGATCAGGGGTGATTTCTGTGCTGTGGAATTGCTAACTGGTTCCCCCACACTCTAGTAAACAGCTGCCTGTGCCTAATTAGCGGTTCGAACTGAATGTCTGTGCCGTGTGTGGGCTCCAGTCTCAAAAAACATGTTCAGTGTTATGGCCAGCTGACGCTTTTACCTAATACCGACTAATGCTGTCTGCGTGACTGTGGCTACCTTTCTTTCCTCTGCAAGCCCCACAATCCTGACAAATAAAGGCCCAGGTATACTTCATTTTCGGTGTTTTGTTTTGTTCTGTTCTGCATACAGTTGAGCACGCAAGACCTTTCAAAGCAGTGTCATTGGCCCTGTCCCAAATGGCACCCTGAATGCTGGCAGTCAGATTCCGTACTTTATGACACAATGGGCCCTATTTTAACGATCTGAGCGCATGGTCTAAAGCGCACGGCACAAGTGCACTTCTGGCGTCCAAATCCACTTTTGCTAGTTTAACGGCGGGAAAAATGGTTGGCGCACCAGGCGCATGGTCTAAAACGGTGGTACTCTTAATGAGTCATGCGTGTGTTTTGGGTGTAACATGCAATAAACCAATCAGAGTCTCATCTCCCATTCCCTTTAAAAGCCAGTTGCTTGCACCATGGCGGATTCGCTATTTACATGGCGGAATTTGCAAGCTGAAAAACTGAACGCTTCTCCAGAGAGGAATCCTTTATTTTTAATGTTTCAAAATGTTTGTGTGCTGCTGCGCATCCCTGTGTGTGTAACAAGCAGCGTGTACGCGCGTTGTGCCACCGCCTATATGCGCATATTACTAACACGCTCTTTAAATAACGCAAAAAATACTGCGCTATTGACTTTAGACCAGGTTTTTATTGGTCAATGGTTTTATTGGCAAATGTCTATTTCAGTTGCCTCAAAATAGCAACGCGCCAACAGTGCGCCTGAACACACCTCGTTTTCAGACCATGGACAAACAGATGGGCGCTAGTGCATTTGGTATTTAAACAATGTGGCACAGGACGTGAAAATTAAAACTGCATCATGCTAAAAATTAGCAATAAACACTTGCCTGGTGCCGCATTGCGCCGGGTGTATGATAGGGCCCAAAGTGCTTTGACTGTTAGGTAGAACTGCGCATATCGAACGAAAAGGGGGCGCTCGTGAGCACTCTTCTGAAACCTAAAATGACAAATAGGACACCCTACAGCATGTGGTGGCCATGCATATGAAGTGTGCCATTGGACGTGCTATTTTTCATAAATAAAAGCGCTCAAATCAGCATGATTTGTGTGTCTGTGACTTGTGTGATAATAACAGCGAATGTGCAAGTAATTTGAGTGCTTGAAAAGAAGGTCCATGTGGTCATCCACGCTCACGATTAAGACCAAAGTATACTTCAGTTTATATGAGTACACTAGGCGGGTGGCTGCAAGCCCTTGTGTGAAAGGCGATATTGCAACTGCAACAAATTTACATGAGAACAAAGACATTTTTTTCCATCTGTGATAACTTCTGGAGAGAAACACTGCAAACACTGGACAAGGATGAAACGTTCTACTAGTGTGTATGCGTCGACTGCCTGTATTTGTGCATGATATCAAAGTATACTTTGAAAGACTCTACATATATGCCAAGTGTTTACGTTAAAACTGAAGTCTACTTTGGTGTTTAATAGAGTATACTTTGAAAGGCTTGCAAGGTAACCAAGTAAACCAGGACCTTAAGTTGCTGGCGAGCCATATTTCAGGACAGACATGTCTTTGCTAATTTGGGAATTAACATTTTTGTGCTAATGCTACCCTTTAAAAAATACTGGGTTGTTTTAACCCAAATTTGGATCAAATATGGACAAACCCAACTGTTGGGTTAAAACGTATATTTTTTAATTTAACCCAATAGCTGGGTTTGTCCATATTTCACCCAAATTTGTGTTAAAACAACCCAGCAGTTTAAATATAATAATTTTCTGACCTAAATCTGTTATCTTGAGTCTATCTTGCTTACTATAAATTTCACCAGTCTGGAACAACAAACAACAACATTTTAACCAATCAGATATTAGAAATAGGAAAGGGGGAAAGGGATTAAGTCTAAGGTTAAGGTGTGTCTGTTTAGCATGGGCCAGCAAGTTGATGCAAATGCTGCTGCCTAAAAGCATCTTTCTCCTTAGATGGCATTCCAATTTACTTCTTTTTTTTTTGGAAACAACATATAAATCATAAATATTTCATTATATTATTGAAGAGGTTTGACATTAACCAATTTGTTGGAGGGCATGAAAGCATGAAATGATTTTCCTTGTCTGTTGCCACGTCCCAGCTTAGGATAGTCACTTTAGTGAGGGGTTTGTGATTGAGTGCGTTCTTACAGCGCCAGAATGGCAAGCATTTCAGGGGGATTTTCATATGTTTCTAAAGTAATTAGTTGCATGGCATTTAGAGTTTGTGATTGGAACTACAAATAGGTCAAATCCTTTGATTGGGTCCTGCATCTTACTAGGCTAATATTTTTCTCTGATTTTGGGGGTAGTTCATGTTTAGGGATATTTGTGACAAGAATATTGTTCTACCTCCAATAAAACATGTTGTTACAGGAATACATCCTACTTTGTTAAATCATGAAGTCTTTCCACGCCAGATGCCACATGAATGGAAGATGCAACAAAATCAGTCACCAAACACAAACAATCAGAAGCGTTGTTTCAAACTTGCAATGGATTGGATAGTTACACAATTAAATTAATACAAATTTAACCATGGATGTCTATAACCTTATTGGCAAATGCTATTTGCACTACCTACGTCCACTGACGTCTGGTTGGGCCAGACAAAGGGACGGAAGACACTGCTTTGTGTACAGCAGCAATAGAATATGAGTAAAGTGCGTGGCAGAAAGTTTTGTCGCAAATCGGCCGAGGTTCAAATCCGCCTTTTGCCGAATTCGCTCTAATCCCTTTTCCCGTCACAAATTAGATTGGAAAGGTATTTATTTTCAAAAAAAATTAAGAAAATATTTGAAAAGTGGAAATAAAGTGTCTGGTGTTTATAGTATCTCAAATAGTATCTGCTGCTATTTATACGTATAAATATAATCTAACTAGTGTAAATAGCTAGCCTGATGTCGTCATACTCAGATTCTAGTCAGAATAGACCTACAACCAATTAGAGCAATGGAGCAAGTGACGTATGTTTAGCGACACATAGTTGTCAACAGAACTCAACTGCACGCATGCTTGAAGAAGTAGAAGAAGAAGAGGAGTGTAAACGATCTTTGCTGGTGTTGTAAAAATTATTTAAGAGTACACATAGTACTTACCAACACGATCATCATTTTTGAAAGAATTAGTAAACCCAAAGTAACCCCGAACGCTCTTTGTGACGTGGATGATTACGTTACTGTTGATCATCTGTCCATCATCGTATAAAGCCCGCCCTGACAATTTGATTGGTCCGAACAGCTCTGGTTCGAGCATAGTTGCTCCACGACGGATCAAGTCCAGACCGAACTTCCCGACCTCAAATGTTGTGGGCGGGGCTAATCCAGGTTGGCATCCAGGCTAGTAAATAGCAGCTATCGCTATTTGTAGCTACGTAGTGTAAATAGCATCTATTGTTATTTGTACTTAATGCAAATAGCCGCTGCCTAATAAAATTTTTGTCATTTAATACACTTGATTGTTTACATAGAGTGCTATGACCTTTCCTTTATTTTCAAGATCGGAAATAAATGATATATTGTCACTGTCATTATGGTTAAAGTAAAGTCATGCACAGTGAACTATATTCAACTACAGTGAACTATATATGAACACAAATTTACCTATTTTACCACTATACAATGGACTATTTGTGCCCTGTTCACAAACATAACATTCTTTTGAACTGGTTCTTTTTAGTGAACTGGATGAACCAGTTTACCAAAACGGACTGAATCGTTTGAAAAAAAAAAATGTGCATCTCGAATATGCAAGTTACCCAGTAAAAACTCACTTTTGGATGTAAATGAGCCAATGTTCCCAAGTGTATGATCCTATGTTGCCGTTTTTTCTCATTCTAAGCAGCGCTCCAGTTACTCTAACAGTACTGAACTGAGAACAGTATCTTTGGACATGGCTAACATGACAAGAACCGTCTGCTGAGGGTTTCATAAAAGTATGTTCTTGAATTTTTGTATTTTTTTTGCTGAATGAACTGCTGCTGCATAATGTATAAAAAAATATGTTGTAACAATGTGAACATCATTTTGAAAAACCTGCTTGGTCTGATGGTCTTGGCCCAGTTCTCCTCAAGGTATCTGCTCCTATCATTGCAGCAGCCCTCACTCATATTTTCAATCAGTTTCGCTTCACTGCTGAAATGGCCATGGTTTGGAAACTATTAACTGTGCAGCCCTTATTAAAGGTTGTGATACGGTGGAATCGAACTCATGTAGGCCTATCTCTATGGTATCTTGTATCCAATAAAATGGTATCCAATACATGATGTTCTGATTTCTGTCATGGTTCATTACGTTTCTCACATTGTTATATAAAAATATAACATTTGTTATCTCACCCATTGATTGTCATATATCAAGATCAGTTGTAGCCTCAACATTGTTTTAATCTATATCAATAACTGACAAACTGGCCTTAACTGACAATTTACATGTTGAATTATTGAATGTGTAAGCTGTGCAATGAGGACAGCATTCTTTACATAATGCTTTGTTATTTGTTGCATATTGCCGTCATGACTGGTCAAGACAAAAACCCTGGAACAGAGACCTTTTCGTGACATTTCGAATTCTGAAGGAACATTGTGACGAGAATTACAAAAAACTGCTCTTATTCTTAAACAGACAGCATTCATCACATCATTAAAAGGGTTGTTTTTGTCGTAACTGTTGCCATCCCTTTTAGGTTCTTTTAGAAAATGGAAATACAGGATGTAATCTGAATAAAAGGAAACAAAAGGTCCACAATTAAATATCCAATATCAACCAATATCTAGTAGATACAAAACATACAGTTCTGTTTACTTGCATTCTCTCCTTCACCCTTGAATCAGGTGCAAAAAGCTTTTACATGCTCAAGTGGACATTTTCTTGAATTCATTACTTTCCCTTTTGAAGCCATATTCCGAGTTTAATACAAGTTAAGCACAACAGCATTTGTGGCATAATTACCACACACACACATACACTCAGACATTCTCATTGAATATGTGGTTTATGGAGACTCTCCATAAACGTAATGATTTTTATACTGTACAAACTGTCACCTTACACTAACCCCACCCCTAAACCTACCCATCACACAAAACTTTTGCTTTTTTAATGTAAAAAAACACAGTTTTGTATTTTTTAAGCCATAAATTTTTTTTTAATTTTCTTCTGATCCTGCCACATCAGTTCCTGTCTTGTCATTCCTGTCACCCTGTATTTAAGTCATGTGTTCCCACTGCCATATTACAAAGTATTGCCATGCAGTTCCACTGCCTTAAGGGCCTTTCAGACAAAACGTGACAACGGCACCGCTGCGCAAACCAATTGTCCTGCCTGTGTTTCGACCAAAGCCTGTGACCTGACTGAAAATTGTGACTTTTGTTTGGATTTTATGCTCAGATCCTTTAATAAAGACTTGCATATAATCCACTTGGCCTACCTCCTTCTTACAATTTGATAATAATAATAATAAAAAAGGTTACAGTGTGGCATTTACAGCGGAAGTAGTGGGGCCAGTTTGGGGGAATATTTGGGTTATAATTTTTATAAAAACAGGTTATTTCACCCAAAAAAAATCTAAATTCTGTCATTAATTACTAACTCAGATGTCGTTCCAAACACGTAAGACTTTCGTTGATCTTCGGAACACAAATGAAGATCTTTCTGTCCCTCCATTGACAGCTACGCAACTACCACAAGTTCATAAAGAGATTGTAAAATGAATCCATATTAAGTGAGTGGTTTAGTCCACATTTTTTGAAGAGACTCGATTGCTTTATATGTTGAACAGATTTAATTTAGTCTTTTAATATACCAATCTATTTCTTTCAAAAAAATATTTCATCCCTCGTCTTCTCCCTCTTGCCAGGTAAATAAAATTGCTCTTATTGAGCCAGCTTGATTAAATAAGTTAAAGTAATCATTTCTGGTGCTTGTGGAATCATGAGGATTCCTGTCATAGATTTAAATTATTTGAAAAAGCATCACATGTCCATGTCTGAATTAAGCGGCAACCTTCCTCTGGAAATCCACCATGGAAGTGATATACAACTGCAATTAATTGACTGATTGCTATGCAGGCTCCAAAAGGGAGTCAATTCCATAGCCTAAACACCCAATTTTTAAGAGCATTAACATTCAAACAAGTCAAGCCAAGCATAAGTATACATGGGCCATTTGAAATTCTCTATTAAACAACTAGATGGCACAAAAATTCCTAGGCCTATGGCCTATACCATTAACTAACAAGAATTTAACCAATTAATTCCTATGCTGCATGCTTAAAAATACACTACAAACATATATCTTTGTTATGTTTTTTGAGAGAGAAAAAAACAGGTAAGTCACGTATAAGTTGCTTTTGATTGCATTCTGAAATAAATAAAACGAAATGTTATAATGTACTACAAACATTATAAACACTACAAACATAGCTAGGCTATAGGTTATTTTAGTTCCCTTAACTTCACAACAAATCCTTTATTTAACGGTATTCAGAACAGATCAAGAATTAAAAATTACAAGTAGGCTATAACTATAAAGCAAAACGAAATAATTTAATGAGAAACTGAAAGTAACCAGCGTTAGGCTCACGTAGCCTAACTCATTCGAATCCAAATGTTTCCATATTCGCGATTGTAATGAAGTTCGTTGTTATGGGAAGAAGGAGGTGGGAAGACTTTAATAAAAAATAGGGAATAAATTTAAATTTCGCCTCTCACAGACGTCTGCCGCGCAAACACATAACAAAACATAAACAAAACAACGTAAAGTCCAGGGGCCTCATTTATAAACGTTGCGTACGCACAAAAGAAGGCGTACGCCACTCTCTACGCAATAATTGGTATTTATAAAAAGCAAACTTGACGGGAAAATGTGCGGTCCTTCACGCAAGCTCTGACCCAGGCGTACGCACAAAAACGGGTGAAATGAGAAATGGCGACACCGTCAGCAGATGGAAGAAACACATGAAAGTGTGTGAAACTAGACCGTTGTGTGAAAGAAATGGCTATACTGCCTCTCATAAGTTTTACAATTAACATCCTACACGAACACCCGTTTGATCGATCTGTAACAAACAAAATCAAACGAAAATTACAACAGAAATGCAAAAAAAAAAAAAATGAAATATGTTCTGCAATAATATTGGCATGTTATGCAATTTATCCTCATAAATAGGCTAATATGGTAAACACTAAACAGAACGAAATAATGTACAAAACTGATATTCTCGTCAATGTGTCCGTCTGGCGGAGCAGATATAGATGCAATTAGATAGACAGATAGATAGATAATTAGGGAGATATATAGATAAATAGATAGATAGATGTATTAATTTTCCACTGGGGAAAGTTGTTTTCATAGTAAAAATTTCTAAATCTAAAATCAGCTACGGAATCATGGTATTCATGCAAATGCATTTAGTTTGTTTTATTTTCGATAAAATAACATATGACGTATGTCTCAACCATTCAGAAAGCTGCAAGACATTACATTTGCACTGAACTATTTCCCATTTCCACGTAGATAATAGGGATAGGGATTAATAGGGATTCCCCAATAATTGCCACCAGTCTCTCATCAAGAGGGGTCAGCTCCGGTGTCCCCTTTCCCCCACCCGTGGCAGACACACTCTGGCGATGGAGCGCTAGACGCTTTTTTGCCTCGACTTTGATGTCCGACCATTTCTTTTTTATTTCGGCCATGGTCCGAGGTTGTGAGGCAACAGCATTTACGGCGTCTGCAACCTTTTGCACCTCAAGTGCCTTTTTGGCATTAGTAATGCCCACACTGTGCCCTCCAAAAAATATTTTTCTCCTCTTTTCCACCTCGCCAACGATAATTTCTACTTCACATTGAGTGAAGTTACGTTTTTTTTATTTCCTCTCTGTATTTGCCATGATTTCGCAATCGATGAATATTTACTTGTGGGCGTTTCACTGACTATTTATGGGCAACTATGGGCGTGACATGAAGCCGCAAAAGCTGCGCTAACTGCGTAGGATGTGCGTGCGCACGGTTTTATAAATCCAAATATTTCTGTGCGTACGCACGTCCTATGTTTCATCCGTACGCCACTTCTGACGCAAATCCTACGCAAAGTTTTATAAATGAGGCCCCAGGCCTGGTCCTCTCTCGTCCTTCACTATTGTCGCTCGTCCTTATATGCCTCCAGGCTCACTCATGAGAGGACTCGCTCGCTCCTCCCACTCTCTCGCTCGTCAACCCCACCACAGTGATGTATTTGGATGCTAAACCATAATTTACTATAGGCTTTGTACTTCACTCGCGTCCCAATATTGATGGAAAAAAATCATCCTCTTCACATGCGCAAAAATGTGCTCATGCTACTGACTATTTAAACTGAGCTGTGTAACTTTTTATATGTTAGGTTGACTATTTTATTTTGATAATGAACAGGCTGTGATGTCAAGCGTGCAATGCTGGAATATGTTGTGTGTGCGCTTGAGGCGCTGGCGCAATCGAGCAGAGGAAACACAAAACACTCCGTCATCATACATATAATAATAAGAGTGGGACATTGTTCAAAATTGCGAAGTGTTTACTTACTTTGTGCTATTGTAAAATAAAGAAAACAAGATGTGCTTTCTGTCATCTGAGTTTCCTCTCCGTGAACTCCGTGAGCGCCACGTCTCACAAAAATGAACCAAACTCAGCAGCACAGTCACAGTTTTTTCTTTCTTTATGTTAATCTGTTAATTATTTAAGTCAAATACTGTATATTTTGCATATTTATTCCTTTTATATAGGCCTATAGACTGATTTTATGAAAAAAATATTATTATATTATTTTATTAATGTAACTCCATTTTCCTTAAATCATTCGGGCGACCCATTTTTTAAAGGTCCCATGGCATGAAAATTTCATTTTATGAGTTTTTTTTAACATTAATATGAGTTCCCCTAGCCTGTATATGGTCCCCAAGTGGCTAGATATTTTGATGGGTGTAAACCGAGTTCTGGCTGTCTTTCTCTGCCTTTGAGAAAATGACAGCCCAGACAAGCTGATCTTGAATTTTCCTGTTATGACATCATACCAGGAAAGGTTACCTCCTTCCTCTGCTTTGTCCGACCAGAGCATTCGGAGAAAATGGATTCAGTTTATGTCAGCACAGGCTTTACAAACAGTCTTTACGATATGGATTCCACAAACAGTGAGTAACAGTGTTCATTAATGCCTGATCTGTGATCATTGATTTCTGATGTGTAGCTAATCATTCAAGTTCACTCAGACTTTCTTTCTAGATCGTTTAAAACTGTCAGTCCCACCGCTGGCCGTCTTGATGCCCTAAGCGCAATGCATCAGTGAATCAAGCCAGTGACTAAAACGATCGTTTCTGTTCGTAGCATGAAACAAATCCGTTTTTTACGTAATTAAACTACAGAGAGCGATCAAATAACACTCTCTCTATAATGGCTGAAGCTGTCAATCACACGTCGCGATCAGAGAACACTCTTTATAATGTTCGTGTGACAGAGGGCTCTGTCACGATCACGGTAGCACTACATTTTACACGCACATTTGATCCATTATCCACCTGGTTTATTGTTTCCTACCCTTGGGTGCACACAAGGGTCAGGTTAACGCTTCAGTAGCATACATAACACACACATATTCACACCATTATCACATCTTTTTCCAAATCCCCTTTATAAACACACACAGACAACAGATACATTAATCCATAGATGTTGACTTATCTGCATATTATGTTTTATCTTTGGTCGCGGTCTGTTTGTGTTGCGGTTAGTCCAGGTTACCGGAAGCAAATGGCAATCAATCTGTCAATCACACGTCGCGAGTGTATCCTCAAACTTTAAAACAAATCCAAACTGCCGCTATAATGAATGACACTGTTATGCTGCACAAAGCTCTTACTGTATTCATATCAATGTTGTGTTTGCTGTTGTGGTGAAAGCATTTTGTGAGAGAAAACGCGTTGCAATGACGAGATCACTACATTCACGCGATCAACAGACCTCATGTGTACTCAATGCTCATCACTGCAGCCTTTCATGTGATAGGAATAGATCATAAAATAATGCTATAATCCACACTTTGACGATTCGTTCATCTCGACGGCTGTAATGGTACATAACATGTGTTTCAAAGTTCGTAGAATAAGGTGGAAGAAGACAGTCGACGTGACTGGGACTGTTTATTCAGAACTCTCAGCTACAAATAAGCTTGCACTAACAGCACAGCACTCTCAACAACTCAGTACAATAAAACCTTCTTCCAGCTCTCCATGGTTCACGAGTGCCCAGTCAGTCTCTCTCTCTCATGCATGCAGTGCCTCGCCAAACCACGCCCCCTCCGCAACATAATCTAACACTCATTTCAAATGCAAAGATGTCAGCCAATCACGACAGTGGGCGTTTTCACTGAAGTCTCACAGCAGACACGCCCCTTGAAACAGGGCATTCAGCCAGAGGGGTAATAACAGTATAGAAAAATTGCCTTTTATTTCAAAATTATGACATTTTTTAATGTAAAAATCATACTAACAATACACCTCAGGAAACATTATAAAATAATAGAAAAATGCCATGCCATGGGACCTTTAAGACTCACCCAAGGGTCGCGACCCAGGGTTTAAAAACCACTGACCTACATGATCCAGGCCAATGGAGAAAAGCCAAGTGCGGTAAAAACCAGAAGCCTTAACATTTATAAACTCCAAATCACTCCATAAAACTAGCAAAAGGCGAGGTAGAGGGGAAAATACACAGCTGCCACAGGAGATCAGTGTGAATGTAAATATGTGTTCACACTAAATGCCAGCAGATGCTCATGGAACACAATCAATGACTCCAGCCGCTCTGGGATGTTTCTTTGAGCTTGCAGAGGGCATGACGCCATACATGCCTCTCTATCTCCCTCTCTCTCTCTTCTCTGTGGAGTTCTGCCATTCTATCAATGTCAGAATCAAAGTGCTAGGCTAGTTTATCTTTTAAAGACAGCTCGGCTTCTGTTTATAGCTGGAGGGAAAGGTCTGTACGGCTCACAAGAGATTTTTGCTTTTTGTTTCAAATGAGTAATTCCTGTTGTTGAAGCATGTAGCAACAACATCCATCTCTTACACTCTTATAGTGTGTATAAACACACACATACACTACTCTTAGTGCAGTTGTCATGAAAGCATTGTTACTTTAACTGAAGTTGCTGTTCACATTATGGGGCAAAGTACTATTTGAATGACGCAATTCCAGATTTTGCATGCAGGTTGTTTTTGAGTGCTAAGGGGATATCTTGAGCCGTAGTAGCATCCTGGGGCATTTGGAGTCCCATGCAACTCCTTCTTTCCTCTCTCATTGCTTACCTTCTTTATTCTTCAGCGTGCTTTCAAAGGAAAAAAATACCCACTCCCAAAAATAACTTTAGATTGTGGAGGATGAAGATGACAGTAAACATTTACTTTAAAGAACATACTTTACTACAAAATCAAATTACATCAAAACAGGAAATTTAAATTTAAAGGTGCACTGTGTAAATTTTAGTAACAATTTTAGGTTGTGAATTGCAACCGCCCCCAATGCTCACCCCTCCCTTTCGAAGCTCATTGAGAAGCTACGGTGGCTGACACAGGACAAAGATGTCATTGTCTGAGACAGCAGAGAGCTAGCGCTCTGTAGAGCAGTTTGTCCATTTAGGGCCATAGAAACATGATGGCGCAAAATGGCGACTTCACTGTAAGGGGACCCGGGGTGTATGTAGATAGAAATGGCTCATTCTAAGGTAATACAAACATGACAGTACATTATGTAAGGTCTTTATACACCACTGAAAACATAGTTATGTTTATTATATTGCATTTCTGTCAATGGATCCTCATAAATACTACACACAGCAGCTTTAGCTTAAATGAAAGCAATAAACCTAAGTGAATCTAAGTGAAATACATCCGGGGCATTACATATTTCACACAAAATAAACAATGCGATGAATAATAAATAAATATTAGAAATAATGTTATTTATTTATTTACCGGGTTGTGCTGTTTTCATATGTAAGGGTTTAAACATGAATATGTTAGCGATTGTGTTTGGGGCTGTGCACATTCACTGCCAAACCACACTAATGAGCTAAAATGTTCATCCAGGTCTACAAATATGTTGAATAAATCATGGGTCGATTCCCTGTGGAAGCCTTGTTCAGCTTTTATGAAGCGGTGAGGTGTAAAGTACAACATCAAATGGATAAAAAAACACACTGCCTCTATTCTTACATAATGAAATAATGAAATGCTCACAGACACAGTATAAAGTGCATCAAATAAAATGGTGGGGTCACAGTAAAACTGAACAGCTGTCTTGCTTTTGGCGAGGATCACAAATGCTGATGCCAGGAGGGCTGAATAAATGCAATGAACTCAGTGTGCTAATATTTGTTCAAGAGAGCAAAATGGCCTGAGCGGAATATATTGTATCCCATTCTTTGAAAGTCCTATATAGCAGGTCTTCAATCCTTATTTCTTTTGGATTGGCCATCACAACTCTTTGAAATTATGGATTAATGTTGCCCTTTAAAATGGCAGCATTTTACAATTTGGGAGGTTTTAAATTATTTACATTTAATTTGGGAGGTTTACATATGTTACATGTAATTCAGCGGTTTTACATGTATTTACACTTCATTTGTGGTTTTTTATTATTATTTGGTGGTTACACTATTTGGTTATACTTTATTTTAAAGGGCACCTATTATGCCCCTTTTTACAAGATATAATATAAGTCTCAGGTGTTCACGGAGGTCTTACGGGTGTGGAACAGCATGAGGGTGAGTAATAAACAACATTATTTTCATTTTTGGGTGAACTAACCCTTTAACTACATGTGCTTACTATAGGGTTAGGGTAGGATAAGGGTTTGGTTTAGGGTTAGTTGCATGTAATTATGCATCATTTACTGTTATAACTATGGTAAATACATGTAACAAGGAGACTGTAAAATAAAGTGTTACCCACTATTTTAAGGTGTCCTTGTTACAGTGTAATTATACATTTAATTAACTTCTGAGTAATAATAAACTACATGCAAATACTATAGGGTTTGGGTTAGGAATAAAGTTTGGTTTAGGGTCAGTTGCATGTAATTATGCATAATGCAAAATGTGTAATGTGTAAGGACACTGTAAAAATAAAGTGTTACTGATCATTTTACATTCAATATGAGAAGTATTACATTATTCTACATATCATTTGAGAGTTTTACATTATTTTACATGTACCTGTCCTTTGAGAGATTTTACATTAACTTACATTTCATTTGTGAGATTTTACATGGTTTCAAAACCATGAAATGCCATTAAATTGTGGACAAGGGGTTACTCTTCTTGGTGCATCCACTTATCTCTATTTATCCACAACACAATTCCATCAATTATTTGTTAATTGGGATTGATTAGTAAAGCCTAGACAGGGTGTATCTCTAGTGTTTCTTGACAGGGTGAAGCAAAGCAACACAAGCCCGCTATCTTGGCAGTTGCTCACACAATTTTACGCATCTGTTACCTGCCATGTCTAGAAATCGAAATGGTGTCGGTGTGTGATCATGTTTAAAGATGTTTACTTTCACGTTACACCTAATATACCAGTAATGCGTGAAAGAGAAAGAGAGTGTGAGTCACCTGATAAAAAATGGGAGACAGCCTGGAAATAATAAAGCCTTATCTCTTGTAGAAGAAAAAAAAAATCCGTCTTGACCTTTTAATTTGGAAACAACTACGATCTTAAATATTCCAAAAAAATATTCTTTGTTATTGCTAATTTTCAAACTGAAATTAACATATTACAGGTGTAACACTCACCTTAGAACAGAGGATAGACACCCATCATAAACCCTGTTGATATGAAAAAAAAAAGAAAAGAAAAATACCCAGTGAAATTTAAGGCTGAAACAACACATCAGCAGATTACAATAATTAATATTCTGGTCTCACCTGCATAGATGTGATTCAGGAATGAAAGGGAGCATTTTGTCTGCTACCATTGTTACCCAGGGTGTCCCCCAGGGCTCAGTCATTGGCCCTCTGTTCTTTCTAAACATTATTCCCCATAGACAAATAAAGTGATGTCAGTTCCAGTTTAAAAGTTTCCATTACCCTCATTACTGTATATTTGTATGCTGTGGAGTGTTGGGAAATGTTTTATTTATAACACATTACAATGTTGAGTTAATTATTATAAAAACTAATTTTGTTGCATTACTTTATTTCAGTCAAAATACTAATGCACTAAATTGCCAGTTGTTGCACACTTTGTAATTTTTAAGACCCATTTCAAGTTAACAGAAGCAAATATGTCTCACATTAAAATAATGCTAAGATACAAATCATTCTAAATATATAAGCTAAAAAAATCTGGGTTCTTACTCAATATATTGACCCCAGATGTAGAGGGATCACTTCAGATTGATGATTCAGGAAAGTTTCAATCACTTGAAATGAACAGCTCTCCCTGGAAATCAGGGCTCAATCTAGCCTGAACAAACGCAGGAAAAAAACGTCTTTATATCACAGTTTGACACCCTCGGTCAGCTGGCTCTCTTGGACACCTGAGTGGGAGCTCCACTTGGTAGCTTGGTTGGATCATTTGAACATAGCATATAATAATCTGTGTTCCATCTGCAAATATTGAATAGACAGGCCTTATCATTAAGCATTTTACCATTTAATTCATATTTCTTCAGAAAGCAGAAGAACCAAAGCTTTAGTTCTGAGGTTTGAACTTCATCTGTGCAAAGATGATTTAGAAGAACTAGGTTTTTTAGATTATTTTATATTTTATAAAATATATTCCACCATCTTTTATAGAGCCTCAGTGAAACTCAGAGATTGAGTTGTAGCTATATTAGTTCTTAAGAAGGAGGGACTTCAGGGTCAATGCAAGTTATTTGCTTGTTTGAGTGTGTGCTTGTGTGAAGAGAGAGAAACTGAAGACCAAAACTACATGAATTCCTATGTTGTACCTTTGTGTACAACAAATTATTTTTATTGAAAGCATAAAGATGTTATGATGACCATTTGCATAAAGTGCTTTTCTTTAGTGCTTTCGACCACCTACTGTACTTCAATAACTTTGTGAATTCTGTTCTTCGAATCATATTGACAAAATCTCCATATCTTTGTTGGTGCACCTAAAAATGAAAAAAAAAATATGTTCTGTCATCATTTACTCACCTTCATGTTAGAAGTCAGTGGTCACCAAAACTGTTTCATTTACAAAAAAGAAAGTAAAACAGCTTTGGAAAAAAAATGAGGAGTGAGTAAATGAGTAAATTACATCATTTACATTTTTGAGTCTTTAAGGCAAGGACCACCGATACGTGCTTTAATTTTTCTTTAATTTTTCATGTTCTGAAAATATGCGGTGTATGTGCTCCAACCTTTGTGCCTATACAGAAATTGTCTTTCTAAAATAACCATCCTGAGAAATATTCACTGGAATCTTGCCATCTAGATTTGTTCTCATTTACCATGTCAGTTATAAAAGGAATATGTAATCTTCGAAGTGATTGTTTGCTCAATCTCTTCTCAGCTTTCTCTGGACTTGTGTCATCTTATGTCACCGAGTCCACATAAACCCCATGGCGCAGCTGTACTACAACAAGGCCAGTAACTCCCCGTACCGCGATCGCATCCCCCTGCAGATCGTGAGGGCGGAGGTTGAGCTGTCTGCCAAGGAACGAGCCTACCTGACGGCAGTGGAGAAGGGCGACTATGCTGGAGTTAAACAGGCCTTCGAGGAGGCCGAGATCTATTACAACATCAATGTGAACTGCCTGGACCCGCTGGGCCGCAGCGCACTCCTCATCGCTATTGAGAATGAGAACCTGGAGGTGATGGAGCTGCTGTTGAGTCATGGCGTGCACATGGGCGACGCTCTCCTCTACGCCATCCGCAAGGAGGTGGTGGGAGCGGTGGAGCTACTGCTGTCCTACAGGAAGCCCAGTGGCGAGAGACAGGTGTGTGAGGGTGTGACTTCCTTTCAAGGGAGAGTCACATCCAACTTTTCTGACTGGATAGCATTTAGCTGTATTGATATGCCATAATTTTGAGGAGAACAAGAATAACAGAAAAAATAAGACATTTTGCTGAGTAGGGCTGGGTTGGTAATACCGATTAATGAATTTTAATCAATCTTCATTTTGATGAAGCAATATCGATTCTTAAATCCCAAGATTGACCTTTTGCTGTTTTCAGTTGATGCATGAATAAAACTTCACTAAACATTATTCGTTGCATGACTCCCATCCAATAATCATAATAAACTTTGTTACTTCTGATATGAAACTAAATTTTAGCTGTCAATTTTATCACAAAATGTATAATAATTACAGTTTTGGCACTCTTTTACACGTCACTTTAGCCACCTCAGTTCAAGTGGCAGCATGGAGTGCACATGAACCGTTCATCTCTTCCTCTTTACTTCTACTTGTTATAGCACAAAATATACATGAATGAACATCAGAAGATATGTTGGGGAAAAAACAGTAGGCTACAACCTTAATATCTTAATACCTTAATAATTACTCAATCAGTGTTTGAACCACGGAAAGACATCCATAAAACATGTGAACAATATATCACGTAACTAGGAAAAAAACTGTACAGAGCAGAATTAATTGAAGTACTTAATTAGAAACTTTGAGCAATTTAAAAGTTTATTTGAGCAAAGATTACGAGCAATGCCTATTTAACCTTTATAGTAATGTACCAACTGACAGTGTTCCCTGTATAGTTTACAGCATTAGTTGCGAGATTGTTTACCTTAATAAAAATTTACTTGTACTGTACCTGATATATTGTATGTCCAGATGAATCAAATTAATCAAGACTGTGTGAATCGGAATCAAATGGATTTGCAAAATCTGTGTTAGACATATAGCAGATCTTTTGCATTACATTCCCCCCAACCCACAGCTTTTCACACCATGTAAATGTGAGGTGCCATTAGGAAATATATCTGAATTCAATCACTGACCTTTTTCAAGTAAAGTGAAATATAGAGATCAGGATTATTTAATATCTTAATCGACTCGTAATCACTCAACCTGATTGAGTGATTATGTGCCTCAAAGACATTTTGCTTTGAGGCATTAATATGCCTTGATCAAATTTCCCTTGATCTTTTGAGATTAAAAAATTGATGTACTATGAAAACTTATTGTAACTTTAAGAACTCAAAACTTCCTTTCCAGTCCAAAAATAGTATTTATTGAAACCAAGCAGCAAAAAAATTGATTCTTCCTTAACGTTGTGACATTCATCAATGCACTATTTACATATAAATGATGCTTATTGTATTATCAGAAACATGGCCCGTCCAAGCATTGCTATTTATAAAAATACATTTTTTATATAAACTTACAGGATTGGGCAGTGTACCAGTTAGAAACATTTACTGATACCAAATTTTTTACTTGTTTCATTTTTATATATATACCGGTTTGTAAAAAAATGGTAAAATGCCTGCTGCTAAACTACAGGAGATGCTTGATGATAAAAATATGTACTGATTCACTGTAAAAAAAAAAAAATAAAAAATAAACTTTCTAAAAAACAGTTTAGTCAAGTTTAGTCAACTCAAAATATCCAAGTTGTCACTTAGTACGAATTCACATTTCAAGTTGACCATAGCAGTCTTTTTTTTTTTTTAACAGTGTCTACTTGTCTTCAATAATTGATTGAATTTTTTGCTTAAATTTATTAGGCCAATTTGCTTTAGTATCAAAATTGGTTTTGAGAATTGTGAAATTGTACCAGTATTATTTACTAGCATTATATTATTTACTAGTATACTAAAGTTCTGTTATCTTAAAAAACCTTTTCCAGCAAAAATAACCGTATTGTGACATATTGATATCATGAAATAAAATGATATTGTGATTATAAGGACTGGTCACCCCTTTAAACAGATTAATAAATGCCGATGGTGCAATAGGTGGCTTAAAATATATTGTCTCAAGTTCAAGGGTCGATAAGATCTCTTATCATTTCAGTCTAATCTTCAGAATGTTTTATCGGTCTGTCACAATACAAGACAAGCTTTGCGAAGTTATTAAAGGATGAGGCAGGTAAAAATATTTCACATGCTATATCAACTTGAACTGTGCTATTGTGCATCTGACTGTTTATGAAAACTCAAAAAAATAAATGTTCATCTTTAATATTATGCATTGTTATGGACTGGAATGTAGGCCTAAAAATTGACAACTTCCTTAATAGTGCAATTTCACTATTATTTATTGCTCTCTTTTTTTTGCACTCTTCAAGGTTCCTTCTCTCATGATGGACACACAGTTTTCGGAGTTTACACCCGATATCACACCAATCATGTTGGCTGCCCACACTAACAACTACGAGATAATCAAGCTCCTAGTTCAACGAAAAGTCACCATACCGCGGCCACACCAGATCCGCTGTGACTGCGTGGAATGTGTATCCAGCTCCGAAGTGGACAGCCTGCGCCACTCCCGTTCACGCCTGAACATCTACAAAACTCTTGCCAGCCCCTCTCTCATCGCCCTTTCCAGCGAGGATCCCATCCTCACAGCCTTCAGGCTGGGCTGGGAGCTGAAGGAGCTCAGTAAGGTGGAGAATGAGTTCCGGCAGGAGTACGAGGAGCTATCGCAGCAGTGCAAACTTTTCGCTAAAGACCTGCTGGATCAGGCCCGTAGCTCCCGTGAGCTGGAGACCATCCTCAACCATCGGGATGACCACAGCGAGGAGCTGGACCCCCGTGAATGCAGAGACCTGGCCAAGCTCAAGCTAGCCATTAAGTACCACCAAAAAGAGGTGAGCATTTAAGACAGAGATTTGAAATCTTAAAGGAACACTCCACTATTTTTGAAAAAAGGCTCATTTTCCAACTCCCCTAGAGTTAAACAGTTGAGTTTTACCGTTTTCGAATCCATTCAGCCGATCTCACAATGTACACAATGTAACTACAGAAGAGTCAAGTTTTAAATAGGAAAAATATTGAAACTCTTTGGTCATTTTTTGAGCAAGATGCTAACGGTCTAATCAGATTCAATGATCTACGCAAAGCTATGCTAAAAGTGCTACCGCCAGACCCGGAGATCGGCTGAATTGATTCGAAAACGGTAAAACTCAACTGTTTAACTCTAGGGGAGTTGGAAAATGAGCCTATTTTCAAAAATAGCTGAGTGTTCCTTTAAATGCATGAATGTTTCACCAATCGTTTACATTATTCTTTGGGTCTATATCTCACATGGGTGGCTCTCTTACTGCTGCAATGGTATAAATCTCTCTTGATATTTTTAATAACAATTACAAAAGATTAATATTAAGCATATTCGTTAACTTTTGGAACTTGGAAGATTTCAATTTGAGCAGAATCTTTTTTAACATCATCTCTGTCATCGTCAGAGCTCACATCCCCAGTACATTCAGCATCTGGCTCATATTCACTCATAATCTCAACCATATTCTCAAAACTATCTTCAAAATCAATATTTTGAAGATAGCAGCTTCCTAGCCAGATTCACCATCAAGTGACAGTGACACTAATATTTGATTGCGTTCAGTATTTGCTCTGCAGTAAATCGCTGAGCCATTTCAAGTTTTGCTGATGACACTTGTTTATTCTTTTGTTTTATACCTGCGGTGATTTTGAGTGAAACATCACGTAATCATTGTGTATCAGGCAATGCCACCTTGAGGAAAGGTGCGTGTATTGAGTCATCAGAAATTCAATTATTGTTGTGCGGGGGGGAAAAATACACTATTACGTACTTCGGCTTGCTAGAGACCCTATACACTATGCATCTGTGATAAGGAGAAATAGAAAACCTTTCTCCTTGAGGCTCTATTCTCTCATTCTGGCCTTTTCAGACTGCTGGTGAGGCGGTTGTAGAGAAGTCTACAGAGGCAAGGTTTCAATCAGCAGCTTCCAGGAGATATATCCCTCTCTGGGGGTCCGTAAGGGCTGTACTATTAGCCGAGATAGAAGAAATATATTTCTCTCTCGCTCTAGGCTCCTCCCCTCAGGCTTACGCGGAGGTTGGGTCTGGCAAGAGGCAGGCAGAGTGTTATACATACAGCTCTGTTGTCCTCTCCAGCTTGGAGATTAAATTGGACTACTGAGTCTGCTCACCAGAAAGGCATTTTACCTTTTTTTTTTTAAATGAATTTGTCATGCATTAGCACTTTTTTGTAGGGCCGTATGAAGTATAGGAAAAGTCACAAAGTCTCATGAAAAACAATAACTGTTCTTGAAACGGCGAATTAATTACACAGAAAACGAGCACCGGGCTCTCCCTTTATAATCACAGAGGCTGTCAGTCAGTTTAGTAGCCTGACGTCATCATACTCAATTCTAGTAAGAATTTGAGTCTGATACTGCTCCGTTGGGCTGTGATTATGGGGCGTGTTTCAACCGAACCAGGAAAGACCTCAATTGGATAGACCTACAACCAATCAGAGCAACGGAGTGACGCATAACGTTAGTTGTCAAATGTCAACAGAACTCAACTGCACTGTGTTGCCAAGTCCGCGGGTTTTTCCATGTCCGCGGATTGAAGCGACCCCAATTATGTGATATACAGACCCAGGAATGCGAATTTTAGCAGGCAGCCCTGCCAAAATAACACATATTTTACCCCCCAAATGCCATTTATTTTCCGGAGAACCCCCCCGGAAAGCTATTGGGCTTGTTTTTGGCTAGTTTTGAGTAGCAATTAGGCGGGTTTTGTTGTAAAAACGTGGCAACCCTGTGCACGCACGCTGGAGTAAGTAACGTTAGAAGAAAAAGATGAGTGTAAACGATCTTTGCCGGTGTTGTAAAAAAAGAATTTAAGGATACACAGAGTACTTACCAACACGATCATCATTTCTGAGAGAAATAGTAAAGGTGAATGCATATACGAACAAGTTCTCAGTTTAGGATTAGAACAAATTCAAGCTAAGCGCCTTTGATGACGTGGATGATTACGTTACTGTTTATCATCTGTCCATCATCGTCTAAAGCCCGCCCTGACAATTTCATTGGTCTGAACACTTTCTGTTCGGGCATAATTACTCCTCTACGGATCAAGTCCAGACCGAACTGCCCGAGCTCGGCTGGCATCCAGGCTATCAGTTTAGTGCAAGCTCACTGATTTTGGCACACTTGTGAAAACTTGTGTGAAGACTAAAGTGCACAATAAATCTTTAATTTACAGTGTTGATGCTTTTTTGTTCACACGAAAGTGTGAAAACTGATGGTCGAATTGAAATTTACTGAGGGACGTCTTCTTTATGTCGTTTTGCGTTTGAATAACTAAATGAATGCTATGCATGACTATTTATGTGACTATTTTCTGATTATAAACTGAGTATTATTATTAAACGCCGCGATGATAATTCCTCGAGCCGTCTTTCCTGCTCTGATCTCTGTATCGCTCTTACAATGTTGCCCCTGGCAACCGATAGCGTCGGATCCCGGAATGGTGGATGGGCTCAGACTACGCCCAATTTGTCACGTGACAGCAAGCGACCATGACGTATCTCCTCATTCTCAATTGATGCTGTTAAAGCTACCTCAGGGCATTAATTACTTACCCCCACGAAGCACCACGAGGCTTGCGCGAGAATATGACGTAGAGCCGGTGTTCTCATAGATATGTTTACGTTGTGCTTCAGGTCTTGGCGTAGTGCTCAAAAGGGTGCTAAAGTGTGCATTGCCTGGATGCCCAAACCGTGAGAAACGAATAAGTGCACATAAAAGTGCTTTATCAAAGCCGGCTCTACGTCATGTTCTTGCGCATGCGTCGTGGTGCTTCCTGAGTTCACGTCAGAGGCCTAGACGGAAGACAAGAACTTGTTGAATAAAGTTATTATTTTGATTTATTTTTTTCTGGGATTTAGTGGGTTTGAAGAGAAAGTATTTTATGAACGTATACTATACACTCTAAAAAAAAAAGGTTCTATATTGCACCAAAAATGGTTCTTGGCTCGTAATCATAGGGGAACCTTTTTTAGTGCTATATAGCACCAATTTTGGTGCTTCAGTGGTTCTTCAGCGGTTCTTCAGAGGTTCTTCACCGGTTCTTTGACTAAGGTGCTATATAGCACCTCTGAAGAACCGCTGAAGAACCACTGAAGCACCAAAATTGGTGCTATATAGCACTAAAAAAGGTTCCCCTATGATTACGAGCCTTTTTTTTTAGAGTGGATAGAGAGCATTCACTCAGTATCGTTATCAAATTTTTGACTGAAGTGGCTTTTAGAGGCTTTTGCATCTGAACTCTTCATATGCAACCTAAGACTGTATTGGTTTAGTCATAACACAACCTCATATACCTTGAGGCATTTTAAAAGCAGCTTGTGATATGAATCTAAATAAAATGCAATGTTTTGATAGACCTTAAAGAATTAGTTCACTTTTAAATAAACTTTTGCTGATAATTTACTCACCCCCATCATGTCATCCAAGATGTCCATGTCTTTCTTTCTGCAGTCAAAAAGAAATGAAGGTTTTTGATGAAAACATTCCAGGATATGTCTCCATGTAATGGACTTTAATGGGCTCCAAACAGTTCAAGGTCCAAATGACAGTTTCAGTGCAGCTTCAGAGGGCTTTAAACGATACCAGACGATGAATAAGGGTCTTATCTAGCGAAACGATCAATTTCTGCAAGAAACCGAGCTGTATTTATGCTATTATTTTACCTCTTAACAGAGGAACGTGATAATCTCTGAGCTCCGCTGTGGCGAGCAGCGAGGCCGAGGGACTGTGAGGGCGGGACGAGGCGGCGCTCATCAGAGAGGATGAGCGCCAGCTGCGAGCCGCAGCGATCTCGGCCCTTGCGGAGGAGTGAGGGAGTATAAAGGAGGAGCGACGACAGTGAGGGACGAGAGAGGACCAGGCCTGGATTTTGTGTTATGTTTTATTTTGTGTTCGCTGCAGTCGTCCGTGAGGGGCTGCAGCTTTTTATTTTCATTTGTGTTTGTATGTAGGCGGCAGTCGACCGCGAGGGGCTGCCGCCGCCATTTTATTTTGTCTTTATTTTGATTAAACATTTTGAATGTCCGCCGGTTCCCGCCTCCTTCTTCCCGTACAAACAACGTTTTACTACAGTGGTGCCGAAACCCGGGAGGAAGGAGGGACACGCTGTCGAAGAGCCCTCGCAGCTGAGGGGGATCACGGTGCCGTGGAGTTCGGGCAGCGCGGAGGAGAGAAGTCCGCAAGCGGCTGCCCGAAGCGGTGGTGCTGGAGCGGATGAAGATCGGTGGGGCGGAGAGCTCGCTGCCGCGCCCCTGGGTCGAGGTGGGGTGGCTGCCGTCCGTGAGGGGGCGAAGGAGTCCCCAGCGCTTGCCTGGAGCCGGAGCCTGCTGTCGTCCGCCGCATAGGGGAGGAGCAGGGAGCGCGGGATGGGGAGGAGCATTCCGGCCGCCCTCAGAAGGAGGAGCCACGCCGGCCGCCAGGGGGCGGAGGAGTCTCGGGCCGTCCACCGAGCGTCCAGTGCCACCGCATGGCACCGCGAAGAAGAGCCTCTCGGCTGGCTGAGGACCGAGCGGCAGTGTGTCTGGGAACCGGGGAGGGGGGGGGGGGGGGAGTAGAGCGCAGACTCGGGAGTGCCCCCCGGCCTGCGAAGGGCGTTGGGGGTATGTGGCGAGCAGCGAGGCCGAGGGACCGTGAGGGCGGGACGAGGCGGCGCTCATCAGAGAGGATGAGCGCCAGCTGCGAGCCGCAGCGATCTCGGCCCTTGCGGAGGAGTGAGGGAGTATAAAGGAGGAGCGACGACAGTGAGGGACGAGAGAGGACCAGGCCTGGATTTTGTGTTATGTTTTATTTTGTGTTCGCTGCAGTCGTCCGTAAGGGGCTGCAGCTTTTTATTTTCATTTGTGTTTGTATGTAGGCGGCAGTCGACCGCGAGGGGCTGCCGCCGCCATTTTATTTTGTCTTTATTTTGATTAAACATTTTGAATGTCCGCCGGTTCCCGCCTCCTTCTTCCCGTACAAACAACGTTTTACTACATCCGCCATTACTTTCGCTAAGTGAGGTCAAATACGAGCGTGGTCATAGATGTATACATAGATACCTCATTAGCGCCTGCACGGATCAATAGAATGAGGCATCTACGATCGATATATCTATGACCACGCTCGTATTTGACCTCACTTAGCGGAAGTAATGGCGGAGCTCAGAGATGATCACTTTCGACTGATAAGAGGTAAAATAATAGCATAAATACTGATCGGTTTCTTGCAGAAACTGATCGTTTCGCTAGATAAGACCCTTATTTATCGTCTGGTATCGTTTAAAGCCCTCTGAAACTGCACTGAAACTGTTATTTGGACCTTGAACCTTTTGGAGCCCATTAAAGTCCATTATATGGAGAAATATCCTGGAATGTTTTCATCAAAAACCTTAATTTCTTTTCGACTGCAGAAAGAAAGACATGGACATCTTGGATGACATGATGGGGGTGAGTAAAGTATCAGCAAAAGTTTATTTAAAAGTGAACTAATCCTTTAATGTCAGTAAGCATGTCTACACCTGTAAACATTTGTCTTGTCCTCAGGAAAATTAAGTTTCACTAAATCATGTTGCCTTAATAAGTGTATTATATTTTAGCTCTGCATCAAATGCAGTGGGACTCATTTTAAGTCCTTATTAAACATTTTGTTGATTTTGTTTTTTATTTAAATTCATCAACAATACATATCTTGCAGAGCTGAAAAGAATTTATACATTTGATAAATAAAAACAAATAAAAAAAACAAAAACGAAATAAAACAAACAAACAAACAACTGAACCAGGACATTAAGAACTTACAATAAATCAGAACTCGTATTTCCCTAGAAATTATATCTTGAGATGAAGAGCTTTAAAAAGAACAGTTGTTTCTAATGCTGATGGAATTATTGCAAAATACTTTCATGAGAGGTGACAGTTCAAGGTGCTCTTGCATTTTGAATCATTTGTCTGTTTAATAGGACCCCAGAGCAGAACGGACTCCTTTCATAAAACATAATAACATTTCAGAGCAATGTAGGTCATGCAGCAAGAGAAAATGTGATTTTAGAAACATTATTTATATGATTATTATAGACAGGCACATCATTTAACATTTGCATTGTGTAAAAGGGAGCCATTTTTGGAGCGTTTGTGCATTGATGTAAAGTTGGGGTTATATGGCATAGTGGAGTGTAGATGAAAATTTACTGGTTTAAATCTCACAAGGGTTGATTTGTGTATCATCAACATTGGGCTCTTGAGCAGGTCGTACCAGGTTACTCCAGGGAATAGACTTTGTAATAACCATAATGTACGTTTTACTAAATACTTAATGACTACTTATTCAAAGGCTGACAGGTTGATGTAATAACTGATTTCACCTCAAATGCCTGTGGAAAAACATATTGCGTAAGGATGTGAATGTCAAAAAATGCCAAACCTCACTGATGTTTACCAGCTATAAAAACTCTTCAACATTTATGCTGTTGTGTAATGTTTGTTATCAGTTTATGTGCAATTTTTTTTGCTTTTCTCAGTATGGTTGATAGATAACACTTGAAACATTAGGTTAATATATAACAAAATAAAGAATGCCCAGGTCAAATTTTTGCTTTAAATTTATATAATCATTTATAAGAGAATTTTAATATTCTGGATGGAAATGATGCATATCACAATAGAAAGAATCTTGAGTCTATAAATCACTTTCTTTTTGCAAGACATTTCTTGACAGTTTTCATGAGATTCCTCTTTATACATCTGTATGAATTTAACATCTATTTGTTCTTTTCAACAATTTTTATGCATGAATCTCAAGCGATTAAAAATATTATGCCAAGTAATGAATAGCATCTTTCTCTTTATTTGTCATGAATTTTCACAGGCTTGTTAGATCATTCAACCATTATTTTATTCTGACAGTTTGTAGCTCAGCCCAACTGCCAGCAGCTCCTGGCAACACTGTGGTACGATAGTTTCCCGGGTTGGAGACGTCGTCACTGGGCAGTGAAGCTCATCACTTGCTTCATCATTGGCCTGCTCTTCCCTGTCTTCTCCCTCATATACCTTCTGGCTCCAAAGAGCACTCTGGGAACCTTCATCAAGAAACCTTTTATCAAGTTCATCTGCCACACTGCCTCCTACCTGACCTTCCTCTTGCTCCTCCTCCTCGCCTCACAGCATATTGTGCAAACGGACCTGCATGTACAGGGACCTCCACCCACCATTGTGGAGTGGTTGATCTTACCCTGGGTTCTAGGTAAGACTTATTGGGTACATTTGAGCACAACAGTGGAATGGATGTATGGATGGGTGGATGGGAGATTTCTTGGGTACATTTAAACGCAACAGTGGGATGGATGTATGGATGGGTGGATGGGAGATTTCTTGGGTACATTTGAACGCAACAGTGGGATGGATGGATTGATGGAAGACTTCTTGGCTACATTTGAGCACAACAGGGAGATGAATGGATTGATGGATGGATGGATGGATGGGTGGATGGATGGAAGACTTCTTGGCTACATTTGAGCACAACAGTGAGATGGATGGATGGATTGATGGTTGGGAGATTTCTTGGGTACATTTGAACGCAACAGTGGGATGGATGGATGGAAGACTTCTTGGCTACATTTGAGCACAACAGGGAGATGAATGGATTGATGGATGGATGGATGGATGGATGGATGGATGGATGGATGGATGGATGGATGGATGGATGGAAGACTTCTTGGCTACATTTGAGCACAACAGTGAGATGGATGGATGGATTGATGGATGGGAGATTTCTTGGGGACATTTGAACGCAACAGTGGGATGGATGGATGGATGGAAGACTTCTTGGCTACATTTGAGCAAAACAGGGAGATGAATGGATTGATGGATGGATGGATGGATGGATGGATGGATGGATGGGTGGATGGATGGAAGACTTCTTGGCTACATTTGAGCACAACAGTGAGATGGATGGATTGATTGATGGATGGATGGATGGATGGATGGGAGATTTATTGGGTACATTTGAGCGCAACAGTGGGATGGATGGATGGATGGATGGATGTAAGACTTCTTGGGTACATTTTAGTGCAACAGTGGGATGGATGGATGGATTGATGGGTGGGTGGATGGATGGATGGATGGATGGGTGGATAGATGGATGGAAAACTTCTTGGGTACATTTGAGCACAACTGTGGGATGGATTGATGGATGGATGGATGGAAGAATTCTCGGGTACAGTTGAGTGCTACAGTGGGATGGATGGATTGATGGATGGATGGAAGACTTCTTGGGTACATTTGAGTGCTACAGATGGATGGATGGATGGATGGATTGATGGATTGATGGATGGATGGATGGATGGATGGAAGACTTCTTGGGTACATTTGAGGACAACAGTGGGATGGGTGGATGGATGGATGGGAGATTTCTTGGGTACATTTGAGCGCAACAGTGGGATGGATGGATGGATGTAAAACTTCTTGGGGACATTTTAGTGCAACAGTGGAGTTGGTGGATGGATGGATGGATGGATGGAAGACTTCTTGGGTACAGTTGAGTGCTACAGTGGGGTGGGTGGGTGGATGGATGGATGGATGGATGGAAGACTTCTATTGTACATTTGAGCACAACAGTGGGATGGATGGATAGATGGATGTAAGACTTCTTGGGTACATTTGAGCACAACAGTGGGATGGATGGATGTAAGACTTCTTTGGTACATTTTAGTGCAACAGTGGGGTGGATGGATGGATGGATGGAAGACTTCTTGGGTACATTTGAGCACAACAGTGGGATGGATGGATGGATGGATGGATGGAGGGATTCATGGATGGATGGATGGATGGATGGATGGATGGATGGATGGATGGATGGATGGATGGATGGATGGATGGATGGATGGGAGATTTTTTGGGTACATTTGAGCGCAACAGTGGGATGGATGGATGAATGTAAAACTTATTGGGTACATTTTAGTGCAACAGTGGGGTGGATGGATGGATGGATGGATGGAAGACTTCTTGGGTACAGTTGAGTGCTACAGTGGGATGGATGGATTGATGGATGGATGACTTCTTGGGTACAGTTGAGTGCTACAGATGGATGGATGGATGGATGGAAGACTTCTTGGGTATATTTGAGCATAACAGTGGGCTGGATTGATGGATGGATGGATGGGAGATTTCTTGGGTACATTTTAGTGCAACAATGGGATGGATGGATGTAAAACTTCTTGGGTACATTTTAGTGCAACAGTGGGGTGGATGGATGGATGGATGGATGGATGGATGGATGGATGGAAGACTTCTTTGGTACAGTTGAGTGCTACAGTGGGATGAATGGATGGATGGATTGATGGATGGAAGACTTCTTGGGTACATTTGAGCACAACAGTGGGATGGATGGATTGATGGATGGATGGATGTAAGACTTCTTGGGTACAGTTGAGTGCTACAGATGGATGGATGGATTGATGGATGGATGGAATACTTCTTGGGTACATTTGAGCATAACAGTGGGATGGATGGATGGATGGATTTGTGGATGGATGGATGGATGGATGGATGGATGGGAGATTTATTTATGATTTATTAATTAGTTGTACAAATACATTATTTAGTTCGCACTTACACTCACCTAAAGGATTATTATAGGAACAAAATACTAATACTGTGTTTGACCCCCTTTCGCCTTCAGAACTGCCTTAATTCTACGTGGCATTGATTCAACAAGGTGCTGAAAGCATTCTTTAGAAATGTTGGCCCATATTGATAGGATAGCATCTTGCAGTTGATGGAGATTAGTGGGATGCACATCCAGGGCCATGGCACATAAACGATGCCCAATTGGCACTAAGGGGCCTGAAGTGTGCCAAGAAAACATCCCCCACACCATTACACCACCACCACCACCCTGCACAGTGGTTACAAGGCATGATGGATCCATGCTCTCATTCTGTTTATGCCAAATTCTGACTCTACCATCTGAATGTCTCAACAGAAATCGAGACTCATCAGACCAGGCAACATTTTTCCAGTCTTCAACTGTCCAATGTTGGTGAGCTCGTGCAAATTGTAGCCTCTTTTTCCTAATTGTAGTGGAGATGAGTGGTACCCGGTGGGGTCTTCTACTGTTTTAGCCCATCCGCCTCAAGGTTGTGCGTGTTGTGGCTTCACAAATGCTTTGCTGCATACCTCGGTTGTAACGAGTGGTTATTTCAGTCAAAGTTCAGTCGGCCCATTCTCCTCTGACCTCTAGCATCAACAAGGCATTTTCGCCCACAGGACTGCCGCACACTGGATGTTTTTCCCTTTTCACACCATTCTTTGTAAACCCTAGAAATGGTTGTGCGTGAAAATCCCAGTAACTGAGCAGATTGTGAAATACTCAGATATTTGTCAGGTTGATTAGATAATTGCATTAATGAGAAAGTGAACAGGTGTTCCTAATAATCCTTTAGGTGAGTGTATATTCTTTTAAAGTATACAGTCATGTGAAAATGTTAGGACATCCTATTGAATTCCATGGCTTTCTGTATTAGGACATAATAAAAAAATCATCTAGTGCTTGGCAGGTCTTAATTTGGAAAATAAAACCTCAGATGAACAACAACACGTGACATATCACACTGTGTCATTATTTATTTAGCAAAAATAAAGCCAAAATGGTGACAAAGTTAGGACACGCTTACTGTTAACAAAGGAATTAAGAGGGTAAGTAACGGTCTAATTACTTACACTGCTAATCAAATGCCTTCGATTAACTAATCACCAGCAAGTGTGATCACCTCTATAAAAGCAGAAGTTTTGGCAGTTTGCTGGTCTGGAGCATTCAGGTGTGTGTTAACACAATGCCAAGGAGGAAAGACATCAGCAATGCCATCAATCAACCCTGCGAAGGGTTACAAGGCTATTTCCAAACCATTTGAAGTCCATCATTCTACAGTGAGGAAGATTATTCACAAGCGGAAGACATTCAAAACAGACACTAATCTTCCCATGAGTGGATGTTCCAGCAAATTCACCCCAAGATCAGACTGTATAATGCTCAGAAAAATTTCAGACAACCCAAGAACTACATTTCACACTCTACATGCCTCAGTTAACATTTTAAATGTTAAAGTTCATTTCTTCTCTCTAAAAAAAAACATAGCTGCACAGCTTAGGTTTGCAAAGTTGCATCTGAACAAACTGATATGCTGCATAACAAACTGATATGCTGATAAGACTTCTACGTCCTTTGGATAGGCGAGACCAAAGTGGAGATGTTTGGCCATAATGCACAGCACAAGTTTGGTGAAAACCAAAAGAGCATATCAGTACAAACACCTCATACAAAAAGTCAAGCATGCTGGTGGAGGGGTGGTGATTTTGGGCTTGTTTTGTAGCCACAGGACCTGGGCACCTCACAGACATTGAGTCGACCATGAACTCCTCTGTATACTAAAGTATTCTAGAATCAAATGTGAGACCATCTGTCCGACAGCTAAAGCTTTGCTAAAATTGGGTCAGGCAACCGGACAATGATCTGAAGATCACCAGCAAATCTACAACAGAATAGATTTGGCTGAAAAATAAAAGAATGAAGGTGCTGCAATGGCCCAGTCGAAGTCCAGACCTCATCCTGACTGAAATTCTGTGACAAGAGCTGTGCATAAACAAAATGCCCACAGACCTCAACAAACTGAAGCAGTGTTGTAAAGAGTGGACCAAAATTCCTCCAGAATGATGTGAGAGACTGATAAATCATGCTGAAATGATTACTTCAAGTCATTGCTGCTAAAAGTGGATCTACAGGCAATTGAATGATAGGGTCACCTAACTTTGTCACCCATGGTTTTTCCATCTTGACTTTATTTTTGCTAAATAAAAAATGGCACAGTGTAATATGTGGTGTGTTGTTGTTTATTTGAGGTTTTATATTCCACATTTTAAGACCTGCCAAGCACTAGATGATTTTTTATTATGTCCTGATACAGAAAACCATGGAATTCAATAGGGTGTCCTAACATTTTCACGTGACTGTATACCTTTCATAATAGGTACTCGTTTTAAAATATGGTAAAGTGTACTTCTTTTGCACAAGGTTATGTACCTTTTTCAAACTTCATTTCAAAGTCTTTTTATGGCTTAGAACTTGCAGAAAGTGAATGGGAAAAATAAAGTGGGCGGACACTGTAATGCTGGAATCCAAAGTGTAAAATTGTAGTCCATTTGAATATCCCTTTAGATCAAATAATGATGAAATGATGATCTGTAACATTCATTTAGCTGGCTCATTCCTCAAGCTGTAAATCTGCTCGACTGCACAGGAAATAGATACGGCTATGGTTTTATCCCTCTGATGAAGTAAATGAATACTCATGAATTATTGATATAATAATTTATTGACCTCAAGACAAAAGCAAACAAAATCATATCTGAAGCCTCAGTTCAGAGCTGATTACACCAGGGCTCAATCATAATGGCTTGAGGTTTTCTCTCAAAGTACACACAAGCCCAGAAGTCGACAGAAGTGGACGCTTGAAACAAATTATCTGTAGTCTGGAGGACAGGCGCAATCAGAAAGGAGTTTGCTTTATTTCTGTGAAAAACCCAAGCAGGCAGTGGGACATTGAAAAATATATACTTTAGACCAGCAGTATTTGTTTGTTCTTTATTAAAAAAAAAATAATAATAATAATTTAGGGGGCAAGACATGCTCCACAATCCATTGGAGGCAGGGTGGAGAATTTAGTATCTAAGTGTATATGTTTTCCAGTGTTATTAAATTTTGTATTTTGTGTGACACAAAAAAAATAATAATAAAAAATAATAATAATCTGTCAATCGATCAAAGGGGCCTTATTTTTATTTCTAAATTTCAGTAAATTTTTCTGCATATTTTGCACTTTAGATTTCTTTTCTTGTACACAAACTGCTAAAAAGCTGAAAAGAAAAGAAAAAATATATGTTTATTATACTCTGGCACACTTTTAATGACACTGAAAAAATATACTATATATACAGTGTCCTCCACTAATATTGGCACCCCTGGTAAATATGAGCAGAGGCGTAAATATGAGCAGAGGCGTAAATATGAGCAAAGGAATATTGCTTTATCTTTTTGATCTTTCATTCAAAAAATTCACAAAATTCTAACATTTCATTGAAGTAAAACGATTGAAAATGGGGGAATACTCTCATTATGAGATGAATGTTTTTCTCTAGTTCACGTTGGCCACAATTATTGGCACCCAATTATCGCAACCATTTGAAGTTCCAGTCGTGTGTGACAACTGAATATGCTGGAGTTTGTTTTTGGATGAGCGAGGAGGATTTTGCTTGAAACCTTCCCAAACAACTTGTGGTGATTAAGTGTGCCGCACACGTCCTGAAAAGTGAAGCCAAAGCGTATTGATCGACCCCTGGTGGTTGGTCCCAGTATAGCTCATAAACCCTGCCCCCTTCATGTATTCTAATGGGACGCTAGACAAACTAAACAATCAAATTACACTTCAAATAAATTTTTTTCCAAAGATTGTTTCTGTCATTTTAGGTAGTTATCATGCTGATGTAAGTTCAAGTGTTTGTTTTTTTTATTTTTGTATCTGGTTTTATTTAGTTATTTAATGCTGCAAAAAACAGGGGTGTGACGTCATGATTGACCGCTTCTCTGAGCGAAGTCACTGACGCACCAACTTACCGGGATTTTTGGGAGGAGATTGGAGCTTCATTTCCTTAACTGTTTATTTCACACCAACATAATGAGTTGTTCTGCAGTAAACTGTACTAACAGATACTGTGGGAGTGTGGGTGGGGGTTTTGATATCACAGCTTTAGTTCCTGCTCTACTGTGCAGACTAATGTACCAAGGTCCCTACACTACAGACGCAGGTCCCAAATCTGCACAAGATGTAAGCGCCATATTCAGACATTGGTGGCTTTACTTTTCTACAATGGAAGATAGTAAAGGGGCATCGTCCATCTTTTGTTACAGTCTATGATGGTAATGTAGGTGCTGTTTTTTTTTTCTCTTTTTGACCCCAAGATTGAACTAATCTCTGCAATTCTCCATCTGTGATCCTAGTCTTTGGCCACTCAAACTCCTCCTCACCATGCATTAGGATGATATAGACACACGTCCTCTTCCAGGCAGATTCGTAGTTCATTGGAACTTCTTAATTATTGCCCTGATGGTGGAAGTGGGGATTTTCAATGCTTAAGCTATTTTCTTATGGCCACTTTCTATTTTGTGGAGCTCAACAATCTTTTGCTGCACATTAGAACTATATTATTTGGTTTTACTCATTGTGATGGGCCCATTGTGTTTCCTCATGTTTATACTCCTGTGGAACAGGAAGTCATGGCTGGACAATTTCATGTTCCTAGTCACCCTGGTGTGCTAAAAAACGTAAAATATGAATGGGAATATAATTAAGAGATATTTTACTCATAAGAATTTGGGGTGCCAATAATTGTGTCCAACATGCAATGGAGAAAAACATTTATCTCATAATGTGAGTTTCCATCCACTTTCAATTGTTTTACTTCAATGAAAGGTTAGAATGTTGTGATTTTTTTTTAATGAAAGATCAAAAGGATAAAAAGTGCAGATTTATTTGCACAGCCACCTTTTCTCATATTTACCAAGCTTGCCAGTATTAGTGGAAGGCACTAGAAACCTTGCCCTAAAGGGACTCTGTAGTGAAAGTGGAGAAATTTACTTTTTATGATGTTTTGCAGTTGTTGTAATTTTTTTTGTGGTCCTTGCAGGCTTCATCTGGGCAGAGATTAAAGAGATGTGGGATGGAGGTTTCACAGAGTACATCCATGACTGGTGGAACCTGATGGATTTTGCGATGAACTCCCTCTACCTGGCCACCATATCTCTTAAAATGGTGGCCTACTTTAAGGTTGATACCATCATTTTATGCAATTAGCTACAGCCCTGGAGTAGATACCTTTACAGAAGACTGTTTCAGGTTGTACAGAGGACTTAAAATGAAGTGATTGTAGAAGAAGGAATATGGTTTTCACCTCTGTGTCTATTTATCTCACACATCTTCTCTCTCCATCAGTACAATAGCTCTCGTCCTCGTGTGGAGTGGGAGATGTGGCACCCTACGCTCATTGCCGAGGCTCTCTTCGCCATCGCCAACATCTTCAGCTCGCTGCGTCTCATCTCTCTGTTCACCGCCAACTCTCACTTGGGCCCACTGCAGATTTCTCTCGGCCGCATGCTGTTGGACATCCTCAAGTTTCTTTTCATCTACTGTCTGGTGCTGCTGGCTTTCGCCAACGGCCTCAACCAGCTCTACTTCTATTATGAGACGAAGGCATCCGAAGAGCCCAACCACTGCAAAGGGATCCGTTGTGAGAAGCAGAACAATGCCTTCTCCACGTGAGTGAAACGGCACATGAGTTGTTTAGTAGAATGTGCAGGCTACCCCTTGAAATACACTTTAGCATACTTTTAAAAAGATGGAAATTATACTTTAAGGTAATATGCATAAGTGTAAACTGAATGTGACATTATCAGACACTTAGGGCCAGATTTATTAAACAGAGCAAATTAGCAATTCCAAAAAAGCGCTGATGGGAGAACGCAGACAAAACCGGATCATTTCCATAATGACCAACACAATCAGTGTAAATTAGCATCTGGTGTAAAGACATTTAAAGACACTTTTTTGGGTTGTTAAATAATGCTGAAAATACCTAGCCTGGATGCCAGCCGAAGTTAGCCCCGCCCACAACAAGTTCGGTCTGGACTTGATCCGTTGTGGAGCAACTATGCTCAAACCAGAGCTGTTCAGACCAATCAAATTGTCAGGGCGGGCTTTATACGATGATGGACAGATGATCAAGAGTAACGTAATCATTCACGTCGCCAAAGAGCGCTTGGGTTGAATTCATTTACTAAACGGAGAACTTGTTCGGATATGCATTCACCTTTACTCTTTCTCTCAAAAATGATGGTCGTGAAAAATTATTTTAACAACACAAGCAAAGATCGTTTACACTCATCTTCTTCTTCTACTTCTTCCAGTGTGCAATTGAGTTCTGCTGACAACTATACGTTGCTCTGATTGGTTGTAGGTCTATCCAGTTGAGTGCAGAGGCATTTCCGCCCCATAATCCCAGCCCAATGGAGCAGTATCAGACTCATATTATGACTATAATCTGAGTATGACGACATCAGGCTAGCAAATACCAGTAAATTGTTGAGTGCAAACCTTAGTAAATCAACTTGCGTGATTCATTTAATGTAATATCAAACAGCACGCAACAGTTCAAATTACTATAAAGTACTTTAGTTAGTATGTTAGTCAACACATCAAAATAAGTGTACTTCTTTAAACATGACAAAAGATTTAAAAAAAATAATGATTTACAACATAATTAAAAATACTTTACAAAATGCACTTTTTAAAAGTGCATTTAAGTGTGTTAAGAATCATAGTCATGAAAGTGTACTCACTTAAGCTGCCTATTATTTCATTAATATTATACTATCTAGTTTTTAAAAATATATACTTTTAAGGTTTATATACACTACAAATGCACATTCAATACAATTACCTGCTTTTCTGGTTGGTTTGCTGGTTTTACTCAGTTTAATCTGGTTCTAGCTGATCTCCCAGCCATGCCAAGATGGTATTTAGCTAGGTTAGCTAAATACTTAAACCGACCAGCCTGAACAAGCTAGATGACCAAATCAAAAACTAGCTTTGTTTTTTCAGCAGAACTATATTCCAAGAGAGAACTATATTCCAAGTTCTCTAAAGCCTGATAGATTTCTGCCTAGACTGAACAAAGCTCACTTAAAACAGCTTTAACCACTTTAAGGTAGTCTTAGCTGGTTTAAGCAGGTCTAGTTGGTCACCCAGCCTAAGCAGACTGGTCTGTAGGCTGGCTTTAGAAGAGTCTTGGCCACTTTTGTCAGCTAGTCAGTCTGGTAGACCAGCTGTCTTCAGAGCTAAACTAGCTGGGCATCCGGCTGGGAGACCATCTTAATCCAGCTAAAACCAGAAACAAGCTCAGATTTGTTCAGCATGGAAGTGCTAAAACCCCTCTAAAACCAGCAAAACAGGGTGGTATTCCAGAGGTTAACATACCGTCACATATACCTTGAACTCCCAGTTGATTAACCCAAACCTTGCTTACTCGAGGTATGCTGGTTCCAAAACTGCATCCAGGAGTAAGTTCAGACAACTCAGAGTATGTTCACAGTTAACTCACAACACATTCTCAACAGAGCAACGAAACGACGAGTCACCATGGAAACGATAAGAAACCATTCTACTTCCTTCTTCTTTTGTTTAATGGCGATCATTGTTTCAAAGTAATCTTTATTCACTGAGAATAAGGATTATATTTTTTGTTTGATGCAAATTAATTGAAAGCAGATCCATGTGTGGGATGACAAATAAATACATAATAAATATATTTGAATTAAACTGACATGTAAACATAATATTGTATATTATATAACTGTAACTATATAACACATTTAGTTATATTAATATTACTATATTAATTATATAACACGCATCTAAATACCAACTAACCTCCGGAGCAGGTTATGTTTAGAGAGTAAATTGCTATGGCTACTACACACCATGAAAGTTACCTCCGTTTTTGGAACCGAAAGTTGAGGTTATCCGCTTACTTACTCTTAAACATACCCAGGTACAGTATGTCACATAACCTGCTTTCTGGAATACATCCCAGACGAGCCTTAACATAACATGTTGCCAACATGTGAAAGCAAGAGTGAGTAGCATGTACATTTTTTTGTGAACCCCACTTTAACATCCATTTTCTTCTCCTAGAGTCATAGAGAAGTAAAAATGTGTTAAAGATATTAGATATTAGATGATAATGACACAGCTCCAGCAGTCGAGCTCCCTGCTCGGCTTTGCAGTAACAGAAGTCCATATAGCATTGATAATAATCACGTATTACAAAACCCACAAAAGAGCTTCGGTTGACTTGATCAATGAAAGTAATGTGGCCAAGATGCCACACGCAGCTTAATGCTGCCCTCCCGCAGAGGTCAAAATGAGAAAGAAATGAGAAAGGAAACGAGAGTGGAAATGCTTATGATCTTCCTGAGATTTTGCATCATAGCATGAGCCTTGCAGAATCATTTGATCTCAGAGGACGAAGACGAAATTATAGAGTGGCGCTTCATCCATCAACTGTTGTGTAATGACGAGAATCTTTTGCTCAAGGCTGTGCAGTAATAATGTGATCAGAAATGGGAAGAGATTTCAATGAAAACAATATTTCAAAACTACTCTTGATAGGGCAAATATTTGATTTCTTCTAAGTAAAACAGTCAGGATCTATCTATCGATCTATCTATCTATCTATCTATCTATCTATCTATCTATCTATCTATCTATCTATCTATCTATCTATCTATCTATCTATCTATCTATCTATCTGTCTGTCTGTCTGTCTGTCTGTCTGTCTGTCTGTCTGTCTGTCTGTCTGTCTGTCTGTCTGTCTGTCTGTCTGTCTATCTATCTATCTACCTACCTGTCTGTCTGTCTGTCTGTCTGTCTGTCTGTCTGTCTGTACTATCTATCTATCTATCTGTCTGTCTGTCTGTCTGTCTGTCTGTCTGTCTGTACTATCTATCTATCTATCTATCTATCTATCTATCTATCTATCTATCTATCTATCTATCTATCTATCTATCTATCTATCTATCTATCTATCTATCTATCTATCTGTCTGTCTGTCTGTCTGTCTGTCTGTCTGTCTGTCTGTCTGTCTGTCTGTCTGTCTGTCTGTCTGTCTGTCTGTCTGTCTGTCTGTCTGTCTGTCTGTCTGTCTGTACTATCTATCTATCTATCTATCTATCTATCTATCTATCTATCTATCTATCTATCTATCTATCTATCTATCTATCTATCTATCTATCTATCTATCTGTCTGTCTGTCTGTCTGTCTGTCTGTCTGTCTGTCTGTCTGTCTGTCTGTCTGTCTGTCTGTCTGTCTGTACTATCTATCTGTCTGTCTGTCTGTACTATCTATCTATCTATCTATCTATCTATCTATCTATCTATCTATCTATCTATCTATCTATCTATCTATCTATCTATCTATCTATCTATCTATCTATCTATCTATCTATCTATCTATCTATCTATCTGTCTATCTGTCTGTCTGTCTGTCTGTCTGTCTGTCTGTCTGTACTATCTATCTATCTGTCTGTCTGTCTGTCTGTCTGTCTGTCTGTCTGTCTGTACTATCTATCTGTCTGTCTGTCTGTACTATCTATCTATCTATCTATCTATCTATCTATCTATCTATCTATCTATCTATCTATCTATCTATCTATCTATCTATCTATCTATCTATCTATCTATCTATCTATCTATCTGTCTGTCTGTCTGTCTGTCTGTCTGTCTGTCTGTCTGTCTGTCTGTCTGTCTGTCTGTCTGTCTGTCTGTACTATCTATCTATCTATCTATCTATCTGTCTGTCTATCTGTCTGTCTGTCTGTCTGTCTGTCTGTCTGTCTGTCTGTCTGTCTGTACTATCTATCTA
>NC_137107.1:18455198-18665198 GCF_949357685.1 Gobio gobio | reverse complement strand
TATCTATCTATCTATCTATCTATCTATCTATCTATCTATCTATCTATCTATCTATCTATCTATCTATCTATCTATCTATCTATCTATCTATCTATCTATCTATCTATCTATCTATCTATCTATCTATCTATCTATCTATCTATCTATCTATCTATCTATCTATCTATCTCTGTCTGTCTGTCTGTCTGTCTGTCTGTCTGTCTGTCTGTCTGTCTGTCCATAAGGCCTATCAACATTCAACCTTCAAACTTTTCTTTAAAACTTTCAAACAAAGCTTTATCAAGTTTGTCTTGATAAACTTTGCTTTTAAAGTTAAAGTTATTATAATAATCATGTCATTATAATTCCTTACGTTCAGTTTTGAATTGCAGCTCTACATCCTGTTTGCTCTTTACAGTTTTTCTCAATTGCTTTGGAACGTTTTTCTTAATATTCTCTAAACTGTAAGTTCAGTTGTCTCACATTTTTGGTTGGACATCAGAACTCTATTGCATGTCTGCAAAATTTAGTTACTCACCCAAAACATTTAATTCACCGTTCAAAACCTAGTTATTGTGTCGGTAAATTGGCCAATGCCAATGCCACCAAAATAAAAAGTGTTTTTGTCATCGTGTGAGCCACACTGGTCAAAATGTTTTTTCACCATGGAAATATTGGCCCCACTTTATATTAGGTGGCCTTAAGTACTATGTACTTACATCAAAAAATAAGTACAATGTACTTAATGTGTTCAAATTGTATTGCAAAACGCCTTTGCTGATATTGAGGTGGGATACGGGTAGAGTTAGGGACAGTTGTGGTGGTATGGGTAAGTTTAAGGGTAGGGTTAGGTGTAAGGGAAGTGTCAACTGTGTAATTACAAATGTAACTACAGAAATTAATTACAGACATAATTACATGCAGGTATTTTTTAAAATGTAAGTGCAATGTAAAAACATGTATGTACACAATAAGTGCATTGTATCAAATGATTAATTAAAATGTTAGTACATTAAGGCCACCTAATATAAAGTGGGTCCGAAATATTTGTTATATACAAATGTCATGTTGTTTTTTCTGTTTTGTTGACGCTAACTGCGTTCTATTCTGTACAATGATGTCAGTTTTGTCTAGCTGAATGCTGATATATATCAGAAATCTTGGGTCATTGGATCATTTTGCATATGACGGCTCACACGATGAAAGAATGTTTTGAAGTTGTGAAGAGTTTCACTGAGAATCAACTCATCAGTTTTGAACTAGCCATGTACATTTAGTTATTGTGCAAATTGTAGGCCTCCTAACTCTTCTGCACACGTGCCAAAACAAAAGCAATTTGCGTAAATCAATAAGAAATTCTAATCTGATTTGAACAAGAAAATAATTGTTCAGAGATCTGAACTTATTGTTTTGAGAGAGAGAAAAAAAAGTCTAATTCGAGAATTGAGCCAAAGTGGTTAAGAAAAACTGTAATTCAAGTTCACAAGTATGTTATCACTTAACTTATACTGTTCAAATATTTTTCAGGGAAATCAAATGTCTTTCTTATATATGTGTCTGCATATTAATCTGGGACAGAAGAAAGTAAATTAACATTGAAAATGTGTCTTTAAATCCTTAAAAAGTTCTCATCTATGTTTAATAAATAAAAAAACAGTATCTGCATTATATTGTATTATATTGTTGTAAATTGGAGGCTGTTTATATAGTGCAGGAAAAATGACTTAAAAGAGCATCAATGCCACCCTTTTAATTCAGTGGCCCAGTTCAGTTCTGCTTCGTGTGTGTGTTTGAGATAATCTGGAGTTGCTTCTTTCTTTATTTCCCTCTCTCTCTCTTTGACTTCTCAGGCTATTTGAAACTCTTCAGTCTCTTTTCTGGTCTGTGTTCGGGCTGTTGAATCTGTACGTTACCAATGTGAAGGCTCGTCATGAGTTCACCGAGTTTGTAGGAGCCACCATGTTCGGCACTTACAACGTCATCTCACTGGTGGTGCTGCTGAACATGCTCATCGCTATGATGAACAACTCTTACCAGCTCATCGCTGTGAGTGCCATCAAATACTGAGGACTATTTTTCACAGTGTAAGGTTTATACTACTTTCACATCAGCTGTTTGGGATTGAAAGTGAGTATAGAAATGAAAGGAAAGAGATTTAGAGCACTTGTAGAGATCTTGTAAAATGTGAAGTCCGATTTAATACATTTTAGTTATGAATTACTATTCACACTTTGAATTCTAGCACAAATAATTCAGGACTCACAACCACAAATGCAGTTGAACCAGATTCTAAATGTCCTAAAATAGCACTGTGCCATATTTGATAGATTTCATCTTATTCATAAAACTAACAGCTATTTGTATCGTGCAATTAATATTGTGCTATTACCATTTGGGTCAATGACAAATAAGAGTGTCCATGAGCAAATCTAGTTTAAAAACACATGTGCCAAGCTCTTAATATTCGTATAGTATTCTGTAGTTTCATACCGTTTTCAAAAACTTTATTTTTAGGTTACATAGTTACACGTTACATGCACTTACTATAATGATAACAGTAAATTATGCATAAGTACAAGTAACTAACTCTAACCAAGCCTTAACCCTAACCATAACCCTATAGTAAGTACATATTACTCAGACTGTCCTCCAAAAAAACCAGACTCTATAGATTGTTTTTTAAGCACCTTATTACGACCTTTATTTACATTTTAAAGTCATGCGCCCTCTAGCTGGCGTAAAAATAATGACAGTGTCGTGTTACGTCTATCGTCATGAAATGACGTATGACTGTCGCTACCAATCAAAATGCGTGTTCATTTAAATGCAATGTTTGGACTTTTTATCACCATTTGTCATATTTTCATTTAGCAAAAATCTTTTTTTATTAACAACTACACCCACCCCACCCCTAAACCTACTCAGTGATTTATAGTGCATATACAAGTTCCCTTGGATCGAACCCACAATTGCATGATCACATGATTACATGATGTATTTTGCAATTCTCTATCAATTGAGCTACGCAAAACCCGAAATATGACACAAATAAAAGGAAACAAAGAATTAAAATGAAAGTGTCCTGTTGTCGATAAGGGCACAACTTTAGTAAACGCTCCTATGGGTCATATTTCATGAATTAAAATGAAAGTGTCCTGTTGTCGATAAGGGCGCAACTTTAGTAAAAACTCCTATGGGTCATATTTCATGAATTAAAATGAAAGTGTCCTGTTGTCGATAAGGGCGCAACTTTAGTAAACGCTCCTATGGGTCGTATTACAGGGAAGAGACAAACGACCTATATAGGTGTATTGGTTGGAGGACATGTTGATATTACTCAGTACTTATTTGTGTAATTACACTGTAACAAAGACACCTTAAAATAATTGAATGACTAAAACTGCCAAAAAAAGCTTTAAAATATATTTTAAAATATTTATAAGGTAAAAATAATATTTTATAAATATAATGAATAAATGTTCATAAAAAGCTAGTTTTGGGAAAGTTGCACCACTTGACATTTTCAATCCTGCACAAATCCTGCACTTATTGACCTTGTGTCACAGACACGTCAGGTTCCAACCTCCACCAATCACAACGCACACCATCCCCTGAGTACTGATCACCATCACCTGCACCTCATCACGGCACTCATCACCAGCACTATAATACACACACTCACACAGCACTCCATGTCCGGTCTCGTTCGCATATACTCTGTGCTATGCTTACCTCAAGGACTTCTCTTCGCATACTTACCTGTCTCCAGCGTGTCTCCTTCCCTTTGTGTTCCTCGTCTGCTGTGTGGGTGTGTTCCAGTCAGCTCCTCAGTTCTCCAGCGATCTCCAAGCTCCAACGTTCATCTATCTGCAAAGCAAAGGACAGTAACTATCTCTATCATATCCATTCAATATGCCGATTCCATCTGGTCACAACAGGGCGCAGTAACGCAATCCTACTCAGCGTTTATTTCCCACTTCCGGGAAGTGTTTGGGAAACCGATCACAGATTCTTCAGCTGGTGATAAACTTTATAATTTAAAACAAGGATCCATGTCTATTTACGATTATGCTTTGCAATTCAGAACGCTTGCAGCAGTCAGCGGATGGAATGAACAGGCGCTGATAACAACATATCGGCAAGGATTAGAACCTCGGGTACGGCTGCATCTCGCTGCATGCGAGGACTCCATCGGCCTTGAGAAATTCATCCAGCTCTCCATTCGCTGTGCCATTCGCATGCAAGCGTGCATCCAAGAGCACCAGGACCAGTATTCCATCAACGTGCCCTTCCGCCGATCCGAACCCGTCAGCACCCCAGAACCAGCCCAAGAACCCATGGAAATAGAAAATTCCCGTTTGTCTTCTGAAGAACGCCGCCGTCGGCTGACCCTTCGTCTTTGTCTCTATTGTGGTGAACCTGGGCATGTCATTGCTGCATGCCCCACACGACCCTCACGACCCATGGTGAGTGCTATTATTCCTGCTACTCATAAGATGAAACCACTCACCACTGTCGTCATCCTTACTACCGCTTATGTCTCCCTTTCAGTGGTCGCGCTCCTCGACTCGGGGTCAGCCGGCAACTTCCTCTCCGGTGCCATCTGCCGCCAACTACACCTCAAGACCACTCCGTCTCCGACCATCTACAGGATCAGTTCCATAACCGGCAGACCCCTCAGTCGCAAGAGCGTTCGCACCGTGGCTGGACCAGTTACACTACAAGTGGGTTTATTACACCGTGAAGAGGCTCATATGCTGGTTCTGGAGGATTCAACTGCTGACGTGGTTCTGGGGCGCCCCTGGTTGAAGCAGCACAACCCTACCATCTCCTGGAAAACGGGCGAAATCCTGAAGTGGCGCGACACTTGCTTCTCTCGCTGTTTGACGGAACTTCCTCTTCCACCATCTTCTCCGCCTGATTTAACTCTCTGTGCCACATCCATCGAAAGTCCAGTTGAACAACGCTCAGTTGATGTCCCCAAGTGTTACGCCCCCTTCAGAGATGTCTTCTGCCCGCAACGGGCTTCCAAGCTGCCTCCACACAGGCCATGGGACTGTGCCATTGACCTGCTTCCGGGTGAACCAGTACCAAAGGGTAAGATATACCCATTATCCATCCCAGAGGAGAAGGCCATGGAGGATTACATCAAGGAAGCCCTCGCCCAAGGTTACATCAGGCCGTCTAATTCCCCTGATGCTTCCAGCTTCTTCTTTGTGGCAAAAAAGGACGGAGGCTTGCGGCCATGTATCGATTATCGTTCTCTCAATAAAATCACCGTCAAGTTTCGATATCCCCTTCCTCTCGTCCCAGCGGCCCTGGAACATCTCCGTGGTGCCACTGTGTTTACCAAGCTGGACCTCCGCAGCGCTTACAACCTCATCCGGATACGTGAGGGGGACGAGTGGAAGACTGCCTTTATTACCCCTACTGGACACTATGAGTATCTCGTCATGCCGTATGGATTGGTAAACGCCCCCTCCGTATTCCAGGATTTCATCCATGAGGTGCTCCGGGAGTTTCTCCATCGATTCGTCCTAGTCTACATCGACGACATACTCATATACTCCCGGAGCCAGGCCGAACATCGCCAACATGTTGCGGAGGTCCTCAACCGTCTACGTCAATTCCACCTGTTCCTCAAGGCAGAAAAGTGTTCATTCCACCAAACATCAGTTTCCTTCCTGGGTTATCACATAGACCACAGTGGCATCCGGATAGACGAGAGGAAGGTGGAATCCATCACCAACTGGCCAGAACCCACAACCATCAAAAAACTCCAACGCTTCCTCGGATTCTCCAACTTCTACAGACGTTTCATTAAAGGTTACAGTTCGATCACTCATCCACTCACCAGTATGCTATGCAATAAGCCCAAGTCTCTGTCCTGGAGCCCGGCAGCCACCAACGCCTTTGAACAACTTAAGAAAGCCTTCACCACCGCTCCCTTACTCGTCCATCCAGATCCAGAAAAGCCTTTCATCGTGGAAGTGGATGCCTCCACAACTGGAGTGGGAGCGGTGTTGTCCCAGCAGCAGGGGACGCCTAGTAGACTCCATCCATGCGCCTTCTTCTCCCGCAAGCTCAGCCCGGCGGAAGTCAACTTCTCCATCGGTGACAGGGAACTCCTTGCTGTTAAGCTTGCCTTGGAAGAGTGGAGGCATTGGCTGGAGGGAGCCAAACATGCGTTCCTGGTGCTAACGGATCACAAGAACTTAGAATATCTTCGATCAGCCAAAAGACTAAACCCAAGACAAGCCCGTTGGGCTATGTTTTTCTCCCGCTTCAATTATACCATCTCTTATCGGCCAGGTACAAAAAATATTAAGGCTGATGCTCTCTCCCGTCTTCATGCTCCTGATGAACAAACCGAAGAACCAGAACCCATTATTCATGACACTCCATGTCCGGTCTCGTTCGCATATACTCTGTGCTATGCTTACCTCAAGGACTTCTCTTCGCATACTTACCTGTCTCCAGCGTGTCTCCTTCCCTTTGTGTTCCTCGTCTGCTGTGTGGGTGTGTTCCAGTCAGCTCCTCAGTTCTCCAGCGATCTCCAAGCTCCAACGTTCATCTATCTGCAAAGCAAAGGACAGTAACTATCTCTATCATATCCATTCAACGTCTATATACAACCAGTTAACTCACCTGTGTTACTTCATCTGCTCTACTGAGGTCAAATAAACTACCATTACCTGTTACCTCTGTGTCTGCCTCCTGTGTACTGTAACACCTTGACACAGTCATGAGGGATCTCTCAGATCTGATTTATGTTTCTGCTTGTGAATTTCCCCTATGTTCAATATCCACATGGAATGTTTCCATGCATTTAATGCATATTAAATCCATTTGTGTCTTCATGATACTATTAAGAGACCATCATATTTGAGAAGTTTTGTGACAGTCATTTTTCAGCATGTTAGTTGTGTGCTTATATAAGCTACATTTAGAGCCGTTATCACCACCTGCATGTGTCTCACAATGGGAACTGTTATTCAAGTAAACACAATTCCGAGTAAACGCACATTATCCAATCACAACAAAAGCCAGTCTGGGACACTATCCCAATTGGCACTTTCTGCACTGTCCTCTATCCAACTGGCTGTCTGTTGTTCTGCTGTAGGATCATGCGGACATTGAGTGGAAGTTTGCTCGTACCAAGCTGTGGATGAGCTACTTTGATGAGGGAGGGACTTTACCGCCACCCTTCAACATCATACCTAGTCCAAAGTCTGTGTGGTACCTGTGTGTGTGGCTGCACTGCCGTCTGTGTGGACACGGAGAGCCAAGGCATGAGGACGAGTGTAAACATGGAAACCTCAGAGAGTTCACGGTAATGCATTTCATTCTGCATGCAGCGTGGGTGGTACATTATAGCTTTCACTCAGTAAATGTGACACAGCCCTTGACTAAAGCAAACAAAAACAGCATAATTGCCATTATAAACAGTGTTTTTTGAAGAATCACTAGAATTAACGCTGACGACAAGCATTGCTATCATTACTGCTCATGTTTTGTTAACTCCTAACCCTGAATATTACATTTTGTTTGTGCTGTGGACATGAATTATACCCAAGATCAATTAAGAAAAGTTCTGTTATAATTCATTTTCTAAACAACCAGATTATTTTAGCCTGGTGGAAGGTGAAAGAAGGGACTGCCCAGCTAGAAATTGTTTTAGTAGCATTTTCAGTGACATGTGCTGCGTCCCAATTCGCCTACTTATACTACGACCTAAAGGTATGTACTTTTTTTGTGAAGAAAAAATACTATACTATACTTAACCTTCGGACTCGCACATCCGTCATGTTTGTAGTTTTTTAACACTTTTTATCCGTGTTTGTAGTTCTAATTGAATCCTCGTCCATCTCGCAATGGGTTGTGGGCAATATCAGCCATTACAGTGTGCATCGATCTGCACTTCGAATTCTGACTGGAAATTGTAGACCATCCGGGTCTCTTTGGAATACTCATTTCAACATACTACGATTTAGGACATACTTATTCTATTTTCGAATACTATTTAGGACAGATAGTATGCAAACTGGGACACACCTATGGTGACATGCTTCATTCTGCAGTGCAGAATGGATGAGTTTTGTATGATGCACCCAGAATGCACTGCAGCATAAAGCACTGTTGTTGAGATTCTTGTTGTATAAGGGAGTCGCTCTGCTAAGGGGTTTCGTGTGTGGTTTCGGTAACTAACAGGGACGGAGATATGAGCTGTGTGTCATCTGAAGTTTCTAGATCCAGTCACTATTCTCCACCGGAGCAGCTCCCGTCAGTTTTGTGTTCTATGGGCGACTCAAAGGCCATGTCATGTGCGAGAGGCTGCAAAGGACGTGTGACGCGAGTGCAACGGTTAAAGGGTCCGGCTAGTGTATTTACATTTAAGCTACATTTAAGTCAGTTAAAGGTCCTGTTCTTCGTGATCCCATTTTTCAAACTTTAGTTAGTGTGTAATGTTGCTGTTAGAGCATAAATAATACCTGTAAAATTATAAAGCTCAAAGTTCAATACCAAGCGAGATATTTTATTTGACAGAAGTTCCCTTTCAAAGCCTACAGTGAACGGCCGGTTTGGACTACATCCATGTACATCCTGCTTTAATTACGTCAGTACAACAGTTTGTTGACTAACCTCCGCCTACAAGAATACGCGAAAAGGGGGCGTGGTCTTGTTGCTCCCTCGTGGAGAAGAGGAAGTGTTGCGTTCGGTTCGGTTCGGTTCGGTTGCGTTTGTCGCCATGTCGTTCAGACGCTGTTATTTTCATCCCGGAGTCAAATCACCTTTGTTTGGCCTTCAGGGGCTGTAGTTTGAGCGCGTTCATCTCCCCGTTATGGTAAGAGGCGTGACCTTTCCGGGCAACGTGCACTAAGCTGCTGTCGAATCACAACACGGGAACCGCTGGCACAATCAGAACTCGTTACGTATTTCTGAAGGAGGGACTTCATAGAACGAGGAAATTCTCAGGCCGTTTTGAGGACAGTGAAAACAGCAGTATACAGATAAGTAAATTGTGTGAAAAATACTGTGTTTTTTTACACATGAAACATGAACACATGTTATATTGCACACTGTAAACACAATCAAAGCTTCAAAAAAACACGAAAAACAGGACCTTTAAGGAAGATGAACTCGTGGACTCTTGTCGTGTCAAAAGTAATACGACTTTTCAGTTTAATGGACGTCGTCATCTTTGATATTACTTTGGTCACTGTCACTATGGTTATTGGTAACAGAATACGGGCTTGACTCCCGTTGCACGTTCATACAGACAGTATTCAAGATACTACTGTAAGTTGCTGTGTGAACGGGACATTTCGAGACTCACACCTGTAAGGAAATGCGGTTGTCAATCCCAAAAATTGACAGTGTGAACGTAGCCTAGTTGTCCAGTCCGGTTCTGTTGATACAGCGCGTGTTTTCCGAGAATGTGGTTGTGAGTCCTGAAAATGTATGGGTGGGAGTTCGGTTATAGAATGCGGTTGTCACTCCCGTAAATAACCGAACTGTGTGTGAACATAACTGTATTAAAGGGATAGTTCACCCAAAAATGAAAATTCTGTCATCATTTACTCACCCTCAAGTTGTTCCAAACCTGTATGTGTTTCTTTGTTCTGCTGAACACAAAAAAATATATTTTGAAGAATGTTTGTAACAAATCAGATAGAGCAACCATTGACTACCATAGTATTTTTCCCCTACTATGGTAGTCCATGGTTTCTCTATCTGCTTAGTTACAAACATTCTTCAAAATATCTTCTTTTGTGTTCAGCAGAACAAAGAAACTCATACAGGTTTGGAACAACTTGAGGGAGAGTAAATGACAACAGAATTTTCATTTTTGGGTGAACTATCCCTTTAAGGACTCAAATACAGCACTGACAACCGTATTCTGCTGCTTGTGTAAACATGGCCATATATTAGACACAAGAGTGCAAAATGTTTAGTGTACGATGTGTTTTCAAAAGCCTATCTGATTAAAACAATCTCATGCTGTAGAATCTCATGGCTACAATAATCAAAAAAATTTAATTAATAACACATCACCCATAAGATCAGTGAATCAGGCCACTAGATGATAATTATGTCACCATCAATAGCTAGCCAAACCACCTACTACTACAGTTACAGCAGCCAGATAAAAAATGGTTAAAAAGCCAAGAGTCAAGAGCCAAAGCAAACACTGATCGCCATAATAGTGTTCAAACGAAACATTTTCAATAGAACATCAACATCGAAACCTCTGTTGATTCTCAATAAGAACCTCTGTAGATGTATGACAGAAATAAACTGCTTAGTAATAAGTGAAGCTGGTAATGCTGGAGTTATCCACATCCAGTGCCCCCTGGGAAACTTCCCGCTAAAAACTTTATAAGAAGTTTAGGGGATAATGTTCTAACATTTTTAGAATATATTTACAGAATTTTATCCTACCTTTTTGGAAAATGTTCTGGAAACAATGCCACTAAAAACATTACTAGAACAAAAAACAAAACAAAAACAAAAAGCTAGCTGGGTGAACCATATCTAGAAACCGTGCAACCACTCACAACACCGTTGCAACCACCCTGGAGATTTAAGCAAGTACAGATCTACTTGAATAGTGAAAAAGGACCAAAATCTACATAACTGTTTCTAAAAATTACCTGGCTATTACAATCAGGAATATAGTCTGACAATAACAGTTTTATCATACAAAGTAGCCTACTTCTTTTGTGAAAATCAGTCAAATTACTATTTTTCATGTAGGCCTACATGCTCATTCTAGACTAGAGTATACAAACAGTAAATTTAGCTAATTTAAAGGAATAGTTCACCCCAAATATTCTGTCATCATTTACTCACCCTCAAATTGTTCTGAACCTGTGTGAATTTCTTTGTTCTGCTGAACACAAAAGAAGATATTTTGAAGAATGTCGGTGACCAAACAGTTGATGGGTCCTATTGACTTTCAGTATTTTTTCCCCACTATGGAAATCAATGGGGTCCATTAACTGTTTAGTTCCCCAATATTCTTCAAAATATTTTCTTTTGTGTTCAGCAAAACAAAGAAATTCATACAGGTTTGGAACAACCTGAGGGTGAGTAAATGACAACAGAATTTTCATTTTGGGGTGAACTTGGCCACAAAACAAAAAGGTTAATTGTCCATTCTCAATTAGCTATCCTATCACGTGACGTAACAATTCCTTTTTAAATGACTGGATTTTGCCTTCAAAATTTCACTAAACAACAGTAAATGTGAGCACTCTTTAAGGTGAGACTTCCTTTCCTACAGCCACTATATTAAGCGTTGTGATGCTTGTGTCAAAAATACAATTGACTAAATGTAACTACAGCTACCTTTATAGAGAGTTATGATTTCTTCTATTCAAGTTAAGTCAAGTCAGCTTTATTTATATAGTTATATTTATACAATACAGATTGTTTTAAAGCAGCTTTACAGTGATTAACAGGAAAATAAAGATTCAATGAAAAATAATGAAAATTCAACTCTGCTATGTAAAGTACATCAATTATAAAATGAATTCAATTAATCTATAAAGCAGTTCTGCAAAAAACAGTGATGTCAAAGTCCAGCTCATTTAGGTTCTCATCCAATAGTGTCAGTGCAAGTCAATAAAATTGTTGAAAATGAAGTGTCCCCAACTAAGCAAAGCCAGAGGTGGCAAGGAACCCAAACTCCATCAGGTGACAGAAATGGAGAGAGAAAAATCACACCGTGTTTGTTTATTGGCCAGAGGAGAACTGGTCCCCCGCCGAACACGGTGTGATTATGAGTCAGGCTCAAGTCAGAAGCCAGATTGTGGATCGGTAGCTTTCAAAAATGTCAACCGTCTGCTTGAAAATATTCATATATGTATGAGTGGATTGCCTCTGCCCTTAAGGTACGGTAAAATTAGGTAAAATCCAATTTTCAATTGCATGGATTCCTATTAAAATGGCAGGATTTCGCCCACAAAAATGACCCAAACAACGGTAAATGTGACTGCAGTGCAGTCACAGTGTGCAGGCACTGGTTTTACACAAGTTAGCATCACTCACATGTATTCAAGGTTTTCACCAGATTTGATATTGCATAATTTCAAAGTGTGACCTTTCAGAATGGCTGGAATCATATATACGGTAAACAGTATATATATATACATGAATACAACATGAAGGCTGAAAATAAGCCTTCATAAATCCTAAATTACCCTTGAAATGGTTTCAAGGATGTCCTGCCATTAAATGTAAATGTTTGGTTTTAAACTGCTAGGGCTTGCCTATTTGACGTCCTGCCTCAAGTTGCCCTAGGCCGACGTTGGTTGCTAGGCAACTTCGCTTACCAATTCCCCTGACATCTTTCGACCAGTTGAACTTCTCTCCTCTGTGAGGTGGACTCTACTGTGTCTGCAAACTCACTCACGCACGTTCTCCCACACACAGCACATGGAGCGCATCGTTTTGGGTTTAAGAATCATTTTGTAAGGCTGCTATCATTTATTTTCTCATTTTTAGCTGGCATTTCAGTGAAGAATAGCCTATGTGTGTGAAATGCTTTCAGGAGGTTTCAGGGAATAGTTTTTGTGTGAAAAATTCCACCATTTACTCACCCTCATGTCATTCCAAACATGTATTACTTTCTTTCTTCTGGGGAATAAAATAGGAGAAAATTCGAAAAATGTGCGACCTTATGTAGAACCACCCCTTTTTAGGCCTGTGTTCGTTGTGTTCAGTCTTCTGGTTTGTATTTCCACAGCATAAGCGCAAAATGTACATATATATGAATGAACCGCTCGTTTTAAAATCTTCTCGGTCTACTGACATTTGTTATGATATAAGTAAATAAGTAAATCCACTTCACCAGCTAATTACTCTTCAACGGTAGAAATATACATAGCTAACATAAATATAGAAGTTGAAAGACAAAATTTAAAGATGGCTGCGTGCTTGAACTCTGGTGCTAAGTCTATAGAGTTACAAAGAATGTCCCTAGAGGTGTCATTTTTTTTTGCCCTTTTGTTTTAGACTTTGAATAAAGATGCATGGACCACTTTTCTGATAGCTATTTGATACTTTTGCATCTTTTTGGATGCTTCAAAGCTCTAGTCCATGTGAACGTGAACAAATAACAACAATTTAAATTTTTAGGAACTAACATGTTTGTTACTTGTAGCAAAATAATTAACTGGAATAAAATATAATATTTCACTAGCCATTGTACGGAGCCCTGCACACGACGTGCAAGGGAAAAAAAGTAAATTGTGCCACGATTTACTAATTCGTTCCCTCGATTTATAAATCATGTGCACAATTTACTATTTCGTTCCCTCGATTTGCTAAACCGCCCACACGATTTACTAATTCGTTCCCTCGTTCCTCGTTAATTTGTGCGCACAATCTATAAATCGAGGGAATGAATTAGTAAATCGTGCGCATGATTTAGCCTACTATTTTTTCCTGCATGTCATGTGCGGGGCTCCGTACCATTGCAACATTTCTCAGCTCAGTTTAATTTGTCTTGAAGTACTAAAATAACTACAGTAAAACGAAATAAACTAAAACTAATAAATAAAAACGATGGTCTGGTTTCACAGACAGGGCTTAGATTAAGCCAGGATTAGGCCTTAGTTTAATTAAAGGGTTAGTTCACCCAAAAAATGAAAATTCTGTCATTAATTACTTACCCTCATGTCGTTCCACACCCGTCAGACCTCCATTCATCTTCGGAACAGAAATTAAGATATTTTAGTTTAAATCTGATGGCTCTGAAAGGCCTCCATTGGCTCAATGGCACCGTTCACTCTCAAGACCCTTTAAAGGTACTAAAGACGTCGTTACAAAGTCCATCTCACTACAGTGGTTCTAAAATAACTTTATGAATCGGCGACAATAGTTTTTGTGCGCAAAAAAACCCTAAATAACGACTTACATAGTGATGACGATTTCAAAACAAAGCATCATGAAGCTTCGAAGCGTTATGAATCACTGAGCCGAATGATGATTCGGATCGCGTGTCAAACCGCCAAACTGCTGAAATTTGGCGATCCAAACCGCTGAATCGACTCAATGATTCATAACGCTTCGAAGCTTCATGATGCTTTGTTTTGAAATCGTCATCACTATGTAAGTCGTTATTTAGGGTTTTTTTGCGCACAAAAACGTCTCGGTTACTTATGTAACCCTCGTTCCCTGATGGAGGGAACGGAGACGTACGTCGGAACTGACCGACGAATTGGGATGTTTTCAGAGACCGACCTACTTCGAGTAATTAAAAACGAGCCAATAAACATTGGCATGCGATCACGCATTCCACGCACCGCCCCGCGTTGCGGGTATAAATAAGGAAGTGGAAGTGCCGCATACCGTTTTCAACTGAGGAGCCTAGATAAGTGGCTCAGGCCTTCAGCTGAAGCACAGCACCTGGCGACGGGACGTACGTCTCCGTTCCCTCCTTCAGGGAACGAGGGTTACATACGTAACCGAGACGTTCCCTTTCAGTCGGTCACGTTCAACGTACGTCGGAACTGACCGACGAATTGGGATCCCTACCAACACGCCAGGAGGCTGGCCCTTCCAGCGTCCTGCCTGAGCTCGCTGGACCACTCCTATGTTAGAGTGGGAGTCAGGGCTCCGGGCAGGGAAGGACAGTCACTGCTGATCCTGCAAGACCCACTCAGCGTGACTATTGGATAACGCTGGGAAAGCGTGCCCGTCTCGGGAGATGGTACGCTGCGGACCACATCCTTCAATGGAAGGAGAGGTGGAATACACATAAGGACTAACCTAACAGGGTAGTGCAACAAATGGCAGTCTCTGGAGTGGACCCAACCTGGTTCCAGGGGGGGAAGAACACAGCCAGAGACGACAGAGGAAGCTCTGTCGAGGGAAAGACATGGGGCTAGCCGAGTAGGGTAGCTGGAACCGTGGAAAATACACATATGGGGTAGCCTTGAGGGGACCGCAACATATGGAACCCAGCCTACACACACGTTCCACAAGCATACGGGTGCAGGCCTGGCATCAGATGGCCGCCACGTCTGACACCGAAGGGGTGACGGAGGAACTCACAGGGTTAGCCGAATTTTGGGGAACACGACTGGAGCAAATAGACGCACGTATCCGGCCCAGAGGGCGGGAGTGGCGTATGCAAGCCGATACTTAGAACGGGCACTTAGCGCTGCTGGCCACTGGGGGCGAGAATGCGGGAAGATACCGGCTCTACACGGAGGCTATAAAATCTAGCGAACGTGTTAGGTGTCGCCCAGCCCGCAGCTCTACATATATCTGTCAGCGAGGCGCCTGGAGCCAACGCCCAGGAAGAAGCAACACTCCTTGTTGAGTGTGCTCGCAACCCGAACTGGCAAGGTACGTCTTGGGACTGGTAAGCCAAGACAATGGCATCCACTATCCAGTGGGCCAACCTCTGCTTGGAGACAGCCTTTCCCTAATGCTGGCCTCCGTAACAGATGAAGAGCTGCTTTGAGGATCTGAAGCTCTGAGTCCGGTCAACGTAAGTGCGAAGAGCGCGGACGGGACATAACAAAGCTAGGGCTGGGTCTGCCTCCTCCGAAGGCAGCGCTTGTAGGTTCACCACCTGATCCCGAAAGGGAGTGGTAGGAACCTTGGGCACGTATCCAGGCCGGGGTCTCAGGACAACGTGAGAGTTGGCCGGCCCGAATTCTAGGCACGATTCGTCGACCGAGAGTGCATGCAGGTCCCCTACCCTCTTGATTGAAGCCAATGCAATCAGGAGAACTGTCTTCATGGACAGGATTTTTAGCTCAACAGACTGCAAAGGCTCAAATGGGGGACCCTGAAGTGCTCTGAGCACCAGGGCTAAGTCCCAAGAGGGTATCGAGGTAGAATGAGGAGGATTTAGTCTCCTCGCACCTCTGAGGAACCTGACGATTAAGTCGTGCTTACCTAAGGATTTACCATCTACTGCATCGTGATACGCCGCTATTGCTGCGACGTACACTTTGAGGGTGGAGGGAGACAGCCTTCGATCCAACCCATCCTGCAGGAAGGAAAGCACAACGTTAATCGAACACTTTCGGGGGTCTTCCCGGCGGGAAGAGCACCACTCGACGAACAGGTTCCACTTCAGAGAGTAGAGGCGCCTCGTAGAGGTGCCTGCTTGTGGTAGGCCACCTAGAACCTCCGCGTCCCGTCCAGGGACCAGACATGGAGATTCCAGAGGTCTGGACGCGGGTGCCATAGAGTGCCCAGCCCCTGAGAAAGCAGGTCCTTCCTCAGGGGGATCGGCCAGGGAGGGGCTGTCGCGAGGAGTGTGAGTTCTGGGAACCAGGTCCGGTTGGGCCAGTAGGGCGCAACTAACAAGACCTGCTCCTCGTCCTCCCTGACCTTGCACAGTGTCTGTGCGAGAAGGCTCACTGGGGGGAACGCATACTTGCGTAGGTCCCGGGGCCAGCTGTGCGCCAGTGCATCTATGCCTAAGGTACCTCCGGTCAGGGAGTAGTACCACTGGCAATGGGTCGAGTCCGGAGAAGCGAACAGGTCTACCTGTGCAACTCCGAAGTGGTCCCATATCAGCTGGACGCTCCGGGGGTGGAGTCGCCATTCGCCCGGAGGTGTCGACTGGCGAGAGAGCTCGTCGGCTGTCTGGTTCAGCGCACCTGGGATGTGAATGGCACGAAGTGACCTCACAAACTTCTGACTCCACAGGAGGAGATGGCGGGCGAGCCGGAGCATGCAACGGGAGCGTAGACCACCCTGACGGTTGATGTACGCAACGGCCGCAGTGCTGTCCGAACGGACCAGTACGTGCTTGCCCCGAAGCGGTTTCTTGAACCGGGCCAGGGCAAGACGTACCGCCAGTAACTCTAGGCAATTGATATGCCAACGCAGTTGGGGCCCCGTCCACAGACCCGAAACTGTGTGCCCGTTGTACGTGGCCCCCCAGCCCGTGGATGAGGCATCCGTGAAGACCACAGCATGCCTCGACACCTGTTCTAGGGACACTCCGGCCCGGAGAAACGAGGGGTCTGACCACGGACTGAAGGTTTGGCGACAGTAAGGAGTAACTAGGACCCGGTACTGACCGCTCTGCCACGCCCATCTCGGGACTCGGTCGTGCAACCAGCGTTGAAGCGGTCTCATATGAAGCAATCCGAGCGGCGTTACCGCGGCTGCAGATGCCATATTCCCCAGGAGCCTCTGAAATAATTTCAGTGGGACCGCTGTCCTGCCTTTGAACGTATTCAAGCAGTTCAACACTGACCGGACGTGCTCTGGAGTGAGGCGCGCTGTCCGGCTGACCGAATCCAGCTCCATACCGAGATAAGAGATCCTCTGCGCGGGGCAGAGTTTGCTCTTCTCTCGGTTGACCCGAAGTCCCAACAGGCTGAGGTGACTGAGCACCATGTCCCTGTGTTCGCACAACTGCTCCCGAGACTGGGCGAGTATGAGCCAGTCGTCAAGATAGTTGAGTAAGCGAACGCCGCGTTCTCTGAGCGGAACAATGGCTGCCTCGACAACCTTCGTGAAGACGCGAGGCGACAGGGACAGCCCGAAGGGCAAGACTTTGTACTGATATGCCCTCCCCTCGAACGCAAAGTGCAGGAACGGTCTGTGTCGAGGAAGGATAGAGACATGAAAGTACGCGTCCTTCAGGTCGATCGCTGCGAACCAATCTTGGGGACGGATGCATTGGAAAATGCGTTTCTGCGTTAACATTTTGAACGGAAGCTTGTGCAGGACCCGATTCAGAATGCGCAGGTCCAAGATTGGTCTTAACCCACCCCCTTTCTTGGGTACAATGAAGTAGGGGCTGTAGAACCCCGACCTCATATCGGCAGGAGGAACCGGCTCGACCGCGCCCTTCGCCAGCAGGACATCGATCTCGGACCGCAAGACATGGGCATCGCTGCTCCGCACGGAGGTGAAGAGGATGCCCCTGTACTTGGGAGACCGGCGTGCGAATTGAATTGCATAGCCGAGTCTGATGGTACGGATGAGCCAGCGAGACGGCCTGGGGAGACCTAGCCAGGCCCCCAGAGACCGAACAAGCGGGATCAACGGCACCACAGACGTACCCGGGGTGAGGCAGCGAGGTGGAGTATTCAGACCCGACTCGGGAGGCCCGGAGGCGGCCCGGAGTGTTGTCTGAATACTCCAGGTGGGGCAGAGAGTGGGTGAGAAGGCCCGGGGGCGTCCTCGGTGCCCACTCTGCTGCCCCCTGGCGAGGGGTGAGAGGGAAGGAAAGGAGTGGCAAGGCCCAGGGGCGTCGCGCACTGCCAACCTGCCCTCTCGGAGCTCAGGGAGGGAGGAAACTGCTCTTTTATTGAGAATGTGGGTACCGCTGGACCCCGGAGGCAGGATGTTGTGTGTACTAGTGTGGACATTCCCCCCCCGGTCCTCCTCCGGGGGGGGGGGGGGGTGCGGACACCATCTCCCCTGGAGCAGCTCCTCTTCTCCCTGGGCTCCCCGTGTCAGGGCCGCTTGCCCTTGCGCTTGCCTGCCAACTTAGCAGGCCCCGACACGGGTTGGGCGGCACCCTTACGGCCGGCACCCTGCTTCGCCGATGGTGAAGGCTGCTGCTTGGGTTTAGCAGGGGCGGAGGCGGCTGCAGGGGGACGCCCTCAGCGACGAGCAGGCGGAGGTGCAGCCGGCGACTGGGTGGAGGCAGCAGCAGGTCGCCGGGGCAGGATGTTCTTGATGGCCTCCGTCTGCTTCTGTGCCACCGAGAACTGCTGGGCGAAGCTCTCGATGGCATCGCTGAAGAGGCCGGCCTGACAGACAGGGGCGTTGAGGAACCGCACTTTGTCGGTTTCACGCATATCTTCCAGGTTCAGCCATAGGTGGCGTTCCTGGACCACCAGAGTGGACATCGCCCGACCCAGGGTGCATGCGGCAAATTTCCTCGCACGGAGGGCGAGGTCCGTTGCGGTACGCAGTTCCTGCATAACCCCTGGGTCGGAACTACCCTCGTGCAATTCCTTGAGCGCTTTGGCCTGGTAGACCTGCAGGAGCGCCATGGCATGCAGAGAAGACGCGGCTTCTCCACAGGCTGTGTAGGTCTTGCCCGTTAGGCTGGACGAGAACCTACACGCCCGGGAGGGGAGACGCGGATGGCCCCGCCAGTCGGAGCCGGTCTTAGGACACAGTTGCATCGCAACCGACCGCTCCACTGGAGGGACCTCCACGTAACCCTTAGCCGCGCCTCCATCGAGGGTAGTGAGGACGGAGGAACTCGCTGATCGTGAACGAGCGCTGTAGGGACTTCGTGAGCTCCTGATGCACTTCCGGAAAGAAAGGCACTGGGGCGGGGTGCTGAGAACCAGCACGGGCCGTCCCGAGATACCAATCGTCCAGCCGCGAGGGTTCGGGACACGGTGGAGGGTTCCACTCGAGCCCGACACTCGCGGCGGCCTGGGAAAGCATAGCCGTGAGCTCTGGATCAGACTCGGGCAACGGTGCCACACCCGAAGGGGGCAACGCAGCCGAATCCTCATCTCCAGAGTCCATTAGCTCGTCTCCCGATGCAGCTATCGATAACATGTCCTCAGCAGGAGCCCCGAAAGAAACGGGCGGCCCCCCATGGGAAGGACCACCGCGATCTTCCGGGAACTGCGCCGGCGCAGCGGAGTGGGGAGGGGCCCGAGCAGCCTGTTGACTGGGCGGGGGTGCCCTGACCGTCACCCTCAGATCTCCACCAAAGGCATCAGCCAAAGTAGCAGCCCTCTGCTTTGCAGCGGGAGGACCACTAGATCGGGGGATGCGCAATGGGACTCTACCCCTTTTGAGGTATTGGAGCCTAGACCGTAGCACTGCGATGGTCATGTTCGCGCAGTGCGAACATGACTCATCCACGAAAGCCGTCTCTGCGTGCTGAACGCCCAAACACGAGAGACAGCGATCGTGTCCGTCAACTGGGGACAGAAACCGACGGCATCCAGAAACACACGGTTTGAATGACATCTTGAAAAAGACGCAGGGTCAAACCGTGTTGCTCTTTTAGTGAGAGAAGAGAAAGAAAACCGCTCCGTCAGTGCTGAGGCACACAGGGGAAATGGCCGCAGCTCACAGCAGTTCAAAGGTGCAAGCCTGCTGTGAGCACTCAAGGAAAAAATGCCCAGCGAGCTGTGGAAACAGCTGTTTGTCTTCTCCGGAGCTCGCGACCACCGCTGCAAGGCATCGTCACAACGACACTGGAACCGGAACAGGTAAGACCTTTTCTTCTCGCTCGTTTAGAAAACTCTTCGTAGGAACACCAGGAAATGCTGAAATGCTCGGCTCCGAAGTTGAAAGCGGTATGCGGCACTTCCACTTCCTTATTTATACCCGCAACGCGGGGCGGTGCGTGGAATGCGTGATCGCATGCCAATGTTTATTGGCTCGTTTTTAATTACTCGAAGTAGGTCGGTCTCTGAAAACAGATCCCAATTCGTCGGTCAGTTCCAACGTACGTCGAACGTGACCGACTGAAAGGGAACTATTGTCGCCGATTCATAAAGTTATTTTTGAACCACTGTAGTGAGATGGACTTTGTAACGACGTCTTTAGTACCTTTTAAGGGTCTTGAGAGTGAACGGTGCCATTGAGCCAATGGAGGACTTTCAGAGCCATCAGATTTCAACTAAAATATCTTAATTTCTGCTCCGAAGATGAACGGAGGTCTGACGGGTGTCGAACGACATGAGGGTAAGTAATTAATGACAGAATTTTCATTTTTGGGTGAACTAACCCTTTAAGGCATTTAAGTAGCTTTTATAAACGTGCCTTGGGGAAGGAAAAAAAACAATACTGGTGTGAATCTCGAGACAAAACACAGACATATTTTATTTTAAGCATTCAGTTAAAACAGCTCAAACATGCATTTTAGTCTGAGACTAGATTTAAAAATCCCCTATGGTGAAAATCGAGTTTTCAATGCTGTTTATGCGTCTTTGTGGTGTTTTTAATATGCCTTAACCCTTAATCACCCCTTGGGGTCCAGCTGTCCCCACTGGACTTTTCCTTTATTTTTAAAAAGTGTTCCCTTCATCTCAGGGGTATAAGACTCTGTGACTTTTCCTAAATAATCTATCTAAACATGCACAACAAAATCTGGGCTTGATTTGGTTGTTCTAAAGGTGTGTAAACATTTTTTTACCATTTAATGTCCTCTGGGTCAGATTGACCCCACATTGAAAATGAAAAAAAAAAAAAAAAAAAAAAAATCCACTTTTTTTTGTCACAAAAATAAAACAAAATCCAATATAAATCAGGAAATTTCTACATTTAAATCAAGGTCTGGTCCTAGTGCATAAACACAAAGTGGAACGAACTTTCTATCTCATTCACACACACGCACATGCATGCACAAACACACACACATGTGTGTGACTGCAACAGAGCGCATTTGTATAGAAATTGTCAAATAAAATCAACAAAACTGGCATAAATCAGAAAAATTGCCATACATAAATGAAGGACTAAAACTAGAGCACAAATGCAACATGTAACAAGCATGTTCACTCACACACACAAACACACACAGGTGTCTGGGGCATTTTTTTGATTTTGGTAATGAATGGAAAAATGTAAAAAAAAATATATATAATTATTTTTTTTTTTTGGTCAATTTTTTTTTAAATAAATCCAGTATAAATCAGAAAATTCCTACATTTAAATCAAGGTCTGGTCCTAGAGCATAAACACAAAGTGGAACAAACTTTCGATCTCTCTCTCTCTCACACACACACACACACACACACACACACACACACACACACACACACACACACACACACACACACACACACACACACACACACACACACACACACACACACACACACACACACACACACACACACACACACACACACACACACACACACAAACACAAATGTGTGTGACTGCAACAGAGAGCATTTTTATATAAATGGGCAAATACAATCAACAATTCAACTACAATCAACTAATACTAGAGCACAAATGCAACATGCATGTTCACACACACACACACACACACACACACACACACACACACACACACACACACACACACACACACACACACACACACACACACACACACACACACAATCAATGAAGTGAAAATGAAGTCCATATGGACCTCTGCTGGATATATGTGGTCATTGCACTTTCTTTCTTTAACTATAATTCCTAAGGTTTTTCCACAAACCTGCAGATGGCAGTATTCTGTCCCTAACACATAAAGCAATGTCCAAAAACAATTTAGATTTAATTAAGATCATTTAAGTGATTTTGTCATAAAAAAAATAATTTTTAATGAGACAATTTATGGCATAGTTAAGTAATTGTTAAGTAAATAGGTAAAAAACTACCAAATATCCACAAAAACACAGCATAAATGTAAAGTTGAGAAGTAAATAAAACAAATTATATATAGTTTTCCATGTAAAAAAAAAATATTTCTAATGCAATCACTGTAAATGTTTGGGGTCTATCTGACCCCAAGGATCACTAACGGAAACCCTACTTGAGGGTTGATTAAAGGTTAAGACAAACCATGTGCAAATTCATAAGTCAACACCATTGCTGAGTATTTTCTCTTTAAAACTGCAGTGAACCGAAGACGGTCTCAAAAACAAGGTTTGAAATCGCTGGTGTTTCTGAAGTCACAAACTACATTGTAACCAATCACGTCAACGTATGGGCGGGCTTCAGCATATCATTAACTCTTCTCTGAAGCAGGGGAGTCTCAAGAGAAACCAGGTTATCCCTGTAAATTTTTCTGTTGATATGAAAAATCGGGTACTTAGAGAAATATAGCGGGTGAATTATGTATATGATGTATATTACGATGTTCAGGCCTGTGCACACCGGGACGATTTTTGTGTGCGCTTATCGCCAGACGTGGCGCGTCTTTGTGTTCACACCCAATCGATTTTGACTGCCAATTTGCAGAGTGAACATGCAAATTCAGTAGATGGCGCTCCCGGTACACAAGGTGGTGCTGCGCCACTTACGTTTATGACACTCGCTTGTCACGCAGAAGAAGACGAGATACAGTATTTACGTGCTTGCCAAAACCATTCACACACTTTTTGCTAACTGGCAAGCAGCATTAGCAGCTCATCTTCTTCTTTGTCTACTTACTTCCTCTTCGCCGTATCAATGTGTGCTCTGCAAGACCGTTTTGTGCTTGAGCGCCTCCAAGTCGTGTTTTACTGTCACTTCAGCAGCTTCAGGCACACAAACAAAAATGCAGATCTCATTGGTCAATGGTCGGCCAGTTTTTAATGCGGCGTGTAAAAAATTACACTTTTACGCATGCCGTTTTGTGCACACTCACATTGGTGCCCTTTGTTTAGTCACGAGGCGTTAAACGTAGGCGATAAACGTGCGTGAAAATCATCCCGGTGTTAACAGGCCTTTTTGATTAACTATATGTAGTGAAGTTTTAGTAACTAATTTCGGGAGGAGCACGTCCAGATAATTAAACCTATCTAAACAATGGAGCACGCCAGATAATGTAACCTAATCAAACCCAAGTGGAGCACCCTCAGATAATTAAACCTAATTAAACACATGTGGAGCATATCAAGCCAATCGATTTAATCAACGATAAGAGGTGTGTGTATATATACAGCATATTTACCTTCTTTCGTTGACCGTTTTTATTTTTAGCATCCCTCCACCACCCCATCTCCTCACTTTGATTTAATAAACTCATTAGACGTCAACACAATCCATAATAAAATACAGTCTAGTTCTAGACTATCTTCATCATGGGGGGGATACTCTGGGTTCGGGCCAAATTCCGAGCCCGGAGCCCTCCCCCGGACAGCACGCCAAATACGCATAATCTTTACTCCATTTAATTTGATGTACGTGTGAAGTCGTGAATTTCTCCACTGACGTTCTAAGATATTCAAAGCGTTTCTAAGGATGCTGATTTTTAGAAGGCAGACTGAAGGCCTGTACACACCGGGACGAATATCGCGCGCGCTTATCGCCAGCGTTTTTCGTGCCGTTTTTCGGCGCGTCTTGAGTGTTCACACCCAAGCGATTTTCACTGGCGCTGCGCCGAGTGAACGTGCACATTCAGTCGATGTGCTCCCGGTACACAAGGTGGTGCTGCGGCACTTTAAGCCTCTGTCACTCGCTTGTCACACAGAAGGAGAAGAGAGACAGTATTTACGTGCTTGCCAAAACCATAGACATATTATGTATATGGACAAAACCATTCACACACTTTTTGCTAACTGACAAGCAGCATTAGCAGTTCATCTTCTTCTTTGTCTACTTACTACTTCTTCGTCGTATCAATGTGTGCTCGGCAAGACCGTTTTGTGCTTGAGCGCCACCAAGTCGTGTTTTACTGTCACTTCAGCAGCTCCAGGCACGTGAACAAAAGCGCCAATCTCATTGGTCGGACAGTTTTTAACGCGCCGCGTCAAAATAAAAAAACGAACCCGAGGCGTTTTTTTAAAAATGACGCTTTTACGCCTGGCGTTTTGCGCGTCGGTGTGAACACTCACATTGGCGCCCATTGTTTAGTCCCGAGGCGTTAAACGTCGGCGATAAACGCGTGCGAAAATCGTCCCGGTGTGAACAGGCCTTGAGATGGCGAACGGGAACATGGTTTGTGTAACATTAGCAACACATTATTAGATGTTTGATAACGTAGTCAAGCAAAAGGCTAATCATATTAATTGCCATTGTGTGTCTGATGTTGTAAAGAGTGATACCATTGCGCAACGTTTACTATAGTAACTTGAGTAAAGTTGAGTGAGTGGATCTCTGAGCTGGTTTGAGTAAGTGGAGGCTGGGCTAATTTGCATATTCATGAGTTTGCATGTACTAAATGAAGCAAGGGTTACATTCAAGCTATTTTAAGGCATGAATATTTGTTTTTTTGTTTTTTGTTTTTTTACATGAAAAATATTTAAATATGTCATTTTGGTGATAAAAGATGAGTTTTAAGGGATAAAGTTATTGACTACAGGGGGACTTTTAGCCTTGTCTGTGAAACCGGGCATAAATATATTTAAAACTGATGAAAATGAGAAAAAAACGACTTTTTAAAATCAAAATGACTAAAACTTTCAAATCAAAGTGAAATAAAAATTAAAATCTAATTCAAAATATTAATACAAACTAAAATAGTATATATCAAATCATATTTTATGATTGTTCAGTTCACAAGTACTGTATAATGCCACACATGTAGTTGAAATCTGATATTTGTCCTATCTGTTTCAGGAAAGGCATGCCGATAACCTCATTCAGAACCAGCACTACCAGGTAATGGCATTTGGCTGTACCCATCACATCTTGGCATCCATGTCACAAATCCGTTTCCCAGCATGCTGTTAGATTCAAACCTTGCTGTTAATATGTTAACAAATGCCAACAGTTTATTTAAATGAGAGAAAAAATGTTAGCCTATGGGCATCATGCATATTAATGACTTATTAGAGCTTTGCAAGCCATTTAATTGGCATGCTTTTTTATAAAGTTCTAGGTGCTTACAAAGAAACAACTCATGAGATTATTTAAAAAAAAATAATGCATGATCATGCTGAAAATATATATCTTGATAGTAAGTAGAAATAATGGTCATTATAATTTATGAATATTTAGTACATGCTCTAATTGCATAACATCCTGTCCTGCTTCTTATATTATAACGATTGGATCCCTGCTGTTTGCTAATGTATTAATACATAGCCAGACAGACTCCAGCAACCTCTGGTGCAGATCTCGACACTACAATGAACATCCCTTATGAAAGAACACAGCTGTCACTAACAAGTCATATTGAGTTTGTGAAAAGTGTGTCAAAAATGGATAAAAGTTTCAGAAAAAAAGAACCATACAAATTTTTTGACGTTGATGTGCCACTATGAATTCACAAGACTTGGAATGTGAAAGTCTATATGGAGTCGTATGGACTACTTTTGTGATAGTCTTATTGGATTTTTATTTTTTATGCAATTTTTTTTAGCTTGACAGCTGTCGTTATATATCATTTTATTCAAATCTTTTATTTTCTATAGAAAAATGTAAACATACAGCATACAACAGCATGAGGATGAATAAATAATAATAATAGAGCTGTCTTTTTTGGGTGAACTGTTCTTTAAGCAGTGTATTTTGTGAGTGTAAGGTGGTATATAATTGCTACAGACAAATGTTACTCCCAACAATGAAGAGCTGCAGTAGCGCATAATAGCTGTTATTTTGTTGTTGTGTGTAAGCTTGTTTTGAGATCCACCGCTGGCCCATTCTTTATTGGATATGCAAATTAATGCTAATGAATGCACGTTCAGATTTTCACCTCAAGCTAGCACGCATGTCATGAATATGCCCAAAACTGATTTTCACCCCCTATTAAACTGGAATCGCAAAATATGCACATGCCAATCATCACATTCAAAGCCCATCACCCAGTGCAGCCACAGATCAGAGTGGTAATGTTGAGCACATACACACATTCATTACTGAACTGTTTTTTCTTGATTCATCCTGCCCGTATTGTTTTCATATTGCGGAAAGTCCTTGTAAATCATTTTTGAAGAGGAAAACATGGTTATTTGTATATCAGAAGGTAATATGTCAATAGAAATGTGTGTGGTATTCATCTTGTTTGTGGCTGCTTTCAGGGGGTGATCAGAAACTTGGTAAAGCGATACGTTGCAGCCATGATCCGCAGCGCCAAAACAGACGAAGGGCTGACAGAGGAGAACTTCAAGGTGTGAGGATTTTTTTGGTCATCTTTTTCCCTTTATAGGCCATGGTGATCTCATTTGTTTTTGTAAAGTGTACATTTTTGTACATTTGGATAGACACTGAAACATACAACATCAACATGGGCTACTGGCAGCATCATAAAAGTAAACCCTTTTATGCATGGGCAATAATAATGAGATCACTTTACCAGGTTACTAATAAAGTAGCCATATTATACAAAATGCATGTTATTTTTGGTTTAATAATGTCCTGAATAAGATGTTTACATAAAAGATGTTTACTTATAGTCCACAAGACAATAAAATAGCTGAATTTATAAAAACGACCCGGTTCAAAAGTTTATGAACCCTTGATTCTTAATATTGTGTGTCATTACCTGGATGATCCACAGCTGTTTTTTTTTGTTTTTTTTGTGATGGTTGTTCTTGAGTCTCTTGCTTGTCCTGTGCAGTTAAACTGCCCAACGTTCTTCAGAAAAATCCTCCAGGTCCTGCAAATTCTTCAGTTTTCCAGCATATTTTGCATATTTGAACCCTTTCCAACAGTGACTGTTTGATTTTGAGATCCTTATTTTCACACTGAGGACAATTGAGGGACTCAAACATAGCTTTTATAAAAGGTTTAACCATTCACTGATGCTCCAGAAGAAAACAACGCATTAAGAGCAAGGGGGTGAAAACGTATTGAATTTGAAGATTTAAAATTTGTCTTCCGGTAAACATGTAAGTATCTTCTGTTGCTTCCGAAGGGAGTACTAAATGAAAGTACTGTTCAAAAGTTTTCACCCCCTTCTTAATGCATCATGTTTCCTTCTGGAGCATCAGTAAAAAAAAAAATTACGTTGCGTTTGAGTTTCTTAATTGTCCTCGGTGTGAAAACATGGATCTCAAAATCATACAATCAATGCTGGAAAGGGTTAAAATATGTAATAGATGCTGGAATTTGCAGGACCTGGAGGATTTTTCTGAAGAACGTTTGGCAGTTTAAATCAAGACGGGACTCAAGAGGGAAAACCATCACACAAAAAAAAAACTGTACACAATTAAGTTGCACAACTGTAGAATTAAGTTGATGTGCGATCACAATGTATGTTCAAAATGGCTCATCCAAATCTTTGATAATAACCATTTATCTTGATTTGAATGTCACAGTATAATGATTTCCTTTTAGAACCTTTAAGTGTGAAGAGTACCTAACCGGGCATGATATGACAAAACAACGAGAAATAAAAGCTATGTCCAAATTTCCATCCTGAATACGAGAGGACATTTTGTTGCCTGTGATGCCATCATCCATCTCCTCTTGTATATTAAACATCAAACATTTAGGAAGAGATTGATAATGGAAGGTAATAAACTCGTGATATGGCACATCCCTAAACTTCATAAGAAAAACCATAAGAAGGACACTTAAGAATGAGAAGTTATGAGAAGAATGAGAAGTAAATATGAAGATAAATCTCATTCCACTGGAATATTTCCTGTAATTAGCTCTGGTAATTGAATTCTGTTTCTCTGCATTCAGGAACTGAAGCAGGACATCTCCAGTTTCCGCTACGAGGTTCTTGACCTGCTGGGCAACCGTAAACCGCCGCGCCGCACATACTCTTCCAGTAGTGAGGCCACTCAGCAGGACGAAACAGCGGAGCCTGAGGAAGAAGAGGATGAGGAGGCAGATGGGCTCGGAGGACACCGATGTGGGGATGTGGGAGAGTCGAGCAGATACAAAGCATCGACGTCCTTTTCCCAATGTTACAGAAGTAACCGAGAGTCCCATTTCAGCGTATCGGCCCTGTTCAAGTCCATGTCGGGACCGGCCAGAGAAAGACTGCAAAGCAATGGCCTGAGGAAGAACCTATCCCAACCCTCAGAATTTGTGCGGACCGGTAGCCGCATGCTGCACTTTTCACGCTCCAAGAAAAACTCTTTGCAACGTTTGGGAACGCTGATGTCTCGCATGAACGGACACGTCCCGGATCCGCATGCGGAGACCCCAGGAGTTCCGCAGTCCCCGTACAGTGTCTCAGACAGGGTACCGCAAACATCTTGGCACGACCCCCAGACACTGTCGAAGGTAACACAGAGCGAGATGCACCTGCACACGCTGGGATTGGGACCCTCTGAGACTGAACATAACCCAATGCAGGCCACATCTCAACGGGCTAATGGCAGGGACAGTCTCCTCCTCCAGCCGCCCAGCCACTCGCTGCCCCCACTACATTGCGCTTCCAGCTTGACCGTCTCCAGCGCCCAGCTCTTGGCCTCCAGTGATGATCTGTGCCATAGCTGGACGACGGGACCTTGTGACATTTTAGGCTCCTCCAGCTGGGAACAAGAGGAGTCTGTTACGACACAGCTCTAGAGGCAGTAGCGAAGTCAGCCTATTCATATCTTAAAGAGATTGGTTCAAAAAGTTTGACAATAGTGAAGGGCCTGTAACACTCATACTTTAGCATCTTTACGCTTTGCGCACATTGGATCATATTCACTTAACACCAACAAAACAAATTGTGTAAAAAGCTCAATGCGAGTGTCAATGCGACCATTTACGTAATATGTATTTATGTGTTCCAAATTATTAGTTCCACTTGTGTTTATTGATTGAAGTCCATAGTCTTTAAACACTGGGACTTTATATTCAAAGGAGAAGCATGTAATTTCTGCAATAAAAATGAATGACTCATATAATAATAATAATAATAACACTGCTATTGGTCAGATGATAGCCCTGCCCCCAAACTAACAATTTTCAAGGCAAAATCTGCATCTGAAATCACATACCTCCCTACTCTATAGTAGAAAATAACCCGGATGACCTACTACTTCCGGCGAGATTTTGAAGTGCGCATCTGATGAACACTTTACTAACCAGTGAAGCAGTGAAGCGAAAGAGCTGATGCTGGTAGATCACATGACAATGACAACATGATGGATCTAACCACAGATCCTGACTAAGTGCAACATGTTCCTGGATCGCACCGGTTAGTTCTTCTAAGAACTAGCCACCAGGGTGGTTCCCAGAGAACTAAATAGTCCCGTAGGAAAATTTTCCTGGTTGCATTTGTGACGTAAGCTGCGCTTGTTATTATAAAGGCACGGAGAACGCCAGAGCCTGACCACACACAGCTCTCACATTCTACGTTTTCATTAGTTTATGACCTGTTTAACCCTCTGGGGCTCTTCGGTCATTTCTGACCCAAATTTTTTAAATAAAAAATGTTAAAAATCGTAGCTTCATCGGAATGGTCCGAAACTTGGTGACTTTATTGGTACTTGGTATATGAACACCCAAAAAATTTGGGGACAGGATTTGAAAAGTCTAAGTGATCGTAAAAAAAATAGTCACACTCAGGACCTTCGAGTCAAAAATGACCCCAATAGGAAATGAAAGGGAAATTGGCAGAAATATGAAAATACAGTTTTTTTTGTGCATACAATCTACAAATAAGCCAGGTGTGTGTGTGAGTTTTTTTTTTGTCTGTTTTGCACTCTTGATGTTTTAGAGATTCACCCCTTCACTGTTGAGTCCTTTTTCTCTGCATCCTGGCTGATTTGTAGGTTGTATGCACAAAAAAACTAATTTCCCATTCATTTCCTATGGGGGTCATTTTTGACCCAAAGGTCCTGAGTGTGACTATTTTTTTTTACGACCACTTTTCAAATCCTCTCCCCAAGTTTTTTGGGTGTTCACATACCAAGTACCAATAAAGGCACCAAGTTTCGGACCATTCTGATGAAGCTACGATTTTTAACATTTTTATAAAACGCAAGATCCACTATAGTGGTAAAAATGTGCTATTGCGTGATAAAAATGCTCAATGTGTCCACCGGATGGCACCGATCTCATTTAAAAAATTGAGGCCTAGGCTTGACTCTAAAATGAAATACAGCTTTAATAAAAAATAAAAAAATTATATATATATATATATATATATATATATATATATATATATATATATATATATATATATATATATATATATATATATATATATATATATATATATACATTTTTTATTATATTCAATGGGAAAAAATGGGTCATAATTATTGCATAAATATTAATTATAAATCATAAAATTATCTCAAAACACCAAAAAAGAAAAGAAAAAATATTATTGTAAATAAAATATATTTCATTGATTTTACTCAAATCTTCTTTATCTTAATCCCACCCTCCGGGTCTTTTTTGACCCGAAGGTCCTGAGTGTGACCCATAAATGAAGAACCCCAGAGGGTTAACAGTCCTGTCTAATACTTTATTTGGTAGAACTGTTATACAAAGGAAGTAGACAGTATATGACTGTCTCGTGTGGTTGATGTCAAATGTCGTTAGCTTAGCAGAAATACATAATCATGTTTCGCTTTATCACCTCAAAGTTGCGTTGGATTTTCTCTTTAGCGTAAAGGTTGAGAGGTCCATCTAGCACTGTTTTCCATGTTCGTAGAGTTCGTTTCTGGAGTAAATATGTGTGTAGCTTTTTTTTTTTTAAATGGCAGGTGCTGGTGTTTCATGTGCGTTCTTCGGCCAATCAGCGTACACTTACATCACTGGTAGTTCCTATTGTGTAGACCCTACTCTGAAGTAGGAGCTGAATTAGTTTCCCCAAAAGGAGTTCCTAGTTCCTGCAGTGCGAAGACGTCAAAATCCGGGTACTTTCGCCAATAGTTCTAGGAACTATAAAAAGGTTCTTCCAGTGCGAAAGCCCCTTTTGTTGATTCTGGAACAACATTCCAGTCAGCCAATCATATTTGAGGGACAAGTTTACTGCTCATGTCAAGTTTAGGCTTAAAACAAGGGTTAGGTGCTTTTACATCAGTGTTATTCACCTATCAGTTAGGTAGGGTCAGGTTAGGGATAGGATTACATTTTCAGACATGAATGTTGTTCCAGGATCAACAAATAATGTTAACCCATGTAACTCAGCAAAATCAGGATGTGCGTCTGGATTACATGCATACTAAACATATTCATGCTATACAGAACTTACTCTATTAAGTAATTATTTAAAAAGTACCAACTCAGAGAGTATGGGATTTCGGGCGCCACCATGTTCTGTATAGTATATACTACATCCGCCTTGTTGGCATCGCCATGTGATCAGCGACATCTTCCTCACCATTTACGAATCCTCTCCCATGGCCTCATGGAATAGTAAAGTGTCTATCTATGCATACTTCAAAATCTCAGCAGAATTAGTAAGTCATCAGGATATTTGTTTTATGAATACTAACCAATTTGTATGTACAACTAGTTTGATGTACTGCCTCTCGCATACTATTAGCAGGTAAGTAGGCATATTCCGATGCAGGAACTGCATACCTTTTCAGGGAAATCAACTTAAATGTCTTAAGCTGTCTTTTTACTGCACACAATATACAATTTGCCCTTTAGTGGCAGTCGCAGTTAACTTTTTGGATCTCCGCAAGCATAAGCATTTAATAAATAATCCAATACAAATGTACTGTAGGACAAATGACCACCTGTATTTTTGGATAAAACATACAGAGACAAACTTAATAAAGTATGAATATTAAATAATTATTTCCTTCTTTATCAATAACTATATTAAATCACACTTGACAGTTAGTATTAAAGTATTAATCATTTTAATGCATATTAGATTGATTTGAATACATCATATTTGGTCGATGTGTCGCATGCGGTCTAGTTTTTCCCCCCAAAATTGTATTCGAAAATTATGCATCTGCAGACAATTTGCCACCCATGCAATCTCTGTGTGACTCTCAATAGGAAATTAATGAATTTCAGTCTGCCGGACAATATTTGTTGTGTGCAGTACAAAGGCGGATTGACGTTTGAGTTGCTCAGGACAGGAGAAAGTATTCGAGAATTAAAAAAAAAAAAAAAATTTACAATCCCTTTAACTGTAAACATTTGCTATGCTGACATCTACAGTGAGGAAAATAAGTATTTGAACACCCTGCTATTTTGCAAGTTCTCCCACTTAGAAATCATGGAGGGGTCTGAAATTGTCATCGTAGGTGCATGTCCACTGTGAGAGACATAATCTAAAAAAAAAAAAATCCAGAAATCACAATGTATGATTTTTTAACTATTTATTTGTATGATTCAGCTGCAAATAAGTATTTGAACACCTGAGAAAATCAATGTTAATATTTGGTACAGTAGCCTTTGTTTGCAATTACAGAGGTCAAATGTTTCCTATAGTTTTTCGCCAGGTTTGCACACACTGCAGGAGGGATTTTGGCCCACTCTTGGTCCAGATCTTCTCTAGATCAGTCAGGTTTCTGGCCTGTCGTTTGAGCTCCCTCCAAAGATTCTCTATTGGGTTTAGGTCTGGAGACTGGCTAGGCCACTCCAGGACCTTGATATGCTTCTTACAGAGCCACTCCTTGGTTATCCTGGCTGTGCGCTTCGGGTCATTGTCATGTTGGAAGCCCCAGCCTCGACCCATCTTCAATGCTCTAACTGAGGGAAGGAGGTTGTTCCCCAAAATCTTGCAATACATGGCCCCGGTCATCCTCTCCTTAATACAGTGCAGTCACCCTGTCCCATGCGCAGAAAAACACCCCCAAAGCATGATGCTACCACCAGTGATGCGCGGGTCAATGTATAAACAACCCGCACCCGACCGACGTTTTCAACTAACCCGCCCGCAACTCGGACCGCAAAAAAAAAAGAAGAAAATATTGTACCCGACCCGCTTCCTGACCCGCATTTTTTAAAAGTAGTAAATGCTCATCGTAGCTCATTGGGCCATTGAGAAAATGTTTCAGGCCCTGACGTGGTGCTCAGAGGTGCAGCAGCGAGAGCAGGAAGTTCTTGCGGCGGCCCATCATTTTCCATTTCAGCTCCAGATGCATATTATTGATGAACGCGATGTTTATGTTTCGACCCGGCTTGAAGAATTCATCAGCCCACATTTGGAAAACATTTGGAAAAGTGTGAAAGCCCTTAGGAGCGCAAACTGTTATTTTTCTGAATGCTGTATGATATAGCCTAGTGTTATGTAGCCTAATACAGGCTTGATTTATTCATTTATTTCGTTTAATTTTCTTAACAATTAAGATGCTGCATGTGTTTATCCAGTCTAATCGAAGTGTGCGTCTCTCCCCCGACTTTCCCAACAAAAATCCCGCCCCCTCTCAGAAAATACATAAAACTGACTTTAAATGCGTTTAAAAGTAGCCTATTAAAATGGTACAATGGCATTGCTCAGTTCAACGTTTTGGGAAATCGGGCATTTTGTCCCGCGTCAGCATTTATTCAAAAGTTAATAACGCTCAACATTCAAAAGGTAAATAAGGATTTATTGACGATCCGACCGACCGTGACCCGAATATCATTAAAAATATTTTTGGATGACTCGTAACCGCGGGTAACCGCGGGTGGCCGCGGGCACCCGCTCATTTTGGATCAACCCGCGCATCACTGGCTACCACCCCCATGCTTCACAGTAGGGATGGTGTTCTTGGGATGGTACTCATCATTCTTCTTCCTCCAAACACGTTTAGTGGAATTATGACCAAAAAGTTCTATTCTGGTCTCATCTGACCACATGACTTTCTCCCATGACTCCTCTGGATCATCCAAATGGTCATTGGCAGACTTAAGACGGGCCTGGACATGTGCTGGTTTAAGCAGGGGAACTTTCCGTGCAATGCATGATTTAAAAACAATGATGTCTTAGTGTATTACCAACAGTAACTTTGGAAACGGTGGTCCCAGCTCTTTTCAGGTCATTGACCAGCTCCTCCTGTGTAGTTCTGGGCTGATTTCTCACCTTTCTTAGGATCATTGAGACCCCACGAGGTGAGATCTTGCATGGAGCCCCAGTCCGAGGGAGATTGACAGTCATGTTTAGCTTCTTCCATTTTCTAATGATTGCTCCAACAGTGGACCTTTTTTCACCAAGCTGCTTGGCAATTTCCCCGTAGCCCTTTCCAGCCTTGTGGAGGTGTACAATTTTGTCTCTAGAGTCTTTGGACAGCTCTTTGGTCTTGGCCATGTTAGTAGTTGGATTCTTACTGATTGTATGGGGTGGACAGGAGTCTTTAAGCAGCTAACGACCTCAAACAGGTGCATCTAATTTAGGATAATAAATGGAGTGGAGGTGGACATTTTAAAGGCAGACTAACAGGCAGGCACGTGCAGAGGGGGGGGCTTTGGGTGCTCGAGCCCCTGCCCTTTTTCAAAATGAATCAAAAGAGCCCCTCTCAGACAAATATCAATGATAATATCGTGGTCAATAAAACTAAATAAATGTGATTATTATAACATGACAATGTATACAATTGTAACGAACGGCTCAAAAGTCGGACAATTTCTGTTGAGGCGTTGCCGTAACGCGTTGCTATGGGTTGCGTGCGTTTTGATGGGCAGCTGATTTTCCTCTGTTCGGAAGCGGCTCTCGAGCCAAATATGGTCCTTTCAGAGAGTGTGTGGCCTTACGGGAAATAAGTAAACCAATATTTTTTTTTCATCCATAATCAAAGCTAATGTGTTGATTTAATTACAAATCTATATATTATATATTTTAAAGTATTACACAATTCACCAATGCCCGTTTGTTATAGGCTATACACCAACCAATCGTGATCTGGCAAAGCAAGTTCAAATTCCTTTGGGCGATGTGAAACGGTAACTTTCTGTTCTTATTCATAAATCGGTTGAAAATGACATGGACAGACGAACTAACGTTTGTGGAACGATTTCCTGCGGTTTGTCTAATTTTTTGCATCACTGACAAAATGGATTTTAACAAACAAATCCCTGCACAAAACCATGCAGCAGCAGCAAAAGTCGCATTAATGGTAAGTGTTAAATTCACTTGTATTTATGTATATTGATACACCGTTTACTATTTCATGAAACTATCAAAGTAAACAAACCCCAAGTGCCACCGGCACCTACAGGCCTATTATGTGAAGTGTAGGCCGGCGAAATGGTTACGTGAAAGGACTTTATTATATTACCATTTTTGAATATTATGCAGCATTATGAAAGTCTCTTATGTTCATCAAGCCTGCATTTATTTGATAAAAAACAGCAATTTTGTGAAATATTATTGTTTTCTTAAAATAATGGTTTTCTATTTTAAAATAATTTAAAATATAATTTATTCCTGTGATCACAGCTGGATTTTCAGCATCATTACTCCACTCTTCAGTGTCACATGATCATTCAGAAATCATTCTAATATGAGGATTTAATGTCAATGATGGAAACTGTGATACTATTTTCAAGATTCTTTTATTAATAAAAAGTTAAAAAGAACATAATGTAATAAAATTGCACAATATTAGGCTACTGTTTTTTTCTGTATTTTTGATTAAATAAATGCAGGCTTGATGAGCATTTACATATTTACATATTGCCCCTTTTTTACATTTGAGCCCCTGCCCCTGAAGAACTCTCTGCACGGCCCTGCTAACAGGTCTTTGAGGGTCAGAATTCTAGCTGATAGACAGGTGTTCAAATACTTATTTGCAGCTGTATCATACAAATAAATAGTTAAAAAATCATACATTGTGATTTCTGGATTTTTTTAGAATATGCCTCTCACAGTGGACATGCACCTACGATGACAATATCAGACCCCTCCGTGATTTCTAAGTGGGAGAACTTGCAAAATAGCAGGGTGTTCAAATACTTATTTTCCTCACTGTATGTTGCCACCTCCTGTGGCTTCAATGTTTTGTTTTTCTGTTCTGATGTTCTGAATTGTGTTGAAATGTGCAAAATTATAATGTCAGAATGTAATAATTATAAGAAATCCCAAAGAAAGCAAAAAATTTATACATTTCTGAGCTCTTCGAAATATGCTTAAGGGTGTCTCCCAGCAACTTCCATAGAACATGCAATATTTATTTCAAGTATTTGTTCTGTGGGAGGTGTTCTTCAGATCAAAGACTATATATACAAAGATGGTTCACTCGCACTACCATGAATGGGGGAAACTGCAACGTGCAATATGGCGGAAACGTCCCACCTTCTTATAATAAATGAGCCAATTAGCAGTCATTGCATCACTTCAGTTGCCGTTAGAAGATCCAGTTTCCTAAAGAATCCCAAGACTCACACATAGGACTGCACATGAGCATTGGTTTGACCAACTAGAAATGTGTTTTTTAATGCCATTTGAGCAAAAGAAAAAACATTTATGAGGCAGTTTATGTCAGATTTTATTGGTGACTTCAAATATAAATTTTTTCATAAGCTTTGGAGAGTTAGTTGTGTCCCCATTCAAAGAGTTAGCAGCTGTACTTGCATAACTGAAATGGCTGCCGAAGATGGCCGCCGAGTGAAATGAATTTCCTTAAAGGGACTTTGGTACAGATGCACCCTTAACAAAAGTAGCAAACGTCGCGTACAAATCCATCTGATGTAAAAACCTTTGTTTATAAATGTTCATTTCACAAAGCTTTAAATGAAATGTTTTTAACCTTCATTACAGATTTTAGACACCGTGCCGCATGCTCAGTTCTGCTGTGATGTTTTTCAGTGTTAATGCTAGTGCAATATTTTTGAAAACAAGCTTAAACTGCAGACTTGAAGAGCGTGTATGGGAAGTCCATTTAGGGGCTCAGAAGTGAAAGTTAAACCAATATATGGAATATAATGTCTGATACATAATGCCACTTATTGACTGACCATGAAGTGACATTTTAGTATCAGAAAATAGAGGTAACAGGATGGAGAAATTAAGATATATGCATCTTTGTAATACACTTACATCTACATCTAACATAAATGTTTATAAAGGGCACCAGATGGTTTCAAATGAAGCTTAAAATATGCTACACAAATTATGCATCTGTGAGACTGGTAATATATATATATATTACATTTTTTTTCTACAGATGTTTTATAGCAAAATAGGGAGTTGGCTCCTAAAAAAACGCAATGCATGAATATTTATAATATTTAGAGTTTGTGTGGAAGATGATCACTGGGAGCTACTGTAGATTTTCATCATCCTCTGATACTCTGAACCTGTCACAAATAATATATCACATCCATTCTACACTTTCTCTTGTGGGCTGGTAATCTCTCACTTGCTTTATCATGGTATTCATTTATGCTGTCAGTTATCAACAGTGAATTCTAAACTTCTTTTTTGTAAACTTTATTTTCTAACAAATTATTTTTCTATATTCTTTTTCTGACTTAAAGGCAGACTTTTGTTACACTTCATGTAGAACTATGAGATTTTTATACCTTGATTTGCAATAGAGGCGTCAGTGGTTTTCTATTTCATTTCTTTTTGTTTGTGGTCACTAAATAAATCATATCTGGGTTAACATCTCTAATAATTGAAATCGCACATTTGCTGCTCTGGAAGTCTCAAAAAGATTGGATTTAGGGTGTCATCATTTTTACTTATTTCTGACCAGGTTATACTGCAGCCTATTACTTTTGGCAATATATAGTGTATATTGTTACTGTGATGAGAATTTGGTTATATCGCCCATCCCATACATGCTATATCGTAAGAAAATATTTATTTAGTGTCCACCACAAGTATTAGGACACCCTTCCAAATATTTGAATTCAGGTGTTCCAATCACTTCCATGGCCACATATTGTTTAAAGTCAGGCACCTAGGCATGCAGACTGCTTCTACAAACATTTGTGAAGGAATGTAGTTTTTCAGGGGTTGGGCTTGGCCCCTTAAGCCCCATTTCCACCTAAATTACCCGGAGCAATTTGTCCCAAGAACTTGTCCCCAGGAACTCTTTCCCCTCAGACCTGCTGCTGTCCGCAGTTCCATCGCGGTCTTAAAGGGTTAGTTCACCCAAAAATGAAAATTCTGTCATTAATTACTTACCCTCATGTCGTTAGACACCCGTAAGACCTTTGTTCATCTTCGAAACACAAAATAAGATATTTTAGTTGAAATCCGATGGCTCAGAAAGGCCTCTGTTGGCAGCAATGTAATTTGCACTCACGAGACCCATAAAAGGTACTAAAGACGTCGTTACAAAGTCCATCTCACTACAGTGGTTCTACAATAATTTTATGAAGCGACGAGAATAGGTTTTGTGCGCAAACAAAAAATCAAAATGGCGACTTTATTCTGGGCCTCTGACGTGACTCACGAAGCGTGCACGAGAATATGACGTAGAGCACAGTTCAGGCATCCAGGAAATGCACACTTTAGCACCATTTTGAGCACCACGCCAAGACCTAAAGCACAATCAATGTAGAATTCATCAGCAATGATATGCCGCATCTTCCTCTGCTTGTAAACAAAGCTCCTCGCTTCTGGGTCATGTGTCAGAACGCCGGCTCTATTCTCGCGCATTCGTCGTGGTGCTTCGTGAGTTTACGTCAGAGGCCTAGACGCAAGACAAGCACTTGTTGAATAAAGTCATTAATTTGTTTAGGTTTTTTGCACACAAAAACTATTCTCGTTGCTTCATAGTTATTGTAGAACCAGTGTAGTGAGATGGACTTTGTAACGTCATCTTTAGTACCTTTTATGGGTCCTGAGAGAGGAAATGTCATTGTGCCAATGGAGGCCTTTCTGAGCCATTGGATTTCAACAAAATATCTTCAATTTGTGTTCCGAAGATGAACAAAGGTCTTACGGTGTCGAACAGCATGAGGGTAAGTAATCAATGACAGAATTTTCATTTTCGGGTGAACTAACCCTTTAAGTACCGTGAAGATTAGTCTTGTGACGTAGGACTGCGCGCGACTTTTCAGAGCCCACTGGATTTCGTAAATAAACGGTATAAATAAATGATTTTTTTTTTTTTAAACTCCATTGTTGATTAGCATAGCAAACCACTCTACTGCACGCCCCGAACAGACTTTTAGGTTGAAATAAAATGCTGTGTGAGCTCAACCAATCAGCATGTTCAGCGCCCAAGTCCCACCCCCGAAAGTTCCTGAACTTTGAAAAAGTACTACCTCGTGAGCAGGGCCCTTTTTAGGGGGAAATCTTTACCCAGAACTTTATTTATACCCCGGTTACTCCGGTCGAGAAACACAGAGTACCACCCCAAAGTCCCTAGTTCCTGGGGAAAGTTCCCGCAGTGGAAATGCGGCTTTAGTTCCAGTGAAAGGAACTCTTAATGCTTCAGGATACCAAGATATTTTGGACAATTTCATGCTCCCAACTTTGAGGGAACAGTTTGGGGATGTTCCTGTTCCAACATGACTGCGCACCAGTGCACAAAGCAAGGTCCATAAAGACATGGATGAGCGAGTTTGGTGTGGAGGAACTTGACTGTCCTGCACAGAGTCCTGACCTCAACCTCAAACCTTCACCTTTGGGATGAATTGGAGTGGAGACTGCGAGCCAGGCCTTCTCATCCAACATCAGTGCCTGACCTCACAAATGCACTTCTATATAGTGTACAGTGCATCCAGAAAGTATTCACAGCAAACTTCTTTCACGTTTTCATTATGGGGTTTTGTTTGTAGAATTGAGGAAAATAATGAATTTAATAAATTTTGGAATAAGGCTGTAACAACAAAATGTGGAAAAAGTGAAGCGCAGTAAACCGACTGGGTTTACATGAATGCTCAGATTTTGATATATTTTTCTGTGTATTTGACCATTTAGCTGCACATAGAAAACTACCTGTCAGTGTGTGAATTCTCCTTCGTGGCAGTTCTCTTTATTAATCATTCATCCATGTTCCTTTATTGCTTTAATGTGTCTAACTCCTGACATATTAGCTTCATGGATATATTTTCTTACCGCAATATACAAAGGATATAGGAAAGGTTAAATCGATTCTCACTTTATATTATCACCACAACATAGACTATATCACCACATCCAGTCCTAGCAAGCAGTAAATGTTTAAACACCAAAACCAACAACCGATTAATATAAAGACTGACTGGCTAATGCTATTTTTCCTCGTCATGCTCTTTTATTCCTTCACAACTGAAGGCAAATCTGAATGTTTCATTTTAACCTTAAATCAACCTCGACGTCCTCACCTTATCTTATTCCTTATTAATGCAGATAACTCGCTCTCCCAAAGCTAGATGGAGTCGGGCAGTTGCAGATCACGTGCATGAAAGTTGGAGTTGGGAGTCTTGAACTAGTTGACACAGGAAATCAGCAGCCTAATCAAGCATCCTTCAAAAGATCTCTTCAATATGATGGAGAAATAAAATAATGCCAAGTCAAAGCCAACTTCACCGGCTGCAGTCATGTCCTCATCTCATATCTAAAACACCTGTGATTAACAAATGCACTCACAATTGTGTAAACTAGCCTTGTTGTGGAGTTTGGGTGAGTAAGGGCAAAAGGCACAAGATAGTACCTTCAATGCCCTATAGATGGTGATATTTCTTTTGTAGCAGAAATAATCAGAAAAAGTTAGGTACCATGCTGAATTACTCACCACAAATGGATTGGAGTAAAGAGTACATTTACTTATTCAAAAATTGTCAATTAGAGAGTAAATGTTGATAATATCTTTGATACGGAGTAAAACAACAAAGTAGCCAAAAAGATACTTAAGTACAGTAACTAATAACATTTACTTAAATACTTAACACCACTGCTAAAAACAAGGAGTTTTTCCTTTGCGCATTTCACTTATGGCTCGTTTCCATCGAGCGGTACGGTTCAGTATGCAATTTTTGCCGTTTCCGTGGTCAGAAGTTGTGAATGGTACCCTAATTCTGAGCCGTATTGTACTACTTTTTTGGCACCCTTCCGCTGGGGTATCTAGCACAGTAGTCTGGTACTAAAGGGTGGAGCTTGACTCACTGCAGAACATTGATTGGTTGACAGAGAATCGTCACTTGCGCATGCTTTTGCGGCTGTATTTTTCCTTGCAGCCTCGACTCAAACAAAGCTTGTTTTCTTCTTGTGACAACAGCCGCATTCCGAGAAGCAAGAACAAGATCTGCTGTATGTCGTCCAATGTTGTTTACGGTGTCGCTTTCTTCCTTGTGCAAGATGGCGTCGATCGCTACACAACACATATCATTGTTGAATTGACCTAAACCATACCGCTCGGTGGAAACGAGCCATTACAGACAAAAACGTTGTTAAAATGATCATTCACATGAGAATGTGTCTGTCTGCATCCCTCAGTACTACAAACCAAACCCCTCCTTGTTACACCCGAAGTTACGCCTCCCGTGAAGAAACAAGTGTGGATGTCATTGACTAAAACAAGCTTTTGAAGTAAATCAATTGTTTCATGTATGAAATGTTTGTAAGACTAACTTATATTGCTTTCGAATCTTAAGTAGTATGAAAATAACAGCTATTAGTAAAACATGCAATCAGATTAATACACACATGGTAAATATAGCAAAAAACCAACCCCAAACCTTACCCTAAACCTACCATAAAATTACTTTACTGAGGTTTCTCATATTTAAAATATTTTAACACACACAACCATTTTAAAAGTTTGTGGACAGCACCATTTTTTTTAAAGTCCATTATGCTCATCAAAACTGCATTTGTTTGATCAAGACAGTAAAAACAGTAATATTGTGAAATTATAATCTTATAATTTAAAATAACTTTTCCATTTTAATATATTTTAAATTATGACTGAGGTCATACACCGATCGAGCTGCGCAGTGCCGCTTCAAGTCAAACATACCTAATCTAATACGTTGATTTGTTGCACAAGGAACATTTCTTTGTCAGGATGAAAGTAAAAAAAAAAAAAACTGCATTAATATGAAATAGATTTTTATCTAACAATGTAAATTTTTGTTTCTTTCAAAATAATAAAAGTAGAGTAGCGCTGTGCGCTAACATAAATTAGATTTTATTTTCAGTCCAGGTTGTAACTTTGAAATGGATTTGGAAACAATTTGATTTGGTTTCTTTTTTTATTTATTTGTGCAGCTACAATAAGTGATTTTTTTTTTTACATAGAAAAAACAACAGACAATGGTTTCCTAAGGCTTGAACTCCTGGTGTGTTGCTAAACGACTACATTCTGGAAGCGTGCAAACATTTGTAAAAACAAATGAGAAGTGAATTCTAATTACATTTAGAATCAAGTCTTTTAAAAATCCACAAATAATCGAGGGAGGGGGAGGATCCAATATATATGCTTATTAAATTGGAGTGAAATTATGTTAATTTGGGAGAGACAGTGCGGGGTGGTAAAGCACATCTCTGTCCTGCCTTTATATTCATGTACCGAGTAACACTGCAGGATCCCTCAATAACCATACGTCTGTGAAAACAATATAGAACTAACAACTGAACAACATAAACGAGAACATTTCTGCTGGTAAACAATACTTAGACAAACTGTGAGTGTGAAAGATGGGTGGGGTGGGTCTGGGTGATGTAGTTGACGGGGGAGTGAGAGGAAGAGGGGCAGTATGTGGCGTGGTGGATGCGGGGATGAGGACCAGAACCAGCACCGTGAGTCCAGGGCGTGAGGTAGTGATAGGTTGTGGAAAGCACAGGCACGTAGGGCTCATAGCTGGGGTGAAGGGGCGGCTGGCCGCACTGCTCCTGCACCAAGGGGTAGAACACCGTGCCGGGGACCACCGTGGGAGGGGTTTCCATAGCCAGAGAGGTGCCTGAGGAGAGGAGGGCATGGGTGAGAGTGTACAGTGTAGAAAAGAGTAGACTGTTTGACAAGCTCAATGTGCCAGCTGAGAGTGTGGAGGTTTGTGGTGGTAGCAATAGAGGAGGGACGCTGACCGTTGCTGGGCATGTCTCCTTGTGGATGGGGGCACGTGCGGATATGATCAGGGTAGGCCTGGGGAACTGTGTGGTCAGCAGTAGGAACGCCGCTCGAGTACTGCTGGAACTGAGCGTCTGCGGCTGGCTGCTGATACACCTGCTGCATGTGCATCATAGATTGCCAGTAACTCTGCTGATACCACTGGAAGAAATACAAAAACACTGGTATGCCACATATAAAAGCAATTAAAAGTACATTAGTACAAGTCACATTATTAGGTATCTGCTGAAATTTTAATATTATTTATATACTAATGGGTCAATGACAACAACAAGTGAATCATTTCTTTTTAAAATAATTTGATAAATTCATGAAATGCCTCACTATTCTATAACACCTATTTAGTTTGAATTCATTTTTAGTACATTTAAATAAAAATCATTATATGTTTTGGTATATTAAACACCCAAAATGTCAGGTGGGGAAACTGTCCGAACAAATGAACAGACTAAGAAAACTATTTAAAATAGTGTCTTAATAAATAAAACAAGATTATAAAAAATATACATTTTAGGTTTGAAACCATTTTTTATAAAATCACAGTAGTTTTAAAGCTGTAGGTTGGTACACTTTCCATGTCAGGTGGTACAACTACAGTATATACACACACACACACACACACACACACACACACACATGTACAACCAAATAGTTGTATCTGACAGTTAAAGAAAAAAAAAAGAAAATATATTTATTTGTCCCTAATATAGATTTTAGTATATATATTCTTATATTACCATTTAGGTTTAATTCATTTCCATTTTAGTTTTAGCCGATTAATTTCCAGTTAGTAATTTCAGTGCTTCAACTTTGATTAAGTTTTTCATCTAATATTTACATTTTATTTTAATTTCAACTTTCTTTCAATTAACACATTTAATAATAGTTTTAGTTACAGGCTTCATACAGATTTTTAAGAGTTAAATTCAAACACTTTTCCAGCACTTTCAAGCAGTGTCAGCCAGTGCTTTTCAAGGGTGTGTACAATGACTGAAAGCTCAATGGTGAATTAATAATCAGATGTACATTATACGTAACAGCTGAAGTAAACCATAGTGAAGTAAACTGCTATATGGGAGACCATAGCAAATGCAAGTTATTTTTACTGCTGTTGGACTAAATCTTTTGCTTTTCCATTACTTTCTAGAAGAGGAAAAACATTCTGATTCAGATTTTTTTTTATACATGCATGTTATGCTACAAGAAATACAAATTCATATGCGCACAGTAGAGGGTGCAACATGGACAACGTTCAGCTTTGCTGCCTTTCCAGATATCAAAACAAATGAATGTAGAATAAAAGTTCAACACAAATTTTTGCAACAAAAATAAAAATGAAGATGGTGACATTTGTAAGGTTCTATTTGGTCATTGTCAGTTGCAAAGACACTGGTAGATTAGGGGAGAATTAAAACCATAAAGTATGTTTGGATTGCTTTATATATTATTTCATTATTACAGGTTTGCCATTGTGCGTTTTTATTCATTTTGAGGAATATTGAATCAGTTTTGTGTGAGTGAGAAGAGAAATGATACTGTTGCGTAAAACGGCATCCGTCTGGTCTCTATATTCAAGCACCATATACACATAGGCCTACATTTTACTGAAACGGATATCGCCATTTTAAACTTTTGGCTATATTGATGTAATAAAAGTAATTTAATGATACGACAGCAGAACAACATAGCCTACACGTCAACATTTCACAGCGCAAATATTTGCGAAGTAAATGACGGGTGCATATTACACAGTGTTGCCTCAGAGTTCAGTTTTCCTTACATTATGAAAATAAAACTTAATTTAATTACATATTTTTATTAACTCTTGAAATTGCTATAAAATGTAAACCCATATAACTCTAAAAAAAAAAAAATGCTAAACCCAATGCTAATAGGGAACCTACATAGTATGGTGTATGCTGTGCTTATTCGTTTTGCTAATCAAAGTTCCATGTTTAATACAAGCATGTTTGTCATTGTACTGTTTTGTTGTGTTTTTCATTATTAATAAAAATTATGAACCCACCATTCAAGCAATTGCCGCCCCGAGTAGCAATATATCATAAGCAATATAAAAGCGAGGTGGAAAAGAGGAAAAACTCTAACTGCAGTTGCAAAATGCTTGATTTTGTTGATAACTCTGCTGCTGACTTAACCATTAGGCTTGCATGAAAATGTTTAAAGTTATTGTAAACATGATGAAAATTGATGGCGAGTAAAGCCCCCGATATACTTGCAGTGAACTCACTTATAATACCTTATAAAAAATACCTTTGCAGCTGTTTACTGTTAGAGAACATCTCAACACTGTCCACACTGCTTATAGTGTATTTACATATTCCTCTAAATGTCACTCTATTGCCAAAAGTTTTGGGACGTCTGCATCTACATGCACATGAACTTTAATGACATCCCATTCTTAATCAGTAGCGTTTAATTTGCAGCTATAACAGCTTCTAAACCTTGTGGAAAGCCTTCCCAGAAGAGTTGGAGTGAGTTTATGGGAATTTGACCATTCTTCTAGAAGCGCATTTGTGAGGTCAGGCACTGATGTTGGACGAGAAGGCTCGCAGTCTCCGCTCCAATTCATCCCAGAGGTGTTCTATCGGGTTGAGGTCAGGACTCTGGTGTAGAGGAACTTGACTGGCCTGCACAATCTCGCTCATCCATGTCTTTATGGACCTTGCTTGGAACAGGAAGGGGCCATTACCAAACTGCACGGCATGCTTTACACCACTGGATCCGACACTTTGTGATGTAAAGCTTGGTACATACTCCTCAAGAACAAAGAAATTTGTTCGTTTTCTCAAGGTGGCAAGAACAAAGTTCGTTCTGGCCAGGACATTCCATACTTTACGAGAAATGCCGAACATTTCCGTTTCTCCGCATTAACCCAGCCCACTTTAAGATTCTGACTAATCACACAATAGTTCTCGGAGACCCACAAGAAAAAAGTTCTGCTCAGACGATGTGTCGAGAACAAGCTGCGAGAACTCACAAACCAGGGCTCAGAGAACAAAATGACGTAATTTTGTTCTTGTAGCCCTGGGAGCGAAAACTTTTTTCCCTGTTCTCACGGAGTATGTAGTGGCCTTAAGGCTTGGATGCAGCTGCTCGGCCATGGAAACCCATTCCATGAAGCTATCTACACACTGTTCTTGAGCTAATCTAAAGAGGTCTGTAGCCATTGACTCTGCAGAAAGTTGGCGACTTCTGCACACCGTGTGCCTCAGCATGCGCTGACCCGCTCTGTGATTTTACGTGGCCTACCACTTCGTGGCCGAGTTGCTGTTGTTCCTAATTGCTTCCACTTTGTTATAATACCACTAACAGTTGACTGTAGAATATTTAGTAGTGAGAGTTTTCACGAATGGACTTATTGCACAGGTGGCAACCTATCATGGTACCACGCTTGAATTCACGGAGCTCCTGAGAGCGACCCATTCCTTCACAAATGTTTGTAGAAGCGTCTGCATGCCTCGGTGCTTGATTTTATACACCTGTGGCCATCGAAGTGATTGAAACACCTGAATTCAATGATTTGGAGGGGTGTCCCAATACTTTTGGCAATAAGTGTATGAGCGGTGCGCTTTCCTCTTACGATCACAAAAAAAAACAACAACTTGAAAAGCAGTTAAGAAAGCTTCTGAAAATAGAGCTGTGGATAGGTTTGCATGAGCTATGCAATTTGGCACTCCAGTCAAGTCATGTTTATTTACATAGCACTTTTGCTACATGACTTGACTGGAGTGCAATTTGGCATGTTTATTTATATAGCACTTTATACAATAGATTGCTTTAAAGCATGTAACTTTACAGTTTTAAACATGAAACAAATCTTTCAATTCGAATTTCAACTAAAATTTCAAACTATAAAAAGGAGCTCTCCAGTGTATTCACATTTTCACTTGCATCTGACCTCGATGCACTGAACCAGTTTTCGTTTTTGTGTGAACTTTGCCTTTAAAGCTCATAAGAATTAACTGCATTTAATAGTTACTAAATGGAAGCCTTTCATCCCTAGCCTTTTATCATGCTGCTTTTGTTTTATAATTAAGCATAGCATCCTAAAACCTTGCCTTATTTATAGTGCGGTATATTACATAAGCTATGCATCTCTAGAGGTGACAATGTGGAGATTAAAAACCTTACCTGAACCCCTAGATTGTAGTAGTATTGAAGCACTTTGTAATCTAAGGAGGGAAAAAAGAAAAAGGTAAATACAAAAAAAAAAAATATGCAGGATATAATTACATAAGGAAGTGGTTCCCTCTGACCTCTTGGAAGATCACTACCATTGGGGTCATAAGAGTAGGGTGGAGGAGGTGCCAGGGCGACCGGCTCTCCCAGCTCATTCACAAACCACGGAACTGCTTGGTTGGTCATCATGGAAAAATACAGAGGATGAGTGTATTAATTTATCATCTTTGCTAACTTTATTCCGCTGTTATAAAATAAAGAAAATCCGAACTGTATACCAGGCCTGCCCAGAACATTCTGGGGTGGCGGCTGTCCCGGGGTTAAGATGCTGTTGGGCTGCAGCGGGTTTGGAGGGGTCTGAGAGCTCCCGGTGGATGAAGAGGAAGAGTTTGAAGTGAAGATTGCAGCCGGGGCAGAATTGATTTGTTGAGAAGAGGAAAGGACAGATGACTTCACTACCACCTGAAAAGATTCAGCACATGTCCCATCCGAAGAGGATGAACACAATTGTGTACCAATTTTATGAGAACCATGAACAAAGCATGCCTGTTGTGAGTAACTGTAGGTGGCGACACCCTCTTGTGGTGACCCGGCACGAGAACTTCCTTCTTGAATGGTCTGCAAAATACATTAAAACTCAAAATGAGAGCGTTTTAAATAGAAATTTTATGTTAATCAGTTTAAGTATTATAATAGACTGCATTTTATATTATATTTTTGCACAGAAGCAATCTAATGACCAAGTCCCATTTTGAATATTCTCAAAGGAAGGGGAAAAAAGTTGGATTAGGAGAGATTGTGAAGAGCTGTGAGAGCACATCTACTCCATGTTCTCCCACTGGAACTCATGTCATATACAGTATTAGCATTTTGGTGGACATCTTTGACAAATGAAGAAATCTAGAAGACAGTACCAGGTTGGCGGTAGCCTCTGCCGCTGCTGCATACACAGATGGATTCTGATATCCTGCCTCTGCAATACAGAAACATGTTTTTTTTTTTTATATCAATGCACACAGGATACTGACAAGAGCATAATGCTGAAATTACTAACATTGGAGCAGTTAATGAACTAACCTGCGGCAGAGTAGAGGTACTCCTCAGAGTATTCACCTAGTCAAGAAAAACAGTTAAAATTAACCACCAATTCATCATAACACATATGGGCTATGATAAAGCCTAGTGAGCTGCTAATCAAGACAGCACTTTCGGGATCATATGAATAATTCCAAAGCAAAGGCTGTTTCAAACTGTAGCTAGTAAAACAACTCTTTTGTGCGCGCTTGAGTTTAGATTTCCCATCTATGAGAGTCACCTGAACAATGTGCATGTTTTATTCATGGACTTAAGGTGCAGTGTGTAATTTTTAGCACCATCAGGCAGTGAGGTTGCAAATTGCAACCACCCACCGCTCTTCCCACACTTTCAAAGCAGAGAGATGCTACGGTGGCCGACAGGACAAAGATGTCAGAGTAAAGTCCTTTGCACACTGAGTCCGAAATTTTCGCATGCGTTTTTTCGTATTCGTGATCCGAAAAATTTGGCACGCACAGAGACCTTGCACATTGAGTCTGATGCGTATGAATGAATGCGTTACGAAAAAAAACGCAAAACACAAAATGCCGTCTTCCACCTTATCAAGGAGCTGCGGATTATCCAGACCGATTTAAAGTTGAATGTCAGTGGCTCCGTTTGATGCTTTGCTAGCGATACTGGAGCCACATATTAAAAAGAAGACCACCAATTTCCAATCCTGAACAGAGACTGGCAGTGTCTAGGCGCAAACACACACACACGGTTTACAGAGAGTTAGTGTGCTATAATTATAGCTGTGATATTGTAGTATTTTTGATACAATAATATTTGTATATATATTTGTAGGTATCTGAGGAGCACTGGCGATTCATTCACCACCATTGCCAGCAGTTTTAGGTTGGGCATCAGCACTGTAGATGGCTAAAACGGATGCGAAAAACGCAGAAAATCGAACCTGTTCCAATTTTTTTTTTTGACGGACGAAAGTTTCGGAGGCAGTGTGCAAGCGTGATTGACATAACGTGAGGTCGAATTTATTTTTTGACGTGCGAAAATTTCACATGCGAATTTCGGATGCAGTGTGCAAAGGCCTTAAGCAGAGAGTAGCTAGCACTGTGTAGAGCAGTTTGTCCGTTTAGGGCTACTGTAGAAACATGTCGGCACAAAATGGCGACTTTACTGTAAGGGGACCAGCGGTGTATGTAGATAAAAATGGCTCATTCTAAGGTAATAAAAACATAACGGTACATTATGTAAGGTCTTTATACAACACTGAAAACATAGTTATGTATTTTATATTGCATTTCTGTCAATAGATCCTCATAAATACTACACACTGCAGCTTTAACTGAAGTGGCAAATAGAGAACTAATTCTCAGTACATGTTGTACACTAAAATGGAAGATGACACTGGGTAAAATAACTTCTTTCGGTATTCTTGTCAATGGAACTTACAATTATTAGAGACAGATTTGACAACATGGACAAGTGATGAAAGTCTATTATAGTAATAGTTCCTTCCAGCAACAAATGTATTGTAGCACAAATATTGATGACTAGAAGTGTCGCAATTTGCCAGAAGCGCCGATAGATGATAAATATCATGTTAATACTATACATATGATAATATCGTAAATAATAGGGGTGTGTCGAGATCTCGTGATATTAAAACGTCGAGATGAAAAGCTGCCTTGCAATATCAGCATGACCGAGTTGAGTTTGTGGCAAAGACTTTTACAGTGCTTGCATTATATTGTTCGGTCTTTTACTGCATATGATCATTCATAGTCAGAAAGCTGAACTGATGTGACATTCATAAGATGATTAGTGTAGGGCTGTCATGATTCCTTGATTAAATACCGGGTTAAATTCAATACTGAAGTGGTGCATTACATGGACAAGAATCCATGAACCACATTTATTAGATTGTTTTCTAAGGCTGCACAGTTTAACATACTAAAACAATTTAAAAATCATAAAATAGCATAGTGCTATCATTTACAAACCTACACTAACACGGGACAATACATCAGTATGTTTCTAAACATTCAAACTGTTCATCGTGATTTGAAAATGAACGTTTAAACCGACGCTCTGAGTTTGCATGTTTTCATGTCTACTTTTGATGGGTTTGATGTTCTCGTTTAAGAAATTACAGTGGCTGTAGCATTTATATTGTAAAGAAGTGGCCACATATTAAAGATTAAGTGGACACATGATTTAAATGTTGCTTGGCCAATATTATACAAGGATTTGATCATGCTGTAAAGTGCAACAACATTATATTTTTTTGTGGTAATAAAATAGACCTATTACTCAATTGTCAAAATAATCGACCAATTACTTGATTAACAAAATAATTGTTAGAGACAAACCTAAATTAGTTAAATGATAAGTTAAATGCATTGTTTTGCATTTTGTGACATTTAGTAGAATAATAAACTACTTATCCAGTCATATTTTTCACTCTAGTCATCTTGTGAGCTAAGTGTATCGTCATACCCCTAGTAAATAATCCAGTGACTGTACTGATTGACACTCCAATCTAGTAGGTGGCTGGTTGTCACTCATCATATGAAATAGCAGTGTGTAGCTACTACTGCCACAAAATCTGATGTCAAAGACAAATGAAAGTGAGACCAACACACCCGAAAAAAGTTAACTCCCCAGTGCGTTGGATTTTATAAAAAAAAAGACAGGGTGTTACAAACTCTCACTCTGCCTCCCTACACTCTTATTTTGAATGTACTGCAAGCTCCTAAAATGACATGGTGATGGGAAAAAAAAAGATGGTAGGAAAACCTGACCAGGTTGTCAGCGAGTCAGCTCATTTGGTTTTGACACAGAGCCATGATGAGACATTCAGAAGCAAACAACATGCATATGCAGCGACTCCACACTTGCAAGGTTTTGGCTGTACCTTGGTCCCCAGCAGTACTCCTCTCATCAGGGTCCTCCTCTGATGATGTCATTGGCTGTTTGCCTGAGGGAGGGATTGGACTGGGAACTCTTGGTACCCAGTAAGCAGTGGCCCCTGGAACCATGGGGCTGGAGACTGCTTGACCCTTCAGATAAACAGCGAGATGGACAGAATAGTGATCTTAGCATAAAAGCCTGTTCACACCAAGGACATAAACTATAAAGTTTTAATGATCATTCTAATTCTACAATAGTGAAATCCACACCACAACTATAACGATACATGACACAGGAACTATATCATTGGATTCCTTTTCAGAATGATTCCCCAGCTGATGAATGATAAAAACACAATCACTTGACTTTAAGAAGCTCAAGCATTTAAAGCAGCAGAGTGCACTTCTAGTAAACAGAATGTAACAGTACACTGGTGTGAACGCTAATATATCGTTATAGGTGTGAAAGATCTTAAAACCCCCAAGTGTTAATGAAGTAGAATTGGGTCTCTCACTTGTATTGGTGAGAAGGCACTCTCATCAGTCTCCTCAATCTCATAGAAGGTGATACTTCCCTCCATGTCTTGGGTTTCCTCTCCTGGCTCAGGAACACAACTCAGGCACTCTTTATTCAGAGAGTGCATCTGCCGTCGACTCCTTCTATACATACACAATTTTAACTCGCTTTGCTAGCAGTTTAATTAAAGGATGTTCTCGGAGTAAAAAAAAAAATGCAACTGAAAGATCTTGCGAGATCTTATAAAAATTATTATACTGAGTAAAGTGTACTGAAAAGTAGGGGTGTCGTGATATACTGGTATTGACGATAATCTCGATATTCAAAACATCGATAATAATAACCGTGATATTCAAAACATCGATATCGTGTTAATTAATGGTGTCAAAAATATTAAGGACTCATCTTACACACATTGGAATATATAAATTTGTCCAATAAAACCCTCAGTTCTTCAACGGTCTCTGAAACCTGAAAAATGCTGCCATCACAGGCAGAATCTGAAGGTAGGATGATTACGTCACATCCTCTCCACTGAGATACCTTCATCGAATCAATTTTTGAAGGCAGCATAGCATATCCTTAGCTGCCTATGAATCTCCCACTATCCTGTGCGTGCGGGTCCATGACAGTTGAGCTGAAGAAAAAATATGCTGTCTGAAAGATGCATCTGGCAGTTAGTTTGTGTATAAATGCGTGTTTTGCCAAATTTATTCTTAAAGAATTTAGTATTGGGGTAATTAAATGTTTGCTTGGTTATGACTAATGCCCTTTCCGTTTTGTTTTAGAATGTAGATCATTAGACCGTTATGCTTTAGAAGCAGTACAAAATCAGTTTTGGGGGTCCCTTGGAACACAAATGCTACCTGAGAAGTCATTGGTTTATTGGGTTGCGGGGCCACATTCTTGTGGAGCTAAACTCTGCTGGATATTGGCCCTCCAGAAGATTACACCCCTACATTGCTTTTCCCAGAAATCAATTGATTTGAAAAGGAAGAAGCTGGAAGTAAATAATTTAGAAAATGACTTCATTGCTGTTTTCTATGCAACAAGCTGTCAAATGGAAGGTTGTGAGGCAAACTAAAAAGGCTAATGAAAATTCCCATTTCAACAGGAAATGCATGCACATTATCCTAACTTTCAGAACCATGCAGTTACACAATAGACGAACATTTTATATTGAAGAGAAATTATAGTTTGTCTCATTTATAGCATTATCTATTTTTTTATTTACATGTTAAAGTGAATGCTTTCCTACCGTGACCTGAAAGAGTAGTTATCAAAACTCTGGTAGCAGCGCTTGCTAGGGCTGGGATAATAGGCCATGTCTGGTCCAATAAGATGGTGTCTGTTCAGGAATCGGGCCGGACTTCTGACAAAAACAGATATGTGGCAAAAGAACCACAAAAAAAAAAAAAGATTCATGCAATGAGTAAGGAAAGGACTTATGATAACTACTGTATGACAGTGGGTGCCCAATCCCATTCTTGGAGATCTACCTTCCTGCAAAGTTCAGCTCCAGTCCTGATCAAAAATAACTGAACCAGCCAAATAAGATTTTCAGGAAAACTTAAAGGGGGGGGGGGGGGGGGGGGGGATATGTTCTAATGCCATTTCATGCATTGTGACTTATTTACACTGTTAAAGAGTTGGATTCTCATGCTAAACATGGCCAAAATGTAAAAAAAAACCGAGTTAGACGTATGACAGTATTTCTGTGCCAAATACACTCCTTCAGAATTTAAATACATCTCGGAACGTTTTTTTTCGAGTATGGCCCTGTAGGATATCATAAAGGGCGGAATTCCTAGTATGGGCACTTCTTCCGGATGACCGCGTTCGCACAAACCAGAGCGAGAGCAAGATCATGGCCATCAACGAGTGTCGTTTGGGTTACGGAAGCCGTCGGCAACACTGTCATTTTGATTTTAGACCACAAAATCAACAATGTCACTAAAGAAGTGTGTTTCTGGCTGTGAGGGAAAGATAACCTAGTTCAGCTTCCCAAATAACCCAGCGTTAAGGAAACAGTGGATGCGGTTTGTTTTTCCGAAGCAGCAACGGAGTTCTGCAAGTGCTTGTTCCCGGTCATGAGTCGAAACTGCAACAAATGTCTGTTTTGTTGGTAATCGGCGCGTAAGTGCATATAAATGTAAACAACACGAACATATAGTGAATCGAAAGTTATCCATGGATAATGCCACATGCGTGTGTGCGCGCTCTCGTGCACGCCTCCACAAGCTCGACTGTTTTCAGAAAGAATCTGTACAGTGTATCTGTCTTTTATAAATATGATAAAACTAAAGATTATTCGGAGATCTGAAGGATGCAATACTACTCTATAGGTACTCAAGATTAACATGAGATTGGCAGAAACTGTGCGTGTTATGTACCCATTAATTACAGACAGGTGTGTTTGATCAGGGTTGGATCAGAACCCTGCAGGTAGGTAGATCTCCAGGAACAGGACTGGGTTAGAAGATAAAACAACAAATAATGGACCATAAATAATTGTGTCTAACCTGGGTGGGCCGTACCCACGCGGTGGTCTAGGCGGAGGGTGGGGTCGGTAGTGTTCATAGGCCAGGCCTGCAGGAGGTGGAGCGGGACCGTGCACCCCTGGAGAACGGACAGGATAAATGTTTCCTGGCCCAGGCTGCAGACGGGGAGGTAAGCCAGGCTGAGGACGACTGAAAGACACTGCCATCAACATCTCCTTACCACGTGGCTTCTTGAAGAACCGTCGGCGTCCGCGCATCTCTGGGTCTTTAAAGAGGAAAACTTTCATAACCTGATTGTTGTCATTACAACAAAACCTCAATTCTCAAATCACCAGATAAATTAATAATTAACCAAATATGCAACTAGTATAAGTACATCCAACTTTACACGGGTGCATACAGTACACTTACATTAATCGGTATGTACTGTAGCATCTGCTTGCCCAGCGATATATTAAAAGTTGTAAACACCCAACTTTACATGCATACATACTGTACTCATGCGAAGAATTACACACAATATAGAAAATCTCAGCTGATTTTTTTTGTCTGATTGATCAAAGAAATAATCTGCCAACTATTTAATAATCAAAATAATCGTTAGTTGCAGGCTATTTGTCACAAAATGTATATTAAATCGCACAGCTCTAATCTGCTAAATGAGACTATAAATCATGAAGACATTAAGATATTATAAACATGAACACAATTCAGTAAAGCTGCTTTGAAAATTGTGAAAAGCGCTCTATAAATATATATGACTTAGCTTGCTCTATTCATGCGTCTTACTGATAAGTCAGTAATAGATCTATATAAACCGTGTACCAAGCCAATATTTGGCCATTTTGTCTATTATACTATTTGAAATGACACTTATTTTATTTATAAAGTATTTAATTATTATATGCAGTTCATTAAGATTACACCATCATTGCATATTCACATAAATAATAGGAAAAATCTGTAAATGGACAATTTTATATACATACACATTTAATAAGATCAAATGCTCAAAATAAGAAATCAACTAAATGATAAAACTCAAGGACTGTATATCCCAACACAAATGAAGTTGGAAAGAGTCAGACCTAGTTCTCCACTGTACTGCTCTGGATGGTTGTAGGAGTTTCCCTTTCTGCTCGGTGTGATGTTCCAGGCTGGCACAGGGTTCACTGGCTTCAGATTGCTCAAGGAAACCAGGTGCCTAGAGGAGTTAAAGATGATGTTTAGAGATTCTCAGGGACATTTGCCTGTGAGAAAGCACAGATGGACATAGCTTACTTTTCTGCGAGCTCCTCAATGAACACGGTTACTGCAGTGGTGTGACTTCCTACTTCTTGAATGAAAGCATTGTAGTACTTCCCTTTTGGATCCAAGCGGACCTGGGGGAAGAAAAACACGAGTCTGATGGGGGCTGTGGGGAAATTAATTCTTATTGAAAAATACATAACTGGTTTGTATTATCAAATGAGGTGCGACAATGGCACTCCAATTTGCAATAATGTTAACACTTAAACCTGATGAAAGGTTTTGTCCCACCTGACACTTATCTCCTAAAAAGTACTGTCTGCCAGCAAACACCATGTAATCAGTCTTCTGTAGCTCTATAACACAGGATCATCACAAAGCACATCACAATAATAATATTATGCACATATAAAAAAAAAAGGAAGATCTCTCTGAACATACTGCACGTTAGAGATAGCATCAATTGGCTTAGTAAAACCAACTGGTCTGCTCATAAGTTGCATGTGGTCATATTCTCAAGGATATTTGGGGTAAATCATAAAACATGGATATCCAGGTCATTTAACAAATATAGTTAATTATAAATTTTTATGATGCCTATTCAGCACAATCCACAATCCAATAGTAGCATGCGTTACATTCAGTAAAACATTACTATGATGTTTAAATACTTCACAAGAGTATCAATTTGCATTTATTTATTTTACATCAGCAGCACTTTCTACTGAATGATGGTTCAACATGGGAATCAGTACTAATTTAGTATAACAATAAGTTTCATTTATATAGCGCTTTTCTGGGTCCTCAAGGCATTTTACATTTAGAAGAGGGGAATCTCCTCAACCACCACCAATGTGCAGTACCACCTGAATAGTATAAGAGTCATTAATGCTCTTAAAATGTAACTGAAGTAAAGCAAACCGACCTTTGCGGCTGTCTTGCCACACGTCAAACTCTACGTTGCGGTACAGCTCAGGCTCTAAGGCCTTTAGTACCTTGTACGGCAGAACCAGTTTTCCTGACCCTTCTGTGGCCTGGAGCAGAGAGTGTATGTCAAATGCTGATGAATACAAATACATCTTAATCTTTTAAATTACGGTCTTAGCCACCTTCTGGTCCTCGGCTCCAGCTCTGGTTTTGTCTTCTGAGCGGCAGTGACCACTCGACTCCCATTCTTCTCTGAAACAAGTAATAAAAAGCACAAACGGACATTTTCACACTATAACAATCCCCTTTCTTTCTTTTTCCTTTTTTTTTTGGAACTTTTCCGAAGTAGTTACAAGAAGAGTCAACCGAATTTTCATGTTTTAAAACTCTCATGGATTTCTTGTGTGGAAGACTAAAGAATGTTAAAGAACGTTTTCACATAACTTTTTAATGTTTTAAATGTAATATTTCTGTGATGACAAAGGATTCAGGATTCTTTGCCAAATATAAAGTTTAAAAGAACAAAATAGCTTTTTTGCAATATGCAAACAAGCCTTTGTTAACTGACACTTTTATTCAGGAAATATGCATTAAATTGAAGTATTAAGCCGAAAGTATACTTTTTTTTTTACGTGTGCGCGAGCGTATGTGGACAGTAGAACACACAGCCTTGCAAAGCACAGTTTTGAGCAAGCTCTCGCCACGAGTTACAACCCATTTAAAAATCTTTGTATTCTTTTCATGCTAGACTTGTAAAAAGTAAGGTACTTTCTAACCTCCATTGTCGCTGAACCTTACATGCGTTCCGGTCTGTTCTATGCAGTTTTCTTTGACTACCTTGTGAATCGATGCCCCCACAGTACGGTTGCACGGATAAACTAAATTACAGCAAATAAAATGTAATGCACATGTGCGACATGCGCGTACAAGCATGCACGGTTACAAAAATCCAGCGGGACAGTACGTGCATACTCTTCTGATGATGAAATTAGCGTCATGCACACTACACTGACAAGTACATGTTAAGTTTCCATAAATCAATTCACATGCCTTAGAAATATATGTGTTGTATGGACTATTTCTGTGGTTTTCTTTTTGTGGCATTTTTTGAGCTAGTCATCCCCAGTCTCCGTTCACTTTCATTGTATAGTAAAGAGCAGCTCAGACATTCTACTAAACATCTCCTTTTTGTGTTTCACATGGGTCTGAACATCTTATGGATAAATTACAGAATACAATTGTTTTGGGTGTGCAATTTCTTTACAATATATACTCAAGAAGTGTGAGCAGTAAACTTTTTTTTTTTTCCATGATGAAACACTTATTTAAGAGATAATCAGAAGGAAACTATAGGCTCGAAATCACCCCCTATACCCTCACTTTTCCCTACATTAGTCCATTTGAAGAAGTGAATGAAAATGAGTGAATTAATTCAGACACTGAGTGCACCAGAAGGGCTGCAGCTTTTGCATAGTTTATGCTTGCAGTTTAATAATAATTTGAAAGTTAGCAAACTGGCAGCTCCAGTCAGTAGTAATGAAAAGATTTAGTCATGAAAACTATGCATAATTAAACAATTTAATAATGATTCAAAAAGGAATTTATATCTGTAAGATATTACGCTGTACCTATATTGGACCAGCGGTTTGGAAAACTGATGGATGATTCAGCTGCAGGACCATCTTCTGGTCAGATGCGTGAATTCATTCGGCGCAACTCAGTGCATTATGGGTGTTCTCTATCTGTTGAGTGTACATCGGTTGTACACTTATTGCGGTGCATTATGGAATTGAATGAGTGCACTTGATAATGTCCACTATGTTTTCGGACACCACTAAAAATGGCTGTTCCCTCAAATAGTGCTCTATTTAAGGGTATAGACAGGGGTGATTTCAAAGACAGAGAAAGATGAAGGAAGACAGAGACATCCTTAAAGTGTGCTACGAAAAAGTCAGGCAACAAGAGAAAACCTCTGAGGGCGGTCTTCTGGGGTATCATAGCCAGCGTCCTCACTGCACATAGAGTGGCTGTTTCTGTATCGTCGTCCTCCTCCTTTGAAACCCTCCAGCGCCACCTGCAGTTCTTCTTCCTCAACTCCCAGAACACGAGAGTATAACAGTTCATACAACAAGGCTGAAAAAAATGAAAATGCCACATATACAACATTCCACTACTGTGGTAAAATTACAATCCAATCCAGAACAAAATGTTCACCATTTGCGCTTGTTCATGATGTATTACACATGGGATATTGTCTTGATGAACTGTTAACTCACCCTGACATACTGCAGCATCCATTGGATAGTTCTTGGGGTAAACAACATCATAGTGGCCGTTGTTTGAGCAACACAGCAAAATCTGTGGGGTGGAATTCAAGATGATAAATGTGCTGGGAACCTAAATGAATGCTGCAGAAATTACGCAGTACTTTATCAACAAAACAATGCTTAAAGAAAAAAAGGAAAAAAAAAAAAAAACCTTAAAATGTATCATCTTATTTCTTATCTTATGTCATCTACATTACAAAGGAATACCATCTGGTGGATGGAAGCAGAACAGAAGAATCTGTGTGAATACTGCCATCCAAAATTTGATCTCAGCCTCAAACATCCCACCCTTTGATACATATTCCCCTGGTTTCACAGACAAGGCTTAAATCTAGTCCCAGACTAAAACGCATGTTTGAGCTGTTTTAACTGAAATCAACTTGCACTAGCATCTCTTAAAATACGTCAATGCCATTGTTTTGTCTCATGATGCACAACAGTAATGTTGTTTTTCTAAGGCATGTTTATAAAAGATACTGAAATGCCCTTATTGAACTAAGGCCTAATCCTGGCTTAATCTAAACCTCGTCTGTGAAACCAGGCCGTTATATCCTAAAATAACTTGTACTGATGGATTCCACCAGATCCTCTGTCATTGGAAGGTCACTATGTAACTTCTGGAGTCAGGGGTCCAGCTTCCCAGACGGCTACAATGACAGCTTTAATGGAAGAACTTGTCGCTTAGGTTCATGACATCAAGGCCCTGTTTTACAGACAGGGTTAGTTTAATTAGGACATTTAAGTAGCTTTTATAAACGTGCCTTAGAAAAAAAGAAGAAAAAAAAAAAAAAAAAAAAAACACATTACTGGTGTGCATCTTGAGACAAAACAAAATGGCACTGACATATTTTAAGAGATGCCAGTGTAAGTTGCTTTCCGTTAAAACAGCGCAAACATGCATTTTAGTCTGGGACTAGCTTAAGCCTTGTCTGTGAAACGGGGGGCAAATCTTTCAGAAATATTCAGCTATCAGTAAGCAAGAAAGATATCCCCAAACTTAAAGGGTTAGTTCACCCAAAAATTTAAATTCTGTCATTAATTACTGATGTTGTTCCCAACCTGAAAGACCTTCGTTCATCTTCTGAACACATTAAGATATTTTTGTGAAATCTGAGAGCTCTCTGACCCCCTCCATAGAATTGAACTACCACTTTCAAGGCCCAGAACCTTAATTTTATGAAGCGGCAGAACGGCAGCTGACCATTGGCTAGCTCCTGCGTCTGCATCACACGCATGCAACAACCAATGCCAAGTCGGTGTTCTGATGTAGAAATTGTAAACGCAGCACTATATATTAGATTATATATTAAAAAAACAATTCACACAAAAAATAATTCTTATCACTTCATAACATTAAGGTTGAACCACTGGAGTCACATGGATTATTTTAACAGTGTCTTTACTACCTTTCTGGGCCTTGAAAGTGTTAATTAAATTGCTGTCTATGGAGGGGTCAGAGAGCTCTTGGATTTCATCAAAATATCTTAATTTGTGATCTGAAGATGAACGAAGGTCTTACGGGTTTGGAACAACATGAAAAATGAAATTGAATTAGAACTCTGAATGTGAACAGAGAGAGTTTACACATTCCTCACCTTAGGCAAATTGTCTTCCTCTGCAATCTCAGTTGGCGGCTTACCTGGATACCTGTAAATGACAAAGCACCGCCTGTGCCGAAGACCACTCACATGAGAATTTGGGCCCAAAAAACACACATTTTAAATGAAATTATATTTAAACAGGTATAGTTCAGATGCATTACAAAATATAAAAGGAATAGTTTACCTCATTTTATTCTAGGGCCATTTTATGGGTTTTCTTCCATGGAGCACAAAAAGTGAATTTAAGAACACCCTCTTTTCAATATAAAGAGAGTGTCTGAATGCAAAAATCACCCCCTAAACTCTCGATCACTATTCCCTACGTTAGTCCACTAATACAGAGCACACGGAGTGAATTAAAACGAGTGAGCGAATACGGACAACCGTAGAGTGTACATCAGCTGTATACTCATTATTGCGGTGCAATGTGTGATAGAATGAGTACACTCGATTACGTCCACTATGATTTCGGACACCACTACAATGGGCTGTCCCCTCAAACAATGCCCTATTTGATGGAATAGGGGGGCGATTACAGATTCAGCCAGTGAATGAGGACTAGGACTGTAAGGCTCCAAAATACATCTCTTAAAAGCGGTCCACACAACTTGAGCACTTTATTCCACATTTTCTGAAGTCATATGATAACTGTGTGAGGAACAAACCAAAAACACATAATTCACTAAAAATATTCATTGTAGTGCCACTGACTTGGGTAATGATGCACCTTTAGTCCATTGTAGGTCTTTGGTGGATAGGAAGATTAACAGTTTAACAATTGTGGTCTGTTCATCACACAAAACTATCACATGAATTATGGACTACTTGTGTGTCATTTTGGGGCCTCTTAACATATCGAAGAGTGCCGCTAGATTATCCTTTTATCTTTATGTTCCACAGAAGAAAAAGACTGGGTTTGAAACGACATGAAGGAGTAGATTAATCTTTTTGGGTGAACTATTTAAAAAAACAAACAAACAATCAAAGAGAATAAAGAAAGTAGTGTTTAAGAAAAAGTAGATGCAAAGCATACCTGTACACTAAAGATAGTGCTTTTATTTCCACTTGTCCTGTGGTTTCCTATGAATTTTAGGATATTACAAGACAGTAAATTACATTTATATGGCAGTTATTATTACACAGTAAACAACTGCCCAATCATTAAACTACAACAAATAAACACATAATATGCAAATGTTAATATTTTGTGAAGATGAAAAACCCTAATGGCCAACCGTGGGATCTTCCAAGCGTTCCAAATACTTCTCAAAAGATCCTTGAACGAACTGAAGCACATGGTAAAACAAGACAACAACATGTTATAAATGTTTAAAATTCAATGACTGTTTGTACAAAGGTTTTGTTGATGTAGTCTGAATTCACTCACAGGTTCAAAGTTACATCTGTTTGCCCTCATGAAGTTGACACACTGTTTTCTTATTCTTTGATGGTAATTCTGGGAGTAGTAAAGCTTATAACAAAATAAAAACATCAGTTCAGCAGCATATTGTCAAAAAACCTGGACAGGTGAGGTAAAATCATAAAAATGCCATTCAGCTACTTGTTTTAACTATGCTACAGCATACACGGTTTTCAAGAATTTATACTTTCACAGCTTTTGAATGTGACACAATAATGTACAGTTTGAGCTTATTTTAAGGTATATTTACTCAAATTACCTGCTCAGAAACAGCTCGAAACAGACAGGACGCGTCTCTCGCCATCATTTTTCGGTAGAGCCCGATGCTGGCCAAATACTCGTCCATGTTTACAAAATATTTCTTCAAGGGTTTCTGCATCTTCAAGAAATCATAAATAAAAAACAATACATATACAGAGCTTCACGGCTTTCCGACTAAAAACGAAAAAACAGCGAAGGTCGAAAGTTTCCTTTCGGCTTGAGAATGAAACAGGTGCTGCAAATGAAGCCTGATTGCAGCGCATCACTGTTGTTTGGCGCGAGATTTTAAGAACTTTGATGGTAGCTATATTCAGAAGTAATGGTTTCTATGACAACAGTACCGCTGAGGTTTTAGCTAACGTTAAAGGTTAAAATAGCATTGTTGCACAGGCCAGGGGATGTCTGTTAACCCTCGCTAGGCCCCAAAATAATGATTCATGCAGGATTTCATTTCAGTGGAGTTTGGTGTCACTCCCTCAGCATTCAACAGGTGGGTGCTCGACTCATCATCGGTTTCAATTCAATTCAAAGGGGCGTTGGACTTTACAACACTAAATATAATTCAAACGAATGAAAATGGTTTTATAAACGTAAGCTATTGTATTATGTCTTAACAGAAAATGGTGGTCTTGTTGTGTTTAAAGGTAATGTTACAAGGATACAGTGCATGACAATTGCAAATTATCTGCACTTTGCATTGAAATAGTAGCCTAGCCTATCTTCTCAAAAATAACCGACCCAAATTTTGATTAAACGAGACTTTTCTGCTAACAAGCGTAGCCTAGCGTTACTTTATTCATCAGTATGGAAGCTTTCTGACACCGAATAAAAAATGAAATAGGTAGACAATTCTGAGGGGAAAGGTCAGAAAGTGCGAGTTATATCTCTTAAGTATGACCTGTTTCCTCAGAATTGTGAGATATAAACTTGCAATTGCGAGTTATAAAGTTGCAAGATAAAAAGTTCGAATGACCTGTTTATTTATTTGCCTATCTATGGCGGAAACAAACTTCCATACATTTGCGATGGGGGGGGGGGGGGGAGGGATTATGTTAATACATAATTTTTTATGAAAATACAAATTAACTACATTAAATCACATATTTTTCTATGATTAACCGCCATTAAAAACACTTCATTTTTTAAAAATATATTTTATAATGTAATAATTTGACAGTTATTCTCTAGTTTAATGTAGAAACAACATACAGAAATAATATTTTAAATACTTGTTTAATGTCATCTTTTTATGAATTAAGGCCAGTATCAATGATACTTATATACTGATGTCTCTATGAAATAACATTTCATTGACACTTCAATAAATAAACACATTAACATGTATTAGGCCTCAAAAAAATATAACTGTTTTTAATTCACTTACATTAAAAGTTATCATCACATAAATCCATAATAAATTGCATATGTAGGCTACCTGTGCCCTTCCTACCTCTATAAGTAGGAACTATACAGAAATTGAAAAGTTGACAAACAGTTTGCACTGCATAAATTATAATAAATAAAAAATAATAATAAATAAATATAGATAAATACTTATTAAAGCTACAAAAGTTCTTTAGTCAAGAGCAGTGAGTAATTTATTACTTTTGTTCTTTGCATTAATGTCATCGTAAAGGGTCACTGTCACTTTAAGGCCTTCCGATGTCGCACATGAAGCGGATCTCACGTGCATCTCATTTCCTCACGACTCTTTACGTTCATTTAAACGTTATTTAACTCATTTAAGACTGCTCTTAAGAGGATACTCAACAAAACTGACATGTTGGCATAATTGTGAGTGTTATTGTTAGTTAAAGCGCGAAAGAGAACTTGATACTGGCACATCATGGCACAGACTGCACGTTCTCTTTGCCTTGTCGCTTTTGAAATGGTTTAAAAGCATTTGCATAAATAAGAGCTTGATCATGTAATGTAACACTAGCCAAAGGATGACAGAAAAAAACCTGTGCTGCTTTATTTACCACCTGACTCTTCTCCTCCCATTTCTACCATTGATAGATCCCGCGCCCTGCAGAGATCAACAGCGCTATGGGTGGTTGTAGGTTGACAGGTCGAGGTCAATGGGTTGATATCAGTCTATGGATGTGTTGATCGTATGAGTAGGCGTTTCATACAATATCTGGCAACTGAACAACCTTGGAATAATATATTGATGTGATTATTCATATAATGAGGTTGGGGCCATACAAATTACGGGAGATTTCCGGGAGAAATAAGGAGAGACTCCCGGCAAAAACGGGAGTGTTGACAGGTATGACTAGAGGTGTTACCGGTTACCGGTTAGACGATAAAATCGCTTAATATTTTAATCATCATTAAGACCGTATTTGATTAACGCAATTTAAATAATAATGTAGCCTACTGCCGCAAATTTAGCAAGTTTAGTCTCACTTAGGCGTTTTGTTGTGTGGAAACAAGGAAGAGATGTTTTACAACGGAGTAGCCTGAGGAAATGATCTTAGTAAATGTGTGGACGAATTAATTATATGAATTTATTTTTAAAGAGAACGACTCTTTTTATCCTACGGTCCTAACCTCAGTTTAATGAGGTAAAATAAACTAGCTAATAAACTAGTGTACAGCCGTTGCCAGGGAAACCGCATTTCTGCTTTTCTGCCACTTACTGCCAGAGAGTGGATTTACATTATTTATTTTTTTAATTCAGCCTGTCTACCGCTTTTGTTCAGGCCAGTGAGAAAATCTGACTTTTTTTTATTCATTATTGTAAACTAACCATGTTAATGAAAAATAGGCCTAAGCTTGCATGCTATAAAAATCTAAACAATTTGGATAACAAAGTATCTTGAATTATTCATGGAGCAATTCGACTATACTCTAATAATGTATAATTTTGACTCATCCCCTTTCTTAAAAAGGGTTGAAATGTGAGGTTTATTATTTTATAAAACTTTTGTCAAAAAACTTTGTCATAAAGCCTTTTTCAAGATTTATGTATTTCATTTAGTAAAATTCCATCAAATTGAATTGAATAATCCTTACATAGGCTATTTTTCATATTACGAATAAAAAAAATTACACGAGTAAAATAAAACTAGAGCGTAAAACATTTTAAACATTTTGTCAATCTTAAACTTAAATGTAAATGTTTTCATTTAAACTTTATGAATACAAATCACATAAACTAAACTTTGTTCCATTAAAATTTATACAACATTTTTTCATTGTATGAATAATAAGGATTCTTCGATTCAATTTGATGAAATTTTGCTATTAATTGAAGTAAATCTTGAAAAAAAGGCTTAATTTGAGTGTTGTTATAGATAATGTTATGTCATAAGTCTCAACCAACCAACATTTTCTTTGTTATTTATTTATGTAAAGTCTGGCCATCGTAGTTAGACTAATATTGTCATTTTAATGTTTATGGAAACAAAAAATTGCTCAGTGCTGCTAATTTTATTTGTTGTTTGTTGATTTTCGATATAGCCTAAACTTGGTTAAATAGTTTAGTGTGTGTAATAGTCCAGGCCAGCTTTATAACCGTTAACCGTGATTATTTTCACTAGTGTCACTATAATTATAATAATATAGAGATTAATCATAATAATATGAAATGTTCATGTTTCTAACACAGATCTTGTGACTTAAAGCTACCCTGTAAAAACTGAAAGTAATTTAAACAGAAAAGACGATATTTCAAGGTATTTTACTAGTTAACTTGCCACACTTTAATAAATTCTATTGAATTTTAAAAGATGTCATTTTACTGTAAAACTATTGTAATAGGGTATGTTTTGGAAAAATGTTTTGGTCTATTTATAAGACACTTATTGTACCTTTGTGGTAAAAAAGTACAACCAGCTTTTATTTGTAAACAAATGGCATAAAAAGATGGTTCTTTAAAAGTTTCTTTACACATTTAGAGGCTACGAGATATTATAAGACCTGGCAGAGAGGGGTAAAGAAAACAATATTAATAAATAATTTATACAAATAACATTTATAACACTAACATTCATAATATAACGTTGCTAATATTAATGAAAATAAACCATTATTAAAAAAGGTTGTTTATAACAGCCCTTTAAACGCTTCTACGGACCGAGTTTAGGCTTATATTAAATGGTTTGAGATGAAAGGTGAGTTTAATAGTCTTTTAAAGGGTGTGAGAATGAGCGTGAAATGTTCTCCCACTCCTATGAGGTAAAAGTCTTTTAAAGATTTAATTTAGATACAGGCGTGTAGCCTACTACTTTTTTTCTGGTTCGAACTGAAAGATTAAGTGTACAATAATTAGTCTTCATAGCGGTCCCAATAATGTATTGAATTTCACACGTAGGCTAAATTAACTTTTAAATTGCACGTGGACCTCATTTTAAAGTGCTGGTCTTCAGAGCATCCACACGGTGGCGCCAAAGCTCGCGATGAGAGGCGAGATCTCAGTCACGTAAAAAAAATGTTATCAGTATAATAACGCATGCAGTTTTTGTTAATATTACGTCTTTATGCGTCTCATCTATCTGTAATATAATGCCTCTATACCCAAAAAAAACAGTGATTAAAGGCTTGACAGGATTATTTGTTTAAGTATTTGTCTGAATCACTTAATACTTTGTGGTTACTGTACTGCACCATCCTGTCCAGAGGTATACAAATTAATTATTTTAATTCGTTTTCAAATAAATTATTTGAACTAATAATAACTAATTAATTTAACTATTTAAAAACACAATATAGCTCCTTTTTAAAATGTCTGAAATGGACATGTACACTAAATATATTTGGCCTATAGTTTAAATGGATTTGTCTGTAAATGGATCATTTGATAAACCAAAAATGATGTAAATCATTCTTAAATAGTATATACACAACAGCTCATATAAAGTTACCATTTTTGACAGACGTTTGACGGATTTTATTTTCTCAATTCTGAAGAATAGCCTATGCGATTAAACAAGATTAAAATACTTTCATACAATGTATTAATTAATTTCTCACCATTTATTTATGGTGTAGATTTTCAATTGCGTGAAACGTGTATAAAAACTTGACCTGAACTCCCCAGTCTGGTGACATACTTCAATTACAAAAATGTAAAATAAATTTTTATTTTAATATTTATCATGAAGAATTATAATAATGTTCTTTAGCAGTATTATTGATTTTGATTCTCTTTGCATCTGTAGTCTTCTGTATTCTCTCTCTTCACTGAGGACATGGAGTGAGATGCTGCATATTTGCCTAAAAGGCCTTTGACACCAGAATCATTGTAGTATCTGGTGTCGTCCCTTCCCCCTTCAACTAATGGATGGTCAAACACTCCGGGACTCAATCCTTATAATGAAAATACTGCATTAATTTTATTTTGTGATGTGTCATTGTAATTCAAGAGATGTTTTTAATCTTCAGATTGCTCCGGCACAAGCCATTTCAAAAATATTTGGCAGTGGCCCATCTCGCCCCACACGAGCGTATGCTCCTTTTATTGAATGCCGTTTGTCAGAGGTGGACATTAAAAGCTCCCCTTTATTTGAATAAACTATTCAAGTTTAAAAAAAAAAAAAAGCCACTGTAAAAATATGTAAATTGATCCAGGGAAGAACGCTTGGCTCACACGTAGTCTTTCATATCTCAATGTTGTCCATTACAAAGTGCATCTCCTTTCCACTTTTTCATGTCATTTTGTCTTTATTGGCAGGTTGTGTACTGCTCTCTGATGATGAGATCGTGCCGGCCCATCCTGTGCTTACCAGCTGAGATCCAGAAGAGGATGTGATGGACCACAAAAGGTAAGGCGATTCTTCAAGTGATCAGCATACAACGATGCCATTTTCAGTATTACTGCAATTCTTTAAGCTTTGACGTCAAATACTGCAAATGCATCTGAGCTGAAACCACCATGTGCCACAATATTCAGATCAGAATGGGTTCTTCAATAACAAATAATAAACTTGTACATTTGATTGCGGTCAAAAATACAAATGACCACGACTGTACCTTTTTTTTATTTATTTTTTTAACAAAACGGCTAGTATTTGAAAACTTGTCTGCTGAATCAAAGTCATGTGAAAGAAAAACACAAAACAGGAAATTATATTGATGAATCTGACCTGTCATGGTTTTTATTTCACCTTTTTATGAAAAGGCAAGGTTAGTCAAGGTTGTAAAATGTCATGTGATGTTACTCTCTAAAACCTTTGCTATTAATGAAATAATTATTATTATATTTATAATTGTAAAACTAAAATATTTTTTTAATTTACCTTGAAAAATACAATTAAATATAATAAAATTACAAATATGTACATTTTGAAAAAGATATGTACACTTAGATGTACACAAGGCATAAGGCACACAAACATTTTTATTTTGAGTCATTAAATTGAACATTTTCTTAATGTTTCTGCAGGTTAGAGCTGGGCAATAATATAGTTACATTTTGCAACAATACAAGCAATCAAGCAGTTGAGATTTGCATAGATATCGCTTTATGTGAGCGTATTTTATGTACAGTCAAACCAAAATGTATTCAGACACCTGCAACATTTTCTCACATTATCACAGTTTATTCGCTATAGTTTAGAAAATGGTAATAAAATATGACAAGAACTCAGAGTTAAATTGTGTCTGAACAAATTCATCTTAATGTCAGATGACTTTGATAGAAAGATATGTAATGTATTACAACCAACCAATCAGCTTTCAGCTGTTAAATTTAAGTACACAATTAGATAATGCCAATTTAGGTCAATCAGTTACCAAGCAATGCTTCATTTTGTTCAGTCTGTGGTGTAAAAGGTTGCATTAGCAATTAAAGAAGCAAAACATGGTTAGGTCAAAATGTCAGAATAATTTTGGCACCAATTTTTTTTATCAATTTCATACCCTGTATGAAGAATTTTCGGGTATAATATGTCACAGTTTACTTTATTTTGCTATCCCCACTCACATAAATTAACTATACTGTCCTGCACCCACTAGTAAAAAAATATATCTGGTGTCTGAATAATTTTTGGTTTGACTGTATGCGGATAAAGTTGAATGATGTATATCCAACTTTATATAGAGCAAGTTTATATTACGTTTTTCCAAACCATATGAATTCAACGTAGATATGCTTACACGTCATTGACCCTTCTCTGTAATCTTGTTTGCTTTCTTGCTCTGGAAAAGTGTCATATTCACACAGTAAGTGCAGATATCCTTAACCAAGTTAGTCTTATGTGTTCCATCACAAACTTTTATTGCTTTCAGAAGCAGTGGATTGGACAATGATTGTTTTATTGAGATCAAAATTAGGCCACAGACATTACAGCTTTCCTCCATTATAACCTTGCTTGCTTATAGTTTTATGGTTTAAACCCCTGGTGGTGAGCTATTCTTGTTATTTATTCTGTAAAACATTACAAATTTTCTCTGAGGGAGTTTTAAACGTATTTATCAATGGGTATTTAGTAAAACATGCAGATTTTCTAAAAAGCAGTTAAGCTAGTTTCCCTACGGTACCATTGAGCGTTTGACATTGCTGCACATCTTTGTTTAGTGTTCCTCTTTTATCTAAGTTGCCTCACTTATAACACTCTAATACTGCAATAAAATCCCTACCGAGTGCGCGCTTGGTCACCTTGACATGCTGTTAAATTGCGTTCGTGCTCCAGAAACGACGGATGTATCTTTTCCCCCCATTAGGTGCTCATGGGATTGCTTTTAATGACACTTTGCTGATTTGCTTTCACTGTAATAACAGACAGTCTTTGTGACATCCACTGGCTTCTGCAAACACCATGCTAATCTGACCACAGAACGTGTAGCACAGCACCAGCGTAATTCGATTCGCAGCACATTGTGCTTACACGCTCCAAATCTGCCTTATGCCTGTGATATTGAAACACCTCTGCGTTTGCTGGAGCCTCACCAAATGAGCGCGGGAAAGAGAAAAAAAAGGCAAGAGATGCACTCCTGAACCAGACGATAGCCAGTGGGGGCCAAATGAAAGCTCTCAGAATCACTGTACATACCCATCGGTCAAACAATCCATTTCTGCCCTGACATCACTGCAGTCTGTCCGTCTCTGCATGGCACAGGAGGACGGTGGAATAAGCTGCATAAACAAATATATTTCATATCCTGTGCAAATCTCAACTTCCCCTGAAAGTCTCCAGGTGTCCTACATTTTAAAAAAAAATGCATAAACGATGTATAAACTAAATTGCTTTATTTAGATTTGCACTGTTATAATTATGAGACACATGTAAGAAGTTAACTTTTTTTATTTTATTTAAAGGGGCGATAATTGCCCCCAAAACGAGGACATATTTTCTTTCAATCGTGAATCAGAAAATTAGGTCACATTTTATATACCATCTTACCATTTGATACAATATGCTTATTCAATTGTACATTTATGGTTTGCACGATGACGATGTACTAAAAATGGAAATGTTTTTACTTTGCATTTTTCGCGTACAGACGACAAAAGTTGTCAAAACGATACCGTTCACACGGATCCACTAAAATGCCTAAAAACGCTGTATTCTGCTGCCAGGGGATGTTATTTTGTAAATATTTAACATCTATATAACATCTGATATGAACATATTATGCATATGCATGATGTTACCGTTTTCACAAATTCGTGCAAAATAGTTTACACGGAGACGATAAAGGTATTGTTTTCGATTTTGTTTTACCTGTTTTCAAAAGTTTGCATTTTCAGTCCCCTAAAACGTTATTGTTGTGTAAACGATCGGCCAAAATGCATAACGTTTTCTGAGTTAAAAATGGTGTTGCGTAAACAGCCTATTAAAATATTTGCATTTAATTAACATTTGTTGTTACACACTAACATTTGATCGGCCCAATCATTTTAACCCCTATAGTCCTAGCCATACCTCAAATTCATTTGCAATAAATGCAGGATTTTTCCAGAATAATATGTATACAGTTAATACACAGACTTGTGTAATGTTAGTATATAGTAGTAAAGGCCACCTATAAAGTGTGCCTGAAAATGATGAACAATTATTGCCTATAAAATATAAAAGTATCTGTAAATAATGTACAAGTTAATCTTATCATGTTTACTACTACATTAGATTAATGGCTTCCACATTTATTATTGTCTTATTTTAAGTCTCTTTGGATAAAAGCATTAAATAAATAAATAAATAAATAAATAAATAAATAAATAAATAAATAAATAAATAAATAAATAAATAAATAAATAAATAAATAGATAAATAAGGATTTTATTTTTTGCCCCATACGGCTCGTTTCTGACTCTGGACACAAACTTTCAAAAATCTTTCAAATTTGTTGCATGTGGGATAAATTATATGTTATATTTTCAAATTAGTAATTTTAAAAAATATGATTTGAGATTTTATAAGTTGTTAATTATTCACAGCACACACACTTAGCATTTTAGTAACAGATAGAGGGGCATGTTCTCACTTGGCCTACTTTCCTACTTATTGCCCATTTTGCAAAAATGTTTTCTCATACTCCATTTCTCTCACTCTCACATATATTCACTTCATCCATTTACTGTTTTTCCCCCCTTGCAATATTGCAGTATAAAAAGATGTTTGTCCATTTATGGATGCAGGTCACTTTGCCATTTCTTTTCTGTCACTGTGTAAATAAGTTATTTAAAGCAAATTCATGATTGGCGTTTGGATTCAGTCGGCCCCTCCTCTGAGTGCTGCTCTGACACGTGTTTATACGGCTTTTATCCTGTCCCCAACTCTTTGCTGAACAGACACTTTTGTCGTGCTGGCTGGTGAATTTTTTAACAGATCTCATGGCCACTTTCGCCTTTACGATTGCCAGGTTCACCAATTTACTGTAATGGACTGAAGTAGAGAGACTGTGGGTATTACAAATGATTTTGAGAGTGAAAGGAGAAAGTGAATGGAAAAATAAACAAGCAGATATAAAACTCTTTATTTGGAAGAGACAGAGATTAATATTTCATAAGGACAGAGTATGTATAAAGTCCCTTTTTCACAGGCTGTAAAATAAGTTTTGTGCTGTAGTTTGTGTCATAGGCTATTACTGCAGCATGTAACACATTCAGATCATATTAGTGACTCGTTTTTAGGGATGGGAATCCTAAAGAATTGAATGATTCTGGTTCCATTTCAAAGAACTGGTACTTGATATTAAATGGCAATACTAAACAAACAGAATTTAGTAACATTCATTAATAAAATATAAATGTGTGTCTTTAGCTACACATCATATGAATAATAGCTAAATGTCATATTAACAACCAAGGCAAGTAATGGCAACATAGTTAACAATGAAAGTAACATAGCTGATGCAAGTAATAGTTGACTGGTCTCATTGTTACAACGACAGCCAAGTCATTTATATGTGAAGATCTCAGTCACACAGTAGGATCTTAACAAACTTTTATTCGAGAGTTGGCTCTACAGGGTAATTTAGTTGACCGGTAACATAGTTGACAATTTCACCATTTTGCCTCATAATTTCAATGGCAGGTCCTGTCTGGCCGAACAAAAGTTAATTCCTTGATCAGGTTAACCTCACATTTTATATAACATTGCAAACCATAACAATGTACCCAACATAGTTGATGAGCAATTAATACACTCCTTGACAATAAGTCATGGTGATCAAATATAGAAACAAATTAAGAGGACATTAACGATAATGTGTTCAAAATATCCGCCACAGAAAAAAATGACATCACATGATGCTGTTCATAGGTTTTTGGGATGAAACCTTTTTTTTTTTTCAGGGGGGTGTTTGGGTAGTAACTTTATTTTTTAAATATTTTTTTAAGCTCCTATGATGTGGATTTTTAAAATTATTTTATAATGTTTCCTGAGGTGTACTTGTATTGTTAGTATGATTTTTACATCATAAAATGTCATAATTTCGAAATAAAGGGCATTTTTCTGTCCTGATTTTAGCCCTCTGGCTTGAATGCTCTGTTTGAAGGGGCGTGTCTGCTGTGAGACTTCAGTGAAAACGCCCACTGTTGTGATTGGCTGACATCTTTGCATTGCGTATTACATGTGGAACCCCTCTCGAATACTTTTATTACGTTTTTTTTTTTTTACTTTTACAGCTGTCGAGATTAACGAATCGTGAAAGTGTTGATTATAGCATTATTTTTAGATCTTTTCCCATCACATGAAAGGCTGCAGTGATGAGCATTGAGTAGACAGTCTGTTTATCGCGTGAATGCAGTGATCTAGTCATTGCAATGAGTTTTCTCTCACAAAATGCTTTGACCACAACTAACAGCAAACACAATATGGATATGAATACAGTAATGGCTTCGTTGTGCAGCATAAAAGCATCATTCATTATAACGGGCAGTTTGGGCAAGTGTGCAGATAAACTCGCGATGTGTGATTTGACAGCTCTGAACATTATAAAGAGTGTTCTTTGATCGCGCTCTGTGGTCTAATCACCATTTAAATAACAGATTTGTTTCATGCTACTAAGAGAAACGATGTGAAGTTGATCGTTTAGTCACTGGCTTGATTCACAGATGTATTCAAAGAGTATTAAATGATTTAGAAAGAAAGTCTGCGTGAACTTGAATAATTAGCTACACATCAGAAATCACTGATCACAGATCAGGCATTAATGAATACTGTTACTCACTGTTTGTGGCGGTGCTGTCAAATCCATATCGTAAAAGTCTGTTTGTAAAGCCTGTGCTGACTGCGACTGAATTAAATGTAAAAAATAAACTGAATCCATTTTCTCCAAATTCTCTGGGTGGGCAAAGCAGAGAAAGGGGAGGTAACCTTTCCCTGTATGACGACATATAGGGAAGATTCCAGATCGGCCCTTCTGAGCTTTCATTTTCTCAAAGGTAGAGCAGGATACCCAGGGCTTGGTTTACACCTATCGTCATTTCTAGCCACTGGGGGACCATAGGCAGGCTAGGGGAACTCATATTAATGTTAAAAAACCTCATGTCATGGGACCTTTAAGATTTATTTTTGCCATTTTTGCCTTTTATTATGACGGGACAGTTAGTTGACAGTTAGTTGTCGGCGCTGCCCACGAGGCTATCGGTGCCGACAGTTAGTAATATAGTTAACAGAATGTTTATGGACATGAATAAAATGAAATATTTTCTTATTTGAAAGAAAATTTGATTTAAACTCAATCCATTTCCTAACAGGGTGCATCAAATATTGATGTGAGATTATAGTATCTATGCATTCTCTTAATGAACATGAAATGTACCCTAAATTATATTTTAAAAACAGAGAAAAAAAAGTAAACATATGAGTCTACCGGTTCAGTGTGATGACGTTTAATGATTTTAAGACTTTAAGATTTTAATCGCAAAAGGGTATGTATTTTATGTTGTCGAATAAAATGTGAAAATATCTTGAGCTTATGTTAACCACAATCTTATTTAGGTTTATTATCAGGCATTTAATCAAAAACCCATTTAAAAAAAACTCACTGACTTTGGGACGATGGAACTGGAAGTGATAAAATGCTACAAAAATATGTAATATCTTACAGCCCAGAGTTGACATATCACAGCCCAAAATAGACTTGAAATTTAAAGCAAACGACTATTCCATTTGCTTTTTTGATGGTAGTTTATTTCTCTTAAAATTTGAATTCCATTTCTGTGAACCTCCTACAAAGACGTGACCCCAAATGCAAAGTCAGTTTGCATACATAAACCTTTTTTATGCAGTTTATCATGAGAATTGATTGTGGGACTGTTAGTATCTGTGACATCACAGTTGGCTGTGTATCACTATAAATGAGTGCTTCTGAACGCAAAGGTTGCGCAGACGGCACAAGTTCCCGTTGGATAATTAGCGGCAATGACAAAGGAGCAGGGCGCTGAGCCGTGGTCTAATGCGTCGCTGGTGCCGGGACAGGCATGTGCCCCCAAAGCTCCAGTGCTGCCCCATTATTAATGAATGACCTTTGCTGATGTTAAAGGGTTTGGGAGCAAAATTAACGTCTACGCTCATTTGTTGCTGTCACATTCCTTCTTTAACTTTCTTCATGGTGTGCGAGAGATTGCTTTTTTTGTGGGGGTGGGGAATTGCTATTAACTTATTCACTTAAAAGCACGATGAGTCGAGTTAGATTGATGTAAGGATCTGTGGTGTTTACGTGCCGGTACTTTCCACATGCTGCGATGTGCACTGTTGTATTTGGGGCCATTAAATCTTCTGTTCTGCTTTCCATGGTGACGGTTTGTGATTGTTTTGGTCATTATTGTTACTTTTGTTTACAGCGAGTGAGTATTCAGGAAGTGTAAACATAGGCACACATCCTCTTCTACCCAGAAGCCCCTCTACGGCCAGCCAGCCAGAGCTCACTTCTACCTTACTTCAAAGAAAAAGGAAAAAAGTTAAACTCTGCACAGTTTCCTACCGAGTCTTGTTAAAACTGTGTGTAAAAAAAAAGAGGCACTTCAAAGGGCCGGTGCTGCTGACTGTCTCGAAAGCAAAGAAAGGGTTTTTACTGGCCTGTTCTAGGTTATTAATCTCCACTGCACCTCACTAAATCTTAATTAGTCTGATGATAAAGAAAGTCAACTCAAAAAAACAACATAAGATCTTACGGCTAATCTTAATCTAAAGTTATGATAATTAAGTTGTGATTGTTGCCGTTTGTTTGGTCATATTTGCGAATTAATAGAGAATTAGAGATGAGAAATAAGTCATAAACATGCATATATTCACCAGCAACCCTTGTTGAACGTGTATGAACTGTGAACGTAGTGTCCTGTCTTTCCTTGTAGTCAGAAAGGATTCAAGCTCTCACTTTGTGATGAAGTCATGATTTATTCTGTGTTAATGTCGTCTGGCACAGTATATTGGAAAATACGGTGTGTGGTGTGTATGTATGTTACACTGAAAAGTTAAATAAGAAATAAAATTATACATAAAGTAAGGTTTATTGTTAAAGTAAAGCATCAATTGGTTGAATTTGTTTTTGAGGACAAAGAAAATACTATTATGTAAATATTTCTACTTTAATTCAATGTGAAACAATTTTCCTAATAACAAATTTCACTTATTATAAAGTAGCTATGGAAATAGAAATGTCGCTGTAGAAATGTGAAATTGTTGCGTAGGAAAAAAGCCCCAAAATGTTGATGACTCATCCTGCTCTGCACAGATTATTGGGCAATCGGATGCTCTTTAGAATAAGAATGTCCCGCCCCCCTAATCTTACCTGCCAGTAACTACCAGTAGCTAGCCTGGATGCTAGCCGAACGTAGCCCCGCCCACAACATTTGAGGTCGGGAAGTTCAGTCTGGACTTGATCCGTTGTCGAGCACAGAGCTGTTCAGACCAATCAAATTGTCAGGGCGGGCTTTATACGATGATGGACAGATGATAAACAGTAACGTAACCATCCACGTCACCGAAGAGCGCTTGGGTTGAATTTGTTCTAATCCTAAACGGAGAACTTGTTCGTATATGCATTCACCTTTACTATTTCTCTCAAAAATGATGATCGTGTTGTAGGGCTGTAACGATTTTACCAAAAATAAAAACCTCGATTAATTGAACATTTTACCTCGATTACGATTAATGAACGATTATTTAGTTTTTTTTTTTTTGCTTTCCATTTTTTGCCCTCATAAGGTTTTTGAGTAAGTTCCTGATACGGTTTTACTGTAAATATTTTCTACTATTAAAGGTGGAATTTTTTTTTTATGAAAAAGTGCATTACTTTGTGATTTTAAAATATTTGAAGGAAACAGTTCACTTTCAGCAGTTATTGTCTATGGGGTAGATTTCTGCTTGTTGTACATCAGATACAGATAAATTAACACAGTAGGCCTACATTACGTTTATTTGAATGCATTAATGAGAGAGTGATTGTGTGTGTGAATTACTCATCCCGTCTCTATTCATTATGAAGCTGTGGTTTGTACTTCAAAGGTGACTTTACTTTAGTCACAGGACAGCGTTGACAATGCGTTTCTGAGCTGCTCTCTGCACGCTATCTTCACGTGATGTGCGAGCTTCTGTCTGAGTGTTCGTTTGTCACAATTTCGGTTTCGATTATTTTTCGATTAATCGTACAGCCCTATGATAAGTACTCTGTGTATCCTTAAATTCTTTTGTACAATCCTTGCAAAGATCATTTACACTCATCTTCTTCTTCTACTTCCAGCGTGCGTGCAGTTGAGCTCTCTTGACAACTGCGCGTCGCTCCGTTGCTCTGATTGGTTGCAGGTCTATCCAATTGAGTGCAGAGGCGTTTTCTTTCCTGGTTCGGTTGAAACACGCCTCATAATCACAGCCCAATGGAGCAGTATCAGACTCATATTCTGACTAGAATCTGAGTATGAAGACGTCAGGCTAACCAATAGCAAGCAACCCTTTTATATGTCTTTCCCCAGCTTTCTGTTTCAAAGTCTTTAAAGATAAATTAAATCTAAAAATAACAGATATGTCAATGGAAGAAAGCAAAATTGTATTATTATTGATTATCAACTGATGTGGCCCCATAAACTGTAACTTGCAGTTTGAGTTGATCTAAAAATAAAGTTTTTATGAAAACAAAAAAGCTAATTTTCCCTCCAGTGTGAACGTAGCTGTAGCAGGTAAATTTATCTTGTTTAAATGTGTTCTATTGGAAACAAGACACTGATTAATGTAGGCTTTTTTTGCTCCTGGTTTGCCCCCTCTTTCACCTCAGCAGGGTCATTGTGACATATTAACTGAACTAGGGTTGGCGTGTACTTTCTTCTCTTGCTGTTTTTATTGCGCTCACATATTAATATAAACATTTAGTGACTATCATATTTATATATCTATGCCTGAGATGGCTGCTTATGAGATCATTTCTTTTGCCTTGGGGGAGGAAGTGTTTTTTGTAGTGAATAAAAAGCACTTCCTTCTCCCTCACAGGCCCGGATTTTATGTTTATCCATGTCGTGAGAAAGCTACCACGTTGTAATGCCTTTTCCATAATTAGGCTGATGGCAGGAAACTCAAACTAAATAAATTGGTGTATAAATGGTGGAATGTGGTAAGAAAAAAAGCACAAGACATACTGCAAAAAAAGGAGGTAATTTGCAACGGAAAGCTGTCGTACATTTCCGAAGACCAACTTTTGGCTTAAAAGGACAACGTTAGCATTGTTTGTTTGTTATCTTCATCTATGTTGCTCTGTTACAGTCCTTCATTTTCTGAGCTCAGTTGAAGTTGTAATTGTTTCCGTACCGCAACACTGTTCTCTTTGACTGGCTCGTTTCCCCTGTGTAATCAGGCAGATCTATTGAACACTGATCACTAAGGTTTTGTCAGGATTTAAAGTGCACTTGAGTGGTTCTTCCTTGTCTGGTTCGTGTAAACTGGGCTCTCTAATAATCACAAACTTGCATTGATCAGTGTTGCATGTTTATTTCTTATCTTGTCATCACAGTGATTGATTGACACATTCTGTCTCATATTAATATGTTCCTAAAGAGAAAAATCCTCTCTCATTTGCCCTCATGAATCCACCCAATCCAGACTCATTGGAAAAATGTGTCTGTGCATGGCAACAATTCTACAAAATATTATGTTGCTTCTTGCACATTTTGCGACACTTTCAAAGTGAAATGTCTAGTGAGTGGCACAAAAAGGCTGTTTTGTTTTATCTGGAACAGATGAATGGGAATCTGGCAAAGTTTTATCTTGTACATTGTTAGGAAATGAAACATCCGGTGAGTGTCACTCAAAGCTTAAAGGAACACTCCACTATTTTTGAAAATAGGCTCATTTTCCAACTTCCCTAGAGTTAAACTTTCGAGTTTTAATGTTTTTGAATCCATTCAGCCGATCTCCGGGTCGGGCGGTGGCACTTTTAGCATAGCTTAGTATAGATCATTTAATCTGATTAGACCGCTACAGCCAGACCAGAGATCGGCTGAATGGATTGGAAAATGGTAAAACTCAAATGTTTAACTCTAGGGGAGTTGGAAAATAAGCCTATTTCCAAAAATAGTTGAGTGTTCCTTTAATGCTATTGCGTTTGAAAATAATGTCCCACCTACACTAAACTCTACCCTAAACCTAGCCAACAGCGACAAACAAAAACAACTGTGAGATAAAAATATGTGCATGGAAAAATAATTTATAATAAACATTCCATAAAGAAATAAAAACTGTCCATTTTGATTTCATGGTGACTTTAAATAGGACTTGGCTTACCAAGAGATTCTTTCAGACCAGGACAAACTTTACCTCTCCTATAACCCCTCTGCTGCCAATCAATATTGATAAAAACTAATTTAAGAGGAGAATCGTAAATAAATTCTTCTCATAGCTGTAATCCAGATGACCAGATAAAAGCTACGTATCTGTATTAGAACCACATTTATAAGCATCCCAAGTTGAATGCTAAAAATCCAATATCATATGCGTTTCTGCTATTTACATGCAAGCAACAAGATCTGTGTGATGATCTCTGCCAGGTATCAGTGAAAAAATTCAGTATTGTTTTACAGCCTTTGATTAACCCTGAACCCAGAAATGGGTCAGATGTTGCCTCAAATGTTTGTGCCAAGTTTCATGCTAAATGAAAACTCTACCACTATACACTCGAAAAAATGTTGCTATAAAGAATTAAAAGTGGTTCTTTGGCTCGTAATCATAGGGGAACCACTTTAAGTGCTGTATAGCACCAAATCTTGGTGCTTCAGTGGTTATTCAGCGGTTCTTTGGGATGGATGAGGTGCTATATAGAACAGCTACAGAACCTATTAAGCCCCTGTATGGTTCTTCAGCGGTTTTTCAGTGGTTCTTTGGGGTGGTTAAGGTGCTATATAGCACCACTGCTGTACAAAGAACCTTTTAAGCCCCTTTAAAGGTTCTTTACAAGCCAAAGAACTGTTTAGTAGCTGTTTAGCACCATTTTTGATGAAGAAATAAAATGCGATATGGCACCTCGTATGGGTTCTACATAGCACCATTTGACAAAGGTGCTGTAGTAGAGCACCTTTAAAGATATGGTGCTAAATAGCACCAAAAGTGGTTCCCCTATAATTACGAGCCAAGAACCACTTTTAGTGCCATATAGTACCTTTTTTTTTTTTTTTAGAGTGGCTTAAGGCATTTCATTTTGTTTAATTATTCGGACCTACTTTATATTAGGTGGCCTTAACTACTATGTACTAACATTTAAATGAATCATTTGATACAATGCATTTATTGTGTACAAACATGTTTTTACATCGTATTTACATTTAAAAAAACAAATCCCTGCATGTAATTACATCTATAATTAATTTCTGTAGTTCTCTTACACCTAACCCTACCCTTAAACTTACCCATACCCCCACACCTGTCCCTAACTTTACCCGTATCCCACCTCAATATCAGCAAAAGTGTACAGCAATACAATATGAACACAATAAGTACTTTGTACTTATTTTTTGATGTAAGTACATAGTAGTTCACCCAAAAATGAAAATTACCCCATGCTTTACTCACCCTCAAGTCATCCTAGGTGTATATGACATTCTTCTTTCAGACGAATATAATCAGAGTTATATTAAAAAAGTCCAGGCTAATCCAAGCATTATAATAGCAGTAATAGTTGCTCTGTTTTTGAAGTCCATAAAAAATGCATCTGTCCATCGAATAACAAGCTCCACGCGGCTCTGGGGTGTTAATAAAGGCCTTCTGAAGTGAATCGATGCGTTTGTGTAAGAAAAATATCCATATTTAAAACTTTATCAAGTAAAGTTCCAGCCGATCGCCTTCCTTGGAAAAGTGTTGAATGTTGAAAGTGAAACTCAAGAAGATGCGTACGTGACGTCATGACGAGCCTACCTGGTCGCGTTAGTCTTTCGATCGGCAGAGGACCTTTCAACACTTTTTCCAAAAAAAAAAAATTGAACACAGAAGGTGGTCGGCCGAAACTTTACTTTATAAAGGTTTAAATATGGATATTTTTCTTACACAAAGGCATCGATTTGCTTCAGAAGGCCTTTATTAACATCCCGGAGCAGCGTGGAGCACGTTATTTGACGGACAGATGCATTTTACTGTTTTACATCAACTATTACTGTTATTATAATGCTTGGATTAGCCTGGACTTTTGTAATATTAAGGCCTGTTCACACCGGGACGATTTTCGCACGCGTTTATCGCCGACGTTTAACGCCTCGGGACTAAACAATGGGCGCCAATGTGAGTGTTCACACCGACGCGCAAAACGCCAGGCGTAAAAGCGTCATTTTTTAAAAAAACGCCTCGGGTTCGTTTTTTTATTTTGACGCGGCGCGTAAAAAACTGTCCGACCAATGAGATCGGCACTTTTGTTCACGTGCCTGGAGCTGCTGAAGTGACAGTAAAACACGACTTGGTGGCGCTCAAGCACAAAACGGTATTGCCGAGCACACATTGATACGACGAAGAAGTAGTAAGTAGACAAAGAAGAAGATGAACTGCTAATGCTGCTTGCCAGTTAGCAAAAAGTGTGTGAATGGTTTTGTCCATATACATAATATGTCTATGGTTTTGGCAAGCACGTAAATACTGTCTCTCTTCTCCTTCTGTGTGACAAGCGAGTGTCAGAGGCTTAAAGTGCCGCAGCACCACCTTGTGTACCGCGAGCGCATCGACTGAATGTGCACGTTCACTCGGCGCAGCGCCAGTGAAAATCGCTTGGGTGTGAACACTCAAGACGCGCCGAAAAACGGCACGAAAAACGCTGGTGATAAGCGCGCGCGATATTCGTCCCGGTGTGTACAGGCCTTAACTCTGCCAGTTGCATAAACTAAGCCATTATGTTAAGACAGTGTCTTAAGATCTAGTATGAGCCACTAGCAGTTAGGCAAGTGGCATTCAGTCTTACTTTTCGTATCAAATTAGGCCAGTCTATGTTTTTATGTAACTGAAAAATTATGAACAGTCTTAAAGAAAAAAAATGTATATGTCTAACTTGTAAGACTAGTCTTAACGGTTTATGCAACCGGCCCCAGATTTTATTCGTCTGAAAGTTGAATGTCATATACACCTAGGATGACTTGAGGGTGAGTAAATCATGGGCTAACTTTCATTTTTGGGTGAACTAACCCTTTAAGGCCACCTAATATAAAGTGGGACCAACAATTCTTTATTATATTTTATTTATTATTTAGCATTTGTGTGTATTGTTTTCCATCTTCTGTAAAAATGGGGCTATAATGCTTAGACATTTAGAAAAAACCTAGTGTGGTACCTTGGTTGGTACATGAAAAGCATGGAGTGTACTCCTTTCTTCTAGTATCCCATGTATCTGTGGTCTGTGTGGCCATCAGTAGGTGTGTGGTTTGGGTGTGGCAGTGTCTCTGTGTCCTCTTCCTCTGCAGGGACAGACGGAAGCGACGCACACGTTAACACTGCTCTCAAACGCTTTCTGACAGCTTTGGCATATGCCACCCGCTAATTACAGTGCCAGTCCTCCCCCGCTGCTGTTTACTCACCCTTCACTGCTTTATCTGGATTAGCCTGACGAGCCACTGCACACTTGTTCTCACACTCATACACACATACGCACGCACACGCACACACACACACACACACACACACTTATTCAGCTGATGGTGAAGGGATCGATTCCTCTCATCTTCGGTTCTGAAATCTCTCATTCTTACACATTAAGCAGTATGTCTCCCACAAACAACCACACATGCACATTTCATATGTATGGGAGTGGGACCCACCTTTCATAGTTGTATACTATTGTTCAGATGATGCATGTGTCCATAATAGTTCTCTTCAAGGAGGACAAGCCGACAAACGGTAATGTCGAGCCCTGATAAGTTGTTTAACCTTTTCTTCTTTCTGGTATACTTAAGTATATTGCACAATTAATCGTTTCTTGGGTTTTCAGCTTTAAATGACAGACTTTATATTGGCTTTACACAAACAATCAATTGATTATAACTAGGGCTGCATGATATGATATGTAATAACTCATTAAATAATGCAAAATTTAGGTGTGTAAAATAAATGTTAATTATATTAAAATATATTTAAAAACTGAAAATGATATAACCAACATATTACACATTCTATTTTTTTTAAGAGAAGAAAGCATCCCTATAACTTTTGAAAGTGATCAGCAGGGTTTTACTGTAGCATTACATATGAACTGTCATTTTTACGTCAGTGTAAACCAGGGGGGTTTAGGGTTTCAGGTAGACCTACATTAGGGTTTTTTGAACAACAGGAATTGAAAAAGCAAATGTAAAAATTAAACACTGCTTAGTCTTCACTGTATGAATATAAGATGACATAACGTGAATTTACGTGAATACTCCCCAATGGGCATTTTGCCATATTTTTGTGTGTATTTGGCCATAAAAGCTGCGGAAGAGAACTGAATTCGGGATTACATGCTGTCCGAGAGGCAGCTTTCTGTGCGCGTGAGTACTTCGCTTATTGCATTTAATAACCTTAAGCTTGTCACATGTATGTAACAATCATATGTCCAGTCTACTCTCTGCTGTCTGTGTCAACCTAAAACGTTTTGTAGTCTTTGGAGTATTAAAATCATGCAGTTATCGCAAGCCGCTGCGATTATGCATAACACGGTGTGTAAATTTGCGACATGCATACCGCAGTATGCAGGCTATTTGCAATGTATCATACAGCCCTGGTTATAACTTTGGTTCCCTTTCGAAGTGGAACTCAACACTGCATCTTGGATTTATGATATGGGAAATGTCATCAGCATGACCGGTGTCTGAAGCTTGTATGTAAACACAACAATTTTATTGGACGATGACAGTCCATGATGTCATTACCGGAGTGCCCGTGAATATAAGGGGTCTTCAGGAGTGATTTGCGATGAGGAAACGCAGTTCACGATTGACTTCATTCTCGAGAAGAGAGGGTGTCTGAGAGTGTCTGCACATCGTGGCTCTGGCTCTGCTGTAGCCGAGGCACAGTGGAGGTAGGAGTTGCGAGCATCGCAGGTCGAGCTTGCTGAAGAATTCAAAAAAGTTATGGCTTTTTCATGTTCTTCTGTAACCGGTTTGTGCGATCTGTTGGATCGGGATGTGCTGTCTCTTGAGCCATCTGATACAGCAGATAACATGCTGCTGGCACCATCAGGCCAGAAAGAGGCAGTCACAGTTGAAGAGGGCAAGTATATCGCTTGTATTGAGCCCTCTCAGCCTGCCAGCCCTGCATACAAGGAGTTGTTGGAATTTATGGCCCATGCCACAACTAGATTGGATCTGGGGTAGGGGCGCGATAGACAGGTCACTCGTGGCAAATTAGACGAGCAATTCCTGGCAATCCATAATCGTCCTTCTCCTATGACCCTTCAGTTTCTTCCCGACCTCCACATAGAGGTGGGAAAGTCATGGAGGAAACTTTATTAAGCTCATATCTATCCTTTCCAATATTCTAAGTTATTCGATTGCATGAGGGAAGATATTTGTGGAAGCCTCCTGATAAAGATACGCTTGTGGGCTATATTTCACAGATGATCCGCACCACGGATCTGGCCCTCTGAGCAACCAAATAAAAAGCAGCTGCCTGTGGTCGGTAACGATGGCAGCAATGGGGGTGACAGAGAGGCATTTGTGGTTGAACCTGGCAGATACCAGCAAAAAAGATAAACTTTTTTCCTTGATGCATCGGTCTCACCCCCTGAACTTTATGGTACGTCTGTTAGACTGTGGTTTGGGAATTTTAGAGAGATGAGGGTATTCAGGAAGTACACCCTGCGCAGATCCAAATTTCCGGCAAAAACCTCTGGTGGTTTGGGTCCGTCACAGTAAATATTTAACTATATTACTTTCTTTTCAATTCTGTTGCGTTATTTTCTTGTTACCATTGTGAAACTGCTTTGAAACAATCTGCATCGTAAAAAGCGCTATATAAATAAAGGTGACTTGACTTGACAGTTGTCACAGACACGTCAGGTTCCACCCTCCACCAATCACAGCGCACTCCTTCCCCGGAGTACTGATCACCATCACCTGCACCTCATCACCACACTCATCACCAGCACTACAAGACTCACAACCACACAGCACTCCACGTCCGGTCTCGTTCGCATATACTTCAGGCTATGCTTACCTCAAGGACTCTACTACTGATACTTACCTGTCTCCAGCGTGTCTCCTTCCTTCCGTGTTCCTTGTCTGCTGTGTGGGTGTGTTCCTGTCCGTCCCTCTGTACTCCAGCGATCTACAGTCTCCAACGATCTCCAGTCTCCAGCGACCTCCAGGCTCCAGCGTCCTTCCATCTACAAAACAAAAGACAGTAACTCTCTCTCTCTCTCGTATCACCTTCTAATCTACCAACAACCGGTTTACTCACCTGCTCCTCAACACCTGCTCTACTGTGGTCTAATAAACTACCCTTACCTGTTAACATCTGTGTCTGCCTCCTGTGTACTTGTAACAACAGTATAATCACTGGAGGCAGGGCCAAAGGGAGAGTGTGCACCTCTTCCGCAGAGTGGAGCACAGAGGATGTGAGACACTGGAATAACAAGAGAATAAGTTAATAAAAGCAGTTTTGAATCATAGTAGTAGTATTCCTGCATCATTCCTGAATCGGCGTCGGCGTCAGAGAGAGAGAACTCTGATTGGCTGTTCAGCTTAGCGAACGATTCAGTGCTGGAGAATAAAAGTGAAAGTGATGCAAAGAAGTCAAGATGGTAGAGACATAAAGCTGTTGTAATTTTATGTCATCTTACCTGAGCATTCAGATGCATGAATATTTTCATAATAACATGAGCCAACTGGAATGAATAAAGCAATCAACGTGATTGATATTCAAAATGGTAAGCAAGCGCTGCTTTGTTTACGGTTTGTATATCTGAAGTCCTAGTTTCGGTTTGCATTTTTGAATGATGAAAATAGACTATTGATACCTGCTTATATAGAAGGAAATTTTCTTTCAAGCAGCCACAGAATGCACATGCTAGTTGACAGTCGCCTTTAGTCCGTTTGGTGTGTTCAAGCGCAGTTTTTTGGCAGAGACGCAGCCACAGAGGGGACAACACGGTCAGCTTGCATTGTCACTAGTAGTTCCTTGAAGTTGACTTGGTGTGTCCCGGGCTTTAGAACCTAACAAGTAGCTAGAGGTAATTTGCCTTATAGTATCCCTTCTTGTTATCTAACCTGTTACCTTTTGCAGATGCTGGGAGTCTTGGGATCCTATTTAATTATTCTATATGTCACCTGTATAGATCTGCTATGAGGGTTAAATCATGTATGTTACGTGCAGCAGCAGCAGCATGTCTTGCATGTTCACAGCAATGATTGTGAATGCAATTGACCTATTGGTAAGCCCCTCCCCTCGAATGCAGATGAGCCAATTGCAGCTGAGTATCAGTTGCACGGGGACCGGAACTCGGACATCTTTAGGCTTCAGCGCCATAGAGAAACGTTGGAACATCCGAAGCTCTCATCGGTTTGATGGTGTTTGTGCTACAAAAATGGTAAAACTATGTGTCTGAGGTACTGTAACACTGATTCCAGGTATCCTGAGAGGATTTTCTGGTTGTCATACTCTCATTCAGTTACGATTTAAAGGTCCCTGCTAACATACAAACCGAAATAACTGTTCTCACGTCATGTAACATTTACAGTGTAGATCAAAAACACATAAACAAAGGTCTAAATTTCAGTGCATCTCTCCATATTAAACTGGTTAAATGTAAATGTATTTAATCTTACCCTGCGGTACATGAACAGTGTTGATCCTTGATGTTGTCATCTGCGATCGTGATGACCGCAACGTGAGGCTTCTCCCGTTTGCATTGTGATCTGTAAAACCTAGCTTCCAAATTAATCTCCCACCATATTTATTTTAAAATCTTTTATATATCCCTCCATGGCATATTTAAGTCCCACTTGAATGCTCCCTGACGAGAGGTGGTCCTTCTGTGTCACAGACTTTATTGTGATTTATCTTCTAATTAGTTTTTGTTTACATGTTTGATATTTCTGTGAGTTTAGATATATTTAAGGTCTGCATTATCTGTCTTACTAAGGATGGACTTCTATTTTGATGGGTATTATGGTCTACGGAGCGATACAGGTAACATTAGTGAAAGGGAGCTCGCAGTTTATCTTGTGAGCTTGAGTTGTTTTCAGATACAAAGTTTACAGTTTATTAGCACCCCCGAAAAGGCATAAGGCCTGTATATGTTTGTTTACTCTTAGTGTAAACATGTTCTTCAGTTACCGTATGATTGTTTTTGTGTAATTTGCTGTGAATGTTAATGATAATGCAACAGAGAGAGTTTGTGAATGAGACGTTAATGTGCACTTCTTATGCTGTGTTTGTTCAGCTCTTATGGTGATTTTTTTTAGAGTGAAAAAGGACACAATAAACTTCTTAAACCATCAGTAAAGTTTGGCCATCAATCGGACGGGGTCTGCTACATTCTGTGTCCAAAAACATTTTGGGATAAGGGTTTCAAACTGACAGCTGTCCTTGTAAGACAGTTAGCAACTCTGTTTGTTTGTCTGAGTTAGCAACAGTAACTAAGGGGGGTGGGGCTTACCGATAGGTAAATTGCAGTAGCAAGTCTCGTTACTTGCTCTGCAGCAGCATAGCAGATCTATTCCGCCAAGACCAAATACATTAACATTGCCATATCCATTTCCATGCCAATCTCTATTACCATACCAATCTCCCGAGAGTTGTCATGATTGGGACTACAATGAGCTTCTCGTGGGTTAGTGACATCACTAACCCTAAAAATTACATAAACTCTGCCCCCGTAAACACGCAATAAAGGCCATGTTGAGAAGAGGAGAGTTAGTTGTTTTGTTGCAATAGATGTAATATAAGTTTTAGGTGTCCCCAGAGTGTGTCTGTGAAGTTTCAGATCAAAATTCCTAACAGATCATTTAATATACCATTTTGAAGATGCCAATTTTTGGGTTTGAGAAAAATTAGCTGTTTTGTGTGTCTCTCCTTTAAATGCAAATGAGCTGCTGCTCCCCACCCCAGAGGGCGGAGCCTTCACAGCTCGTGAACACCGTGAATGAAAACTGAAATATGATGCATCTGTTTGGCTTTGATTATCATCTCTATCGCGGACACGCTCGCGTGACATTGCAGTTCTTCCTCATCATGAAATATTATCATCTGTATGCGTTTTAAAGCCGAATCACTCTCAACCTTGCAGTCTATGCTTTCAACTTGAGCACACACAACCGACGCATGCGCACAGAGAGCGGGATGTTGGTGCGTCCGTGAGTAGGCTATTAAACTAATCAAGTTCTCTTTCATGTGTGTATATTAGATCTGTGTACTAAAGTGAAAGCAGTGTAATATATTAAAGCACTGAAACGGCACATACAATCCCTGTCAGCGCCATTCAAACACTGTCCTACACACATCTTCAAACATGTAATACAGCCAAAACATAAAGATGTAATTAAGTAAATTCTGCTGTTTTACTCACACCGTTAATCGCCCAAGACTCCGCCTACACCGCTAACTACATGTCAAGAAAGAGCAGCAGAACTTCTGGGTCATAAGGACGATAACGTCAGTGTGTGTTTAGGCTGCAGGAAACTGAAGTGCGTCCTCTATGGGAAGAAGCGCTTATTACACACACAAGCTGCGTCCGAAATCGAAATAAAAACGAAATAAACTAAAACTAATAAATAAAAACGACGGCCTGGTGTCACAGACAGGGTTTAGATTAAGCCAGGATTAGGCCTTAGTTTAATCAAGGCATTTAAGTAGCTTTTATAAACGTGCCTTGGGGGGAAAAAAAACAATACTGGTGTGAATCTCGAGACAAAACAGACATATTTTAAGCATTCAGTTAAAACAGCTCAAACATGCATTTTAGTAATGTTGTTTGTGTGTCTTATGCTTATGATTTATGGGGATTAAAAAAAGAGTGGGTGGATTTTTACCATTATAGGGTGGTTGTGTACACACAGTGCCAACACACATTTATGTTCAAACACCATGTAAAAGTGAATTTTGATAATAGGTGCCCTTTAATGAATCTTTAAACTGCTCCTGATGAATAGAATGAACATCATACCTGCATGCCTTCCCAGCAGTTACGTGATTTATTGGTACTTTAATTTTATTTCATGACTTACGAATTGACAATGTTACGTTGCACCTAGTTTCTTTTGTGCATTATGAAGTGATATACAGCGTGCGCCGCCACATTTGCGCGTTCAATTGAACTATGTGCACTTCGAGCACAGTATAACGGCTGACATGACAGGAAAGTGGTTTTCTGAGGGTAGAGAGATTTTTTTTTAACAATTTTCTTACAAGCTCAAAAATTACGATGTTGCTGCGACTGCTGGGCATAAGGTGGAGTGAGAGCTGGGGCGGAGCATGTTCGGTTCGACATGAGAGTATCGTGATTCGTACCGTGGGTGGTGTATCACGGTTTTTCGGTTCGGTTTGAATATTGTTACACCACTAGTAAACAAAGGCTCTGGCTCTGCTAGCCAGTTACCCAAATTGCTAATTAAAATGTATCCGACAAACACCTACAAACTTCTTTTTAATCCCACTAGTAAACTTTGAATGTTGGTGTTGGCGTTTAATTGATCAGTGTAAATGCAGGCACGCTAAACATTGTTCTGTGTTTGATATGGCCACTGTAATAAATCCATGATTAGTCTTCTTAATGGTCTCATCGTTCTGGCAACAGATATACTCGTATAAAGACAAAACTAACGGTGCTATACAGTCAGTAGCGATCACTATAGATCCAGTCTGTAATCAAATAATCCCTTCGAGAACTGTAGTATCATTTGTTAGAACGATTATATGAAAAAAAAAAAAGGCTACAAGGCAATCATGTATTCTGCTGTACTAAAGCTTTAATAAGGCTAAAACCGTATATCAAAAGCTAACATAAACAGTATATAACAGCGTATATACAAAGTATGAGACAACTACAAATAAAAAAACATACCGTTTTGAAACGTCCTGTAACAGCTGTTCTTCAGCTCGGTCACAGCTCAATCCTCTTCACTTATTCTCTGGGTCTGATTCAAGCTCAAATTGATGAGGCAATATTGACGTCATTGTTTATTAAAGTACACCTGAGCATATGCAACTAACCATAATGGTAAGGGGCGTGACGTTTCCGGACAACGTGCACTTGCACAAATAGCAATAATTTTTTTTTTAAACAAAGCATGAACCCATGTTCCAGTGCACCCCATAAACACAATCAAGCCTTCGAAAAAAGCTGATCAACCACCCCTTTAAAAATATTAACCCACACCTTTGAACAGTAGCGTATAATCTTAAATTCTTGTGGCTGCACATTCAAAACTGTCTATTTTTATCCCTTTGGATTAGAAGTATTGTCTTTATTATGCAATATCACTGACTTTGGTCAAAGACGTTCTTCAGGCATCATGTGTATTCCTGTGCTGTCCTTTCCTGATAGACACAAGCTGCAAGCATGTAACTGTTCTTTTGCTTGTTTTTACATACGAGTCAAAATCATTTTCTTTGGTAATTGATAGATCTTGTATTGAGCCGACTACATTTATTTATTATCCAGCATGCAGGAGATTTACTTGTGTCAGCATGATTTTAGATGACACGTAAAGGTTTCATCTACATGTAAAGAGAGACAAGAAGCCAGAAAGGTCTGTTTTACGACTCATCCGCAGGACTGAAAAGATGGCTGATGTCAGTTTCAGCTTTGATGGCATATGAAGCACGGGGCAAATGTGCTCATAAACACTCTCTAACTGAGGAAACGGTGTGTATGTGTGTATATGTTTTTGAGAGGTGCATCAATAATAGATGAGCCCTGTATGGACCTGTCTGCCAGACACGCAGCATTAGCAGATGGTCCTGAGAACTGAGCCTCTGTCGCCACGGCGACACGAGCAGATGCCACTCACGCGCACCCACACACAGACTGCAGTCTGTGTACCACGGAAAAACTGATTTACCATGATCACTTTTTTCAATGCATATACTTTACTGATCTACTACTTTTTGAGAGAAATTTACCAGCAGTATTGTAAATAAGTAGGCACATTCCATGAAGAGTTTTGTACATTTTCAACATGCGATATTGGACCTTTTTATGTGGACAGTATTGATGGTGAAGGTGCTATAATTTAAAAAATAACAATGAAATTCAGACACAGAAATTCACTGCTTTTGTGGAAAAGAATATTTACATTTAGCGACAGTTTGACCAAATCCGATAAGGGGTGATTCAAACCTTTTCTAATCCATGCGATATGACATGTAAACACTTGATCATATTGAAAACCGAAACTGGAAAGTTCTGCACATGCTCAATGACGTAAAACTGGCGTGATGACGTATGATGCACAGAGCGAGCTGTTGTTGTTGTTATATATATTGTCCTTCCACTCATAAAATTGTCCTTCCACTCATTGTCTGTGAAATGCTGTGGGGGAATGTCATCCCAGCAGCCCTTGCTTCGGACTTTCCTCCACAGACACCTTGTTTTGCGAAAGTAAATATAAGCAGCATGGCACAAAGCTTCATGTGCCATGATGCTTATATTCTAGGACCTGATTTTGACCTTATTCGCCGGAAGTGATGGCGCGGGGATGGCTGATGCAGAGCCATAGAAAAAAATTGGGTAGGGTTAGGGGTAGGTGTAGGGAGGGCTTTTATTGACCCATTAAGGTGGCATCGATTTAATAATTCTAATAAATATAATCATTTACACTGTTATTTCTGCATCCTGTTAATGTACAACAATACTGAGGTGCGAATAGTATGTATCTGTCAAAATAAAGTATACATTGCATGTAATTACTATTTACACGTATTGCAAAGAACTGCTACTTAGTGCAAATAGCCGCTGCCAATAATCAAAAATGCCGTATTAATATCACTCATTGGTAAGTTTGATTCAGTCAAATGAGTCTGTCTGTTCGAAAGGTTTAGTGTAAGGAATTTTCAATAAACAGATTTACTGATTGGTTTGTATCATCATTCAGTTCTTGAAACATTTGTAGTAAAAGATTAAGATAAATACAACTACACTATTTTTTTTTTCTTTTCACTTACATAAAATGTGTTTTTAGGGTGTTTAATCTGATTATTTATATAATTTAAAAAGATATTGCCTAAGTACTTCATTGTAGTTTTTTTTAGTGCAGCTTACTATTTTTCTTAAAGTATTGCTTGACACGTTGAACTACTAGCGAAGTAGCTTTTCTTAACACTGGACACCACCAAATGTTGTCTGTCCATGTGAGGGGTTTTCTCCATTTAACCACTAGATGTGTTTGTAGAAGTGTGAACTCTCACTCTCTCTGTGTCTGTGTTTTTGTAGCAAAGAACAACATGTTTTCCACCAGTTCTGCTCCACTTACAAGGAAAACTAAAACAATCCATCAGTTGTCAGGATCACTGGACCAACTGTGGGAGAACTAAATGGATCCTGGGTCTGCGAGTCTTCCCTCATGTTTCAGTGTGTCTTCCTGAGTCTGCACTTGTGCTCTCATATATACTTTGAAGTGGAACTCGTGGAAGCGATCCATCTTATATGAAAATGCATCCTGCTTCACAATTCTTCAGTTTTCACTATAGGAAATGATTACATTTCAGTTGTTTATAAACATTACATGGAAGATTTTTCCCCTTCATAAACAGACCCTGATACAATAATCTCATGTCTCTTCTTTAATTTTAGAAGAAATTTAAATGTCCCAAACTGTTCTCAGATTTCCCAGGATGCCAAAGCCTCCAATTAAAAGTGAGAGATTTTAATATACAGTAAACTTGCATCACGTGGCCAAAATAATCTGATGAGAAACGTTTTAGCTATTATTTCAAGTTTATGGCTGTATATTCTTATTGTATGTCAAATTTGTCTAATTTTAAAGAACATTAGGAGTAGCTAACACTTAAATAAAAGACAACTGTTTCCTGAGCTCTGAAAGAGCAATTTTAGGGCATTATGTATGATATTTTGTACTTTTTATATATCTTAATAGTCCACAGTTTACAATAGAAAATACAAGTTCAAAACAATTTAATTACTGCCTTTTTTATTGCAAAACATAAAAGGGGTTCTTTATTCAAGAACCTCTCCTGCTTGAAGACCTTCTGAAACTCGTCTACAAAACACACAACTGCTCGCAGCACTAAATAATGAAACACACATCCAGCGAGAAACGGCAGCAGTGGACAGAACACGGAGAGCTGCTGACCAGCATTATCGCCCGCAGACATCTGAGGCTGCCCTGCTTTAAAACATTCCTATTTACGGCACGGCGGCACAGAAATAAATAAATGTGTTAATATGTTGGGAAGGCTGGTTGGAGGGACCGCTGGTGCTGTTTGGTTTTTCTGTGATGATGCCATTTATCACGCGCTGACAGCCCGTTTGTGAAGTGCTGCGCTACGCGGTCCACTTCAACTCACCGTCCCGCCGTCTCAGCTCTTTGGGAGAATGCATAAACGAGACGTCACGATGCAGAACGACTAGCGTACCTTGCCCGTGGGACTTCCAGGGTGAAAAACACTGGAGATTCTCCACAGTCAGACGTATGCACAAGTTGATGACAGTTTTTTTTATTTAATGTTTTTCTCAAAGAACACGCTATCTGCCTGCTTTCTGTGTTGTCTCGGCGAAACGTGAGAGGGACCTAGGACAGACCCTTGGGGTACTCCATATCATCAGGTGTGAGAAAGGGAAAATGGAGGTTCAAATGCATTATGAGGATGTTCCAGGAGTTTTTCCACGTAGAGGTGAACTATGGAAAGAGGGCACATTCCTGTGACCTTCAATTTTTTTTTACATGGATGTGTGTGTGCAGGTTCAAGCAAATAGTACAGGTGGTGATTTATGATTTTCAGTGCAGCAAGATGCGACTTGACATTTTCCTGCTGTGGCGTAGCCCAGTTCTGGCTCCATGCTTCATTACGTGAGCCTCCCAACGCGATTCCCGACCCAGTAAAAATAAGCCTGCTCACCTCAGCTATGAGTGAATGAGCATGTGTGGATCTGTCTCTGGGGTGGGCGGCTTCATTGTGCTTTGCTATTCTCACCTTCCCCAAAATTTCCATATGGCCATGATGCCACTGCTCCAGTCAACCCTTAAATACACACACACGGCTGACGGCAAAAGTCTTACCTGGTAAGATAAAGGAAGCTGATAAATAAGTAAACAATCACATCTGTGAGCAAAAATGGTTGACATTTGGCATGATGCAGATCATTTCTTATTTATGGGTGTTTTCATGTCCCTCGATCCACTTGCACAGGTCATATGACTAATGCCTAAAATTAGGTGATGCATATCTGTGTTTTTCAATTCTTCATTTTTTTTCTACTACTATTATTAAAAGAAATGGAAGTTAATTTACAGTATTTTCTGCATATTATTGATCTTACTGTGAACCATTCATCTATACATATATTTTAATTTAATAAACTATAACCGAATCTTCCAGTGAAGCAACAGACTTCTGTCCGCTGATATTTGCCGGACTTCTTCAATCATTTAATCCGCTTAAACCCCGCCATTTTCTTACAACCGACTGCAATCTCACATTCAGATCTGCCTCCATCCACAACATTTTTTTATCTTCTTTTTTTGATAATCCGCTACACATCAATATGCGTCACATTATGGGGAAAAAATCTGTTATTTCCATTACATTACTACTTGTTCTTGAGATACCACTTGAATTGATTCACTTGTTGTCAGACCCAACTGTCATATAATAAATTAAATGAATAGCACAGTTAAATTGTGGGGAGAAAGCCGCTCAAACACGTCATGTGGCAAACAATTCATTATCAATGAGTCTGCCACAAACCACCATTTCTTCAACAATGCTTTCATACTTTTAGTTCTAATATTACATGAGTCATGACTAACAACGTTCTGTGCAGAGTTGGTCATATAGTGACTGTAAAGTGTTTTTTTCTGAATTTAAACAGACAGACTATGTAGTCAAAAATGACATGAACATATACTCCTCAATGCCTCAAAGGGAAAAATTTAACGCAATCTTTCTGACAACTTAAAAACGAATTGGTAATTTAACACCGACTGGCAAGTATTCCAAATCATTGGTTGCGGCTGTGATGTAGCAGAATGCTATATTTTAAAAAGTCTCTCTTCCGAAGTTCTTGATTCAGTAGGAAATGAGTGAACACAGGAAAGAAAACTGCACTTGTCAAGTGATATCACCGGCTCTTTAAATTGCCATGAGCCTTATAATTTCGGAAAAGTACAGTAGAGGCATAAGTAGGCAGTCTTTAGCGTACAGTATTACCTTTGCAAAACTACAGTCTCTGCAGAAATTCATTATTCTTAATTAGCGTTTCTGTAAACAGCATTAACCCCCATCATTTGCCATAGAGGAAAATCTCTGCGGTGCATTTCCACTAACAGTCGCAAACGCAGCAATTTGTTGCAGTTGTTTCTAGTTATTACTTCAGTTGTTCAGAGAGAGAGGAGGGGAAAATAGACTAGAACATTCCTAGACACTGTTTTGTCTTCACAAACCCACATCCAGACACCTATTATTCACTATTATCTTTTAACAATGAAATTTACTGCTGTTTGAATTGTGTTTAATGCAGCCTGTAGGTAATATCCCATGATTCCCCAGCAGACAGCCACTTTAGTGAGCTCTTTAACTCCCTTTCAACTGCCTTTACTTATCTATTCATTCATTTTACAATAACATACTCCGACTTTAACAGCCAACACCAACCTGTGTTTGGGTTTTATTTAGTCTGTAGTGCTGGTGTGTTTGTGTGTGTGAGACGATTTTGCTTGTAACATTGTGTATGTACACTCAAGGTGTGGGATGCCAAGTGTTGGCTTCCTTGTAAAAAGAAATCACTATTTTGGATCAAAAGGAAAAGCAACAAACAGGAAGACTATTAGGACATACAATTTCAAGGAATTTGTTTTGCTGTTTCTACTACGGAGATCCTACATACTATTTAACGCATTGTTTTTATAATCGAATTATTATATTGATAAATATTTAGTTTTACTATGATAACTATATAATATGCTTTGTATATTAATAAAAATATACAAATTGAACAGATTTGAAGCAATTTCAACAAACATGAATATTTGTTCTAAAATATTAGCCAAGCAGTTCATATATACAAGTCAAAATCTGCTAAGGGGCAATTAAAGAATTAGTTCACTTCAAAATTAAAACTTCCTGATATTTTACTCACCCCCATCTCATCCAAGATGTTCATGTCTTTCTTTCTTCAGTCGAAAAGAAATTCAGTTTTTTGAGGAAAACATTCCAGGATTTTTCTTCACGTCATAGACTTCAATGGCAACCAAAATGTTGAAGGTTCAAATCAATGCAGTTTCAAAGTGCTTTGTATGGCTCTGTGTGATCCCAGATGAGGAATAGGGTCTTATCTAGCGAACAGTCTGCCATTTAAAAAAAAAATTACAATTAATATACTTTTTAACCTAAATTGCTCACCTTGCGCTGCTCTGCGGCGCGCCAGTGATTACATAATCACTTCGGAAAGGTCACGCTAGACGTAGGCGGAAGTACCGCCCCCGTGTTTACAAAGTGCGAAGACTAATACAAACGTCCTTTAGAAAAAAACAAAGGTGAAACAGCGATGTCGGAAGATTTTGAAGTTGAAGATGGAGTATTTTTTGGTAAAGGCCATTAGTCCTCGCACGCTCGCTTGCGTCTTCCCCTAAATCAAACGTGAGATGTGACCTTTCAGACGTGATTGCGCAATCCGTGGCGAGCCCCAGAGCAGCGCAAGATGAGCAATTTAGGTTAAAATGTATATTCTTCTTTTTTTATTTTTATGACAGATGGTTTCACTAGATAAGACCAAATTCCTCATCTGGGATCGCGCAGAGCCTCTGAAGCCCTTCAAAGCCCTTTGAAACTGCATTGATTTGGACCTTCAACATTTTGGTTGCCATTGAAATCTATGATGGGGAGAAAAATCCTGGAATGTTTTCCACAAAAAACGACATCTTGTTGGATGAGATGGGGGTGAGTAAAATATCAGAATTTTCATTTATTTTGAAGTGAATTAATCCTTTAAATGTAACAAATAATGTAACAACTGATCATGTTTTATTGGGAAATTAGCTAAATTTGATAATTGCCTTAATCTTTGAGAATATTTTTCTTTGAGAAGAATCTTTTAAGATGCATTTTTATAAAAATCACCTGTGTCAAATTTATAATATATATTACAGAAACTTGCGTGTAGAGTCAAATCGGACGACTCAAGATCACTCATTTAACAGTTCATCTATTGACAAAATGAAACGTCAGAATCAGAATTCTAATCCGAATACTAACCCGGCAAAGTTTTTCAGTTGGACTGGCATTTATTCTCTTTAGCATGAAGTGTTAAGTATTAAGCAAATTTATATTCGCAAGCGTTTATTTTTGTAATGTGCGTATTACATACGTTACCATCTCTGACAGACGGCATGTTGAAGCCACTCAGGCCACCATTTTCATGGAAAGCGATGTAGTTCCTGGGTTTTCCACGAAACGAATGACTCGTTGGATCTCTACTGTGTATTGTGCGCGTTACTTTTTGACAGACATCGATGTTGTGGTATTCAAATGATGTGGATTTGAAAACCGATGGATTGTAAGATAATAATTATTTCTTTCTTAGCAGGCAATTATTCAGTGAAGTGATTGATGCCAATGAGTGTGCCGATGATTTTTAGATCTAATGTACCAACCGTCAGGCAGCCTACGTTTTTGATGGACGTGATAACGTGCATAAGTGGTGAACTGTTTGATTTTTGGGTAATTATAAAACGTGCTGGAGACTTTCAAAAATGCTTTTTGCAGAGTTCATTATACTTATTTTACAGAATGAAGTTTATTTTGTGGCATAAATTACATGTTACAGACTGATGCTTGTCAAAAATATTACGTTCAGCTGTCGCAAATTTGTTGACTTTTGAAAAGGAGTGGTTTTGAGGAGTTGTTTTTGTTGTCTCTTACAACAAAGGTCTTTTATTTAAACTAGCGCTGTCAAACTCATGAAAATCACTTTTTAAAACACTTGTTCCGCTATCACCTTAGCAGATTGGGACTCGTATAGTGTGTGTGTGTGTGTATATAGCTGAAGTATATTTCGGCACCTCTCTAAGTGGGAGAGACATCCTGCAGTGTTGCAATGTTTCCATGGCAGTCAATCGTTCATGGCCACGGTGGCATAATCTGTCCAAACAGCTCCATTCCAAAGAGGTTGAGAGTTATCGATCCCAGCCATGTGTCATATTTCAACTCCAAGAACGATGTTTTTAATTGACATGGATCTTCTCTTATGGATTATAGGCTAGAGAAAGAAACTGTGGAGGTGCACACCTGGCTCTGATGTCAAGCTTGTATTCTTCTTCTTGTTAGCCTTAATCATATTCAATGTTTGTAATGGAACATATGCAAATGATTCTGTTTTTATCTTATTTCCACTGATCAAATAGTCCACCGCAGAGATTGTGTTTCAAACACTCACCTCAATCCCACCCCTAAAAACATCACTAATCATAAATGAAGTACTTTGACTGCTTTACATAAAGCCAGTTAGGGAGGAGAGGGGCTAATCAAGAGTAGATCAAACGACTCGTCTTTAATTGAAGTGCAAAAACGGACCCTCTTTCTTTTTTCGTTACCTAGGGCTAATTCAGGCAGCGGCTCTCAGGGCTCAATCGAGAGGCCTGCTTCTCTTCCGACTCCCAGAAGTCCACGCAGCTACGGACAACAGATGAAGTGCAGTGGTCGCTGTGGGAAATGTAGTCTGTTACTCGGCGGCTTGCGGTGCTTGACAGTACGTGACTAATTAGGTCAGTTCCTCTGGCAGCTGCAGGTGAGAGGTGCTTGCTCGTGTTTGCTGCGTGTTGAACACCTCCGGGACGATGAAGCTTCAGTGCCGTAGGTTTTTATGGATTGCTGGGGTGAAATGAGTTTCAGGCTTTTAAAGAGCATGGCCCATGTGTACGTTTAGGAAAACTCCGCTTCAAAGAATAAGTTAAACCCGACGTCAATCAGGGAACAATATCATGAAAGTCATTATTATAAAGAACTAGTCCTAAAGGTCAACTAATGTCCGTACCATTCAAACTACAGGTCGACCGATATGGTTTTGCGATATCTGACAGAGTACAGAGTATTTCTGTGCCAAATACACACTTCAGGATTCAAATACGTTTTGGATAGTTTTTTTCCGAGTGTGGCCCTGTGTGATATCTTAAAAGGCGGAATTCCTTGTATGGGCCATTCTCCCGGATGAGCGCATGTGCACATCAACCAGAGCGAGAGCAAGAGCACGGCCATCAATGAGCTTCGTTCGGTTTACGGGAGCCGTCGGCAACACTGTCATTTTGATTTTAGACCATGAAATCAACAATGTCACCAAAGAAGTGTGTTTCTGGTTGCGAGGGAACCTTGTTCAGCTTCCCAAATAACCCAGCGTTAAAGAAACGGTGGATGCGGTTTGTTTTTTCAGAGCTGCAATGGAGTTCTGCAAGTGTGTTTGTTCCCGGTTATGAGTCGAAACCGCAGGCGGTGAGTGAAACTGCAACAAATGTCTGTGTTTTGTTGGCAATCGGTGCTTAAGTGCACGAACATATAGTGAATCGAAAGTTATCCACGGATAATGCCAAGATGTATTGTGTGTGTGTGTGTGTGTTCTCTTTAGCTCTGCCCACTCCACGCCTTCACGAGTTCAGCTGTTTTCGGAAAGTCGGTACAGCATATCTGTCTCAAGATTAACATGAGATTGGCAGAAACTGTGTGTTATGTACCCTTTAATTATTTAAAATTCAAATAAATGCTGCTCTTTTAAACAGAATCATGGGGAGAAAAATTATCAAGCGTTCCACAAAAAAGATATTATGCTGCACAATAATAAGAAGGACTGTTTCTTGAGCACCAAATCAGCATTTTAGAATGATTTCTGAAGATTCACTTGAAACTGAAGACTGGAGAAATGTAAATATATTCAAATAGAAAAGGTATTTTAATTGTACAAATATTTCACAATATCAAACAAATGCAGCCTTGGTGAGCTTAAGAGATTTCTTTCAGTCTCCCTGTAGTCAATCATTTTATCCCTTAAAACTCATCTTTGATCAACAAAATTACATTTTAAACAGTTTTTGGCCCCACTTTATATTAGGTGGCCTTAACTACTATGTACTTACATAAAAAAATAAGTACAATGTACTGTGTGTTCAAATTGTATTGCAAAACACCTTTGCTGATATTGAGGTGGGATACGGGTAGAGTTAGGGACAGGTGTGGTGGTATGGGTAAGTTTAAGGGTAGGGTTAGGTGTAAGGGAAGTGTCAACTGTGTAATTAACAATGTAACTACAGAAATTAATTACAGATGTAATTACATGGAGGTATTTTTTTGAATGTAAGTACAATGTATAAACATGTATGTACACAATATGTGCATTGTATCAAATGATTAATTAAAATGTTACGAAATAGTTAAGGCCACCTAATATAAAGTGGGCCCCAGTTTTTTTTTCCTGTGAATTTTTTGTATTTATGCCTTAAAATAGCTTGAATGTAAATCTACACCCTTGCTTCATTTATTATATACGGAGCCATGGATATTCAAATGAGCCCCGCCTCCATTCTCTCACACCAGCTCAGAGATCCACTCACTCAACTTTACTCGAGTTACTGTAGTAAAAGCTGCACAATCACTCTTTACAACGTCAGACACATCAATGGTAATTCATGATTTGCCTTTTTGCTTGACGTTATCAAACAGCTAATAGTGTTTTGCTAATGTTACACAAACCATGTTCCCGTTCGCCATCTCAGTTTTCTAAAAAGGCAAAAATGAAAATTAGCCCATTATTTACTCACCCTCAAGTCATCCTAGGTGTATATGACATTCTTCTTTCAGACGAACACAATTGGAGTTATATAAAAAATGTCCTGGCTCTTCCAAGCTGCTTTCTAATGGCAGCCCAAAATTTGAAGCCCAAAAAAGTGCATCCATCCATTATAAAAGTACCCCACACGGCTCCAGGAGGTTAACAATGCATTCTGAAGCACATCGATGGGTTTTTGTAAGAAAAATATCCACATTTAACACGTTATAAAGTAAAATATCTAGCTTCGCCAGACAGATTATAATTAGATGCGATTTGTTTTTTTATATATACAGTGAGGAAAATAAGTATTTGAACACCCTGCTATTTTGCAAGTTCTCCCACTTAGAAATCATGGATCATGGAGGGGTCTGAAATTGTCATCGTAGATGCATGTCCACTGTGAGAGACATAATCTAAAAAAAAAAATATCCAGAAATCACAATGTATGATTTTTTTTAACTATTCAAATAAGTAAGCTGCAAATAAGTATTTGCTAGAATTCTGACCCTCAAAGACCTGTTAGTCTGCCTTTTAAAATGTTCACCTCTACTCCATTTATTATCCTAAATTAGATGCACCTGTTTGAGGTCGTTAGCTGCATAAAGACACCTGTCCACCCCATGCAATCAGTAAGAATCCAACTACTAACATGGCCAAGACCAAAGAGCTGTCCAAAGACACTAGAGACAAAATTGTACACCTCCACAAGGCTGGAAAGGGCTACAGGGAAATTGCCAAGCAGCTTGGTGAAAAAAGGTCCACTGTTGGAGCAATCATTAGAAAAATGGAAGAAGCTAAACATGACTGTCAATCTCCCTCGGACTGGGGCTCCATGCAAGATTTCACCTCGTGGGGTCTCAATGATCCTAAGAAAGGTGAGAAATCAGCCCAGAACTACACAGGAGGAGCTGGTCAATGACCTGAAAAGAGCTGGGACCACCGTTTCCAAGGTTACTGTTGGTAATACACTAAGACGTCATGGTTTGAAATCATGCATGGCACGGAAGGTTCCCCTGCTTAAACCAGCACATGTCCAGGCCCGTCTTAAGTTTGCCAATGACCATTTGGATGATCCAGAGGAGTCATGGGAGAAAGTCATGTGGTCAGATGAGACCAAAATAGAACTTTTTGGTCATAATTCCACTAAACGTGTTTGGAGGAAGAAGAATGATGAGTACCATCCCAAGAACACCATCCCTACTGTGAAGCATGGGGGTGGTAGCATCATGCTTTGGGGGTGTTTTTCTGCACATGGGACAGGGCGACTGCACTGTATTAAGGAGAGGATGACCGGGGCCATGTATTGCGAGATTTTAGGGAACAACCTCCTTCCCTCAGTTAGAGCATTGAAGATGGGTCGAGGCTGGGTCTTCCAACATGACAATGACCCGAAGCACACAGCCAGGAGAACCAAGGAGTGGCTCTGTAAGAAGCATATCAAGGTCCTGGAGTGGCCCAGCCAGTCTCCAGACCTAAACCCAATAGAGAATATTTGGAGGGAGCTAAAACTCCGTGTTCTCAGCGACAGGCCAGAAACCTGACTGATCTAGAGAAGATCTGTGTGGAGGAGTGGGCCAAAATCCCTCCTGCAGTGTGTGCAAACCTGGTGAAAAACTACAGGAAACGTTTGACCTCTGTAAATGCAAACAAAGGCTACTGTACCAAATATTAAAGGTCCCATGGCATGGCATTTTTCTATTATTTTATAATGTTTCCTGAGGTGTACTTATATTGTTAGTATGACTTTTACATCATAAAATATCATAATTTAGAAATAAAAGGCATTTTTTCTATACTGATGTTTGCCCTGTGGCTGAATGCCCTGTTTCAAGGGGCGTGTCTGCTGCGAGACTTCAGTAAAAACGCCCACTGTTGTGACTGGCTGACATCTTTGCATTTTAAATGAGCGGAGGGGGCGTGGTTTAACGAGGTCTACGAGGCACGAGCAGGCACGAGCTGCTGCCAGAGAGACGGATGGACCGGAGTTCACTGCACATCAGTTCTCAGCATGTCTGAACTGTTGTAGTTACAGCATATACTTCAGGTTATTAGTCTATTTCTAGTCGGAGGGACTGTCACTCATGTCAGAAAGTTTGTAACTTTAGTAAATTATGGATCAGCGCTGACTGGAGACGCGAACCGTTTAGAACTATTCAGTCCGATTTGGTGAACTGATTCGGTTCACTAAAAAGAACTGGTTCAAAAGAAAGATCGTTCGCGAACCGGACATCACTAATGTACCAGAGACGGAGCTCAGCGATTGCTAACAAAGTTATTTATAGTAACTACTGAGTTATGAGAGCGCTGTCAGTCAGCGCGAGTTTATTGTGTTTGTATTTGAGAGTTCTGAGTCCCAGTCACACCGAGTCCGTCTTCATCATTATTACCAACTTTGTAACACATGCAAAGTACCATTACAGCTGTCGAGATGAACGAGTTAAAAGTAAGTGTTGATAATAGCATTATTTTTAAAATAAAATAAAAGTGTCAGTGACGCGTGTTGAGTACACAGTGCAAACAAAGACACAACAGCAGTAATCGAATGTAATTCAGTTTATTGTGGGGCTAGGCTGGCTAGCCCGGATATGCTCACGCTTACCCCCCTTCTGCTTAATCTCACGCCGCGTTTGGTGCCTCCGCTGTGGGCCAGATGCAGTACTGGGGGTCGGGGATGTTGAAGGCCAACGGCCAGTGCAGCCCGAGCTTCGGCGTGTGTGAGGCCGATGTTGAGCAGAAACTCATGACTGTATGCACATTTTAGAACCGATAGACGCGACGAGGACGTACAAAAACACTGACTCACAAGATAGAAAACACGAAAACACCGTTCTGTCTGGAGAGAGAGAAGCCGCATTGTGTGCACGAATAATAAATAATTAGCTACACATCAGAAATCACTGATCACAGATCAGAAGGAACTGAAAAAAGACTTCTGTTTTCATTTGTACATCCAAACACTGAGAAACTGCCAGCATTCACTCGTTCACAACCCATGATCTCTCGAGCGTTTGCATGGGCGTGCCAGATTCTCTGGGCGGAGGAAAGGGAGGTAACCGTTCCTGCTTGGACGTCAAACCAGGAGACTTCAGGATTGGCTCGTCTGGCTTGTCATTTTCTCAAAGGCAGAGAAAGACAGCCAGAACTCGAGTTTACACCGATCAACATTTCTATCCACTTGGGGACAATATTCAGGCTAGGGGAACTCATATTAATGTTGAAAAACCTCATAAAATGAAAATTTCATGCCATGGGACCTTTAACTTTGATTTTCTCAGGTGTTCAAATACTTATTTGCAGCTGTATCATACAAATAAATATTTAAAAAATCATAATATTGTGATTTCTGGATTTTTTTTTTAGATTATGTCTCTCACAGTGGACATGCACCTACGACAATTTCAGACCCCTCCATAATTTCTAAGTGGGAGAACTTGCAAAATAGCAGGGTGTTCAAATACTTATTTTCCACTGTATATATCGCCGATTGTATTCATCTGAAAGAAAAATGTCATATACACCTAGGATGGCTTGAGGGTGAGTAAATTATGGGATAATTTTCATTTTTGGGAAAACTATCCCTTTTTTAGCATATTAAAAACCCCACATAGACATATAAACATTAAAAACTTGATTTTCACCACAGGGGGTCTTTAAAAATCTGATTCACGCATGTTGCACAAGAAGTCAAAAACAGCTCTGAAAATAACTGAGGCAAACCAGGCAAATGTTTCCATCTTAATTTTATTACTCAAAGAAAAGAAAAAAAACCTACCAAGATGTCCATAGGGGTGTTTTATTCATTGTGGCATGTGCAAGGCTGTGATAAGTGTCTGTTGCCATTTTAAAACAAGATTCAACATCATTGATAGCTGCCGATTTGTGATTGCGTTACCTATGGAGTCGCTAGAAATGTTTAAAAATAGATTTGAAGAGGCAGCGTTTTATTTTCAATCGATACGTGTCATTTTTCATCGTTGTATTTACAAGCATGCTCGCTCTGGATGTGCATAAGGTACTTCTCATCTCTTTTGTGTCACTAAAAATGTATCCACGTAATAACAACGTCAGGATAGCAAACGCTAAAGCATTTACAAGTCTTTATAAACAGGTAAAAACAGAAGGGGGAGTACTGTAATACTGTGTTTATAGCAACATCAAATGAACACTTTTTTTTTTTTTTACTTTTTAAGTTAAGTTGCAATAGAGAAAACATTGTCGCGGGGCAAAGTAAGACGGCAAAGACATACAAAGAATGTTTCAAGATCACTTAAGCATCCTTTTGAAATGCTGATTAAAATACAATGGAAAACAACAAACCAGATAATAAAATAAACACCAGAATAATAAACTTAAGGCAGGGACACGACAACATGAGGAAAATATTTCTACACTTTCTAAAAAAAATACAGCAAATTAGAAAGAAAAATGTTGATATAGAATCCCTTTCTTGAAAGGCAAAACAACAATTGTAGACAATGTTTATTAAAGAAGCACACGTGTCTTATTTGGAGTCTGTCAGCGTAATATTTGTCTCATTTGTCCCTTCATGTAGAGGTGCTGTGGACAAAGTTCTCTACAGACTCGTCAAGACGGTTGTGCTGTTCAGAATCACTGGTGCACTGAATCATGGGGGATCAGCAGATAACACTCAACAATAATAATAATAATAATAATAATAATAATAATAATAATAATAATAATAATAATCTGGAGATTATCTGGAGGTTTAGGAGGGGGTGATGTTGTGTGCTTCACATAAAGAAGGGTAATTCATCAGGTAATGAAATTTTACTCCAGAAAAAAAACTTTCTTTTTAATCTCAAAAAAGTGTGGGATGTAGAAGTAGTCAAAACAAGAAAGACATTTTTTTTTACAAGTCGGTGTGTGTGTGGTGATGAAAGGTCAGCAACAAGCAGTGCTCCAGAAACACACACGTGTCTCATGAGGATCCAAACGCACTGCACCTCCACACACACACATACATACATACATGTACATACACACTCAAGTCCTGTACACGGGTTTCAGGTGACTGGTCACCCACCCACACCACTTTTCCACTGGGAAAAAGCCCCACGAACCCCTCTCTGCATCGCCCCAGCCATCTCTGGGCGGAGACGTCTGTCGTGGTTGTGGGACTAAAGATGCAAGGCTTCAGTACATGATGGGAGGTTTGGAGTAGGGTCTGTTTTCTGTAACGAAGAAAAAAAAAAAGTGAATTACAGTGATTTTATATATACGTTTCAGTCATGGCAACAACAGAGCGAGTATGGACTTGCTACTGCCATTAGATACACAGACACGCCTCCGTGCGCATGGAAGACATGCTGCTGCATGAATAAACATGCATAAATCACAGCAGATCTAGACAGGTGGAGCTGGGGAGGTGGAAGGTTTCAGAGGAATTCCGATCATTCCTAGTCAGACTATTTTAATGTTGAGCACGCAATCTCATTGGGTGCAGAATCAGCAACGGCCAATCAGCTAGTTCCATGTAGTGGTAGCTTGCAGATAGCATATAAAGGACCTATCATCTATAGTTTTATGACTGATCTATATTACTAGGTCCAATCAGATTTTAGAGCTCTATCTATTATTTTAATAATATGACAATGAGGCATAATAATATAGTTTTGACCTGAAAACCAATAACATAAACACTCAATTTTAGCACAACAGTGTTAAAATTAATATCCCACCACCCCCCAAGAGAATCAAAAGACTTCATAATTCAAGAATCATAATTAAAAAAAGAAGAAAAACAAAGACATTAATGTCTTTCAAAGCAAGATTTAGCAAGTTTTCAGGATGAATCATGTTTGCGGTGGCCGTAAAGCACTAGATCAGAGAGAAACAGCTGGTGGTTGAGGGGCAGGAGTGCTGCAGATGCATGTTAATCGGAGAGCTCGCAGCGCACCGTCACACAGGAAGCAGTTCATTAGGACTCGAGTGCTTTTACATGTTCAACATGCCCGTTTCTGCAAACACCAACAGATGAGCTAATATGTATGCAGGAAGTAAACAAAACGGCACAGTTGTCAAGCTACATGGACGACGAGCAACGTCGGGAAAGGGAGAGCAGGATGTTAACCCCCCCCCCCCCCCCCCACAATCAACAGACCACCCCAAATCTGTCCACTTTATACTAGACATGGAAAAAATATTCACAAAAATTTGTACAGAGGTTATGTGATTGGTGACACTTTACACAAATTGGGGTTTCCACAAGTCTTGACATTCTTGACAGTATTCAACAATTTTGATATAATATGGTATATATTTTGTTGGATTAAAAATTTAATTTATTGAAATGTATTATTCTATTCATTTAATTGCAAACTTTAAATCCCAAAAATGTTTGTATCTCTGTTAGTCAAATTTTGTTAGTGCATGATGTTACTCCATTAGAGATATAAATAAAAAAGTTGCACTCTTTGAATTGGGACACACTGGGTGAGTGACCTCATTTGGGCCCTTTCTACACCTTGACGGGAATTTCACACAAATTATTGCATCCACTGCATTTGTCAAGCTAAAATAGTCAGCACTCTTCCTTACCAGAGTTATTGCAAGTAAATTATCAATAACTTTATCGATAAATCCAGACTAACAATTTGAAATGAAACTAGATATCCTTCACTGAATGTTAGCTTAATTTAGACTCAATTTGTAAACATATTATCAAGTCTTTTTTTACAATAAATAAATTGAATTATACATTTAATCTTTATTTATGTTAATTTTAAACTGTAATGTCCCACATTTTGGTAATGGTTGCAGCCATAAAACAGCTAATGTATCAATGCAGACATTAGCCCTATTCGGACAGTAATTGTTTCTTGTGGGGTCGTAAGGTACTATTTTCATCATTGAGAGGGGCTAGTCTGTGATTTTATTGCTGTCTGAATCCAGAATGTCAGTGTTTTTCTCCCTCCACCCGCGTAAAAATCCCCGGCCGAATTACCTACTGTTTTTAGACAAACACCATGGATGTGTGCTGATTTAATTGCCGTCCGAATCCACATCTCTGAGTTTTCAAAAGAGATTGCTTCAAAATGCACTGTATATCCTTTTTGACCACTGCGGAGCACCGTATTGTTGCGTTTCGCTGTAATTTGGATGCATTTGAAAGATCTAGCCTATACTTGTATTACTGAAATGCTGGAAAGTATTTACAAGAATAATTTTTTTATTACCACTCAAAAGAAAAACACATTAACATTTGAAATGGGCCGTTATTACAGCAGTGATGAACATTTATACGTTAAATTAGCAGCATTATGTTTTCTTCATGTAAATAAGAGTCTGTATTATCTTCTTTCTGCTCATTTCCACATTTTTAAAATTACATCCTATCTTCCTAACTTGCTATTTTTTAAACAGGAGATTTAAAGGGGTGGTAAACCACGATTTCACTATTCTAACTTTAGCTAGCGTGTAATGTTGCTGCTTGAGCATAAACAACATCTGCAAAGTTACAAAGTTTAAAGCAAAGGGAGATATTTGCTTTTAAAGAAATCCATTTCTAAGAACTACAGCAAACGGCCAGTAGGCGACTACAGACATTCCTCCAGGATTGGTGACATCACCAGTCCCAATATTTACATAAACCCCTCCTCCGAGAATATGGCGCGGGGCGGAGGCGCCATTTTGTATCGCGGCGCTGTTGTGGTATAGTTAGGCTGGAGTGTTGTTGCCGCGATGCCGAGGAAACGCTGTTATATTCATCCGGATTGCAGGTCTGGGGTACTTGCTTTGTTCAGCCTTCCTTGGGACAGGGGTGCGTTGCAGAGCGTTTAACATACAACATGTTATATGCACGTGTGTATGAGACCGAAGGGAACAGGCGCGTGCGGGGCTCCCTCCCGTAGCACATTTCACGGAGGAAAACTTCCACAATGTTCGCGAGTTCAATGCAGGATATGCACAACGGCTTGTCCTGAAAGCTGGATTTACAAACAGAAGCTGTTTACGGGCCACAACCTGTAAGTCTGATTTATTTTTCATCGATGTGTTTTCCTGTAATAGGTTGTAGCAAGGAAGTAAACAGATGACAACACTGTTCTGCAAACCAGTCTGTTAAATGCTCATTCATACTTAACGTTATCCGACAAACACCTAACGTTATAAACACTAACGTTAAAATCTCAACAGCGAACTTGGCATTAGTGTAAATGATTCTTTGATTAGAGCTTTTATGTATTATTTATCTACAGGCATGCTAAACATGGTTCTGTGTGTGATTTGGCTAACTTACTAGTAAAGCCAGTGTTTAGTGTTTGTTTTGGGTTAATAGTTCTTGCGACAGATATTTGGCTATAATCGTTCTAAAAATACAAAAGTAACAGTGCCATTCAGTAGCGATCACTATAGATCCGCAGTCTTTACTCTTGAGGAATGAACAGGTTCTGCTAGATCATCTTCACTAAAATGTTCTGGGTCTGATTCGGGCTCAGATTGGTGGGGTTTTATTGACGCCATTGTTTCTAATACTGACCAAAGCACAGTCTACCGGTAAAGGTAAGGGGCGTGACGTTTCCGACAAACGTGCACTGCGGTTAGCGAATCACAACACACTGGGCCAGCTAACCAATCTGAGCCCATTGCGTATTTTTGAGGGACTGGCTTCATAGAACCCGGAAAGCATCAGACCGTTTTACAAGGAGGGACAGAGCAGTGTAGAATAAAGGTCAAATATATGAAAAATAATGATTTTTTTTTTTTAAACGAAGCATGAACACATGTTACAGTGCACCCCACAAACACAATCAAGCCTTCAAAACAATGTGTTTTACCACCCCTTTAAATAATGAAATAATTTCCTTTTATTAAATTAAATATTAATTTATTCGTATTATTCCAAGCCGACATTTTATTTACAGCTGACAATCATTCGACTGACCACGTGAGCAACGCATTCCCAGGTTCGTATAATAAACTCGCTGCTCCACCATGTGAATAAATCGTCGTCGGAATGCATGTCATTTTATCAAAGAGGTTGCTTGAAAATTTATTTTTATGGACTTCCATATGAGAAACAATTACCGTCTGAATAGGGCTTTAGTGACCATTACATTTTTTTTATTTTTTGAACAGACAAACAGTTATTCTCAACATGGCCAACTATCAGTCAATTTGGGGGGAAAAAGTTTCTCAAGTTTAAGCATTGATTTTCACTGATTGTTTGTTGAAAAATTATTCCAGGCCCTGTTTTTCAAGTGTCAAGTGTAAACTGTGAATTGAAGCGCTTTCTCATGTTTGTTTTTAAGCATACATGGAGCATGAATACTAAATGTGCCATATAAACGCATTACATATGACATTCATATTATATATGAACCATTTTGCAATGTATGAATGCCACATTGAGGCCTGCTGGTGCTGAAGGGAGGAAGAGATAAATAGAAGGCGTGTATTTCACTTGCTCTGAAATATGAGTTACGAGTAATATCCTGAAGTGCAATTAATTGAGTCCTATGGCTGACAGCAGACTAAATCTGCCATGATGAAGCTGTACCCAGGAGACACCGGAGCAAATAGTTCATACACTTAATACAGAGACCTGACAAGGCAGGACACTATCTGTTTTGTTAAGCGGGAGGTGGGCCAAAATACCAGTATTCAATGCTTCAAGAATATTTATTTCTCTTTTGTGAATGTTGAGTGCTTTCACTGCGTCACAAGCTAAATTTCATCTAAAAGTATTTTTCCCCACCATTGACAAGTTATCTCGTCTATTATGAGAGTGCTTTCCCGCCAAATACGAGTTTTTACAGCTTTCCGTGTTTTCACTATTATATGGCGCTATTACGCATCTTCTGAAAGAGTACTGAATCTCCTGATCAAAACACAGGTGAAGATGCAGAAACAAGCGATATCATATGTAATCATATTCATATGTAAAACATCAACATGAAACGGCATATAAATCAAAACGGCCTAACGTTCCGAATGAAATGTCGACCCAGGACGAGCTATAGGACTGTGTAAGAATTTGGGGTGTTGATGGAGTCGATCTACTCCATCTGTGAATCTGATCAGGATGTAGTCTTTGACAAAAACATGATTTTTCTCAGCTTTTTGCTCAATGTTGCTTTTTAATGAAACTTTTCCCACATTCAATGATGATTAAAAAAAGAATGCATGAAGCTTTTTTTTTTCTTTTAAAGCAGAGGGTTTGTTCATTCTTCTAATATATTACATGTTCAGATATTCAAACAACAAAATATTCTGGGGCCATGACATTTTTGTGAAAATGATCAAAAATGCTGGTGGGGAAAGAGTTAATCTGCACTTTTTTATTTATTTTTATGACCCCATATAAATTGTAAAAATATTTGTAAATTTTTGTAATGAACTTGAGTGAAAAATGTTGTTTAGTTTAGTTTGTTCAATTCATCTTCTAAAGAAGGCACATTTCATATCCAGCATTGAAAAGATGTGCTCTTCAATTTGCAAACCATTTTGCATTTTCATATTCACATTTTTGTATTTTACTTCATTGATTTTTATATATTAGTTGTTGTAGACCTAACATAAAACATCCACATATTGAAGTTGTATTCAAGGCAGCCGTTTAAACAATACATTCTCCTCCTTATTTCAGTAAATGAGTAACTGTTGCCAGCGATGAGGTCAACCCTATGTATCTTTGACTCTTTTGCCCCACATGTAGAATACTGTAAATAGATGGATGGGGAGGTGAGGGTGGTCCTCCTCTGGGACCTCCTCCTCACCAACACGCTCCATATTTAACACTACTCCCCTCCCTATAGCCACGGTCTCATTTATTCTCGAAATACAAACCACTGCCTCATCCTAGATTATTCACACCTGTTAAATCGCTGCATGATACCAATTAGTGCGTTGAAGAAAATCTACCACTGGATATGATTGGTATATTGAAGTACAGTGTGTTCAGATAGACCCATACGCGCTTTCCACCCTGATTGTTGGAACACGTGCGGGAATTCTCTGAAATGACGCCCATTGTGTTTGACTGCAATGTTTTGAGTTCGGTTTACTCCTTAATCACATTTTCACCTCACCTCCCTTCTCCACTCCCCTTCTCCCTCCACCTCTCCACACTTCTCTTAATCGGCTTGTAAAATGATGTCACCTTCCTTTGTGTTCAGCAGTTTTCTGTTAGCGCCACTTGTCTTGATTAATCAGAAAAGGCACGGGTCATCGTAATGGCCCAACACAGAGGTGGAACCTGAGAAAGCGCAAAAAGCTTTTAGCCCGACGAGTGGGATCTCGGCAAGGACAATCAAACCTAATGAAATCAGCTGTCACTGCTAAGCTTGCAAAACTGTGAAGTCCGACTTGGGAGAGAAGCACGGGCTAATTAGATTTTTGCCGGCTGTAATGGATAAATGTGGTGAGGTTCGGGAGCTCGGGGAGGGGTGGAGCGGACAACAGACTTCATACACAAACTCCCCAGGTGGGGCGGCTGCCAGACTTTGTAAGCTGATTGCACAGACACCTTTCCTCTTTCAGCTTGATGGAACTTCTAGATAAAGAAGTGCAGAGATAAAGTGATGATCTGTGCATCCGAGAGAGTACGGGATCATTATGATCTTTTTTTCTTCCTGGACACAACAAAACATTCCTTAACCAGCTGATCGGATACACTCTTCTATAGTTTGTTGTTAACACTGAATAAGGAATCTACAGCCATTGCATTTTATTGTTAAATATTTCACTTCACATTGCAAAATTAGTAGTTTTAAATAAGAATTTGGATCAATAGTTCAAAGCTCACTCAAAAGAAGCAGTCGTCGTTACTGATATATTATTTTTACAGCCCTAAACTGAATTATATCAACCATATTGATGTTTTTTTCCCTTTAAGGTAAGATATTAAAGTGTAATGCAAGGTTGCTTTTTTGTCGTGGTGTGCTGTTCACTACTCATGAAGTGCAGAACAGCCAAAAAAATGTGTCATAGCGATTACGGCCCCATCGCAGAGAGCCTAATTTGCACCTCGTATTAGCCTCTGCATTATGGGGGAAAGGTCTGATCTTCCCGTTTCCTGGTTCTGCTCATTGCTCTAAAGGTCAGGGGCGTTGTGACGGAGCTCTAACACTAATCCCTGCTGTAACGCTCACATTAGTGACGCCTCAACTCAAGTCACAGGCTGGTAAAGCAGACTATATGGAATTCTCCACACTGCAACTAAAATGGTCGCAAATGCTTATCACGTTTCAGTTCCCATTTGTCTCATTTAAAATGAACTGGGAACTTTTATTTGTTATTAAAGATACATTTCATTAACAGAGTTTTGTTGTGTTAAATGGTATTCAGAAAATGAAAATCAAACATTCCACAAAAATATTATTTGTCATTGTTTAACATGGTGAGATCTGACCACTGATCTATATAAATGAATGGGTTGCTCATGACGTCATAAAAAGTGAAGCCACCATGCTGCCATATTGGTTTTAATGAGAAAACATTACCTAACGAGCCATTTAAATGGTTATTTGTTTAAAGTCAGGAATTTCCCCTGCTTATAAAAGTTCTGTTTATCTTTATTACAGTAGCGAATATCAGATCAGCAGATGGACTAGACACCTCAACATTTATATTACAAATGTCAAAATGGTTCTTCTGAAGTCTGAATACAGATTTATGCTTTGTAAGACATGCGAATAAAATTCGCCATGTACAGTTATTCACTATGATTATGTAATTATATTGTGTTATATACGGCTAATACTGTTTTTATCCATACGGTAACTGTAAATGATTCAACAGTGTTTTTATTAACAGCAACGGGCCCTATCATACACCCGGCACAATGCGACGGCAGTGTTTTTTGCTAGTTTCAGCCCGACGCAGTTTTCATTTTCACGTCCAGTGCCACGTTGTTTAAATAGCAAATGCACTCGCACACATCTGTTCGCCCATTGTCGTGCTGGTCTGAAAACGAGGTGTGTTCAGGCGCATTGTTGGCGCGTTGCTATTTTGAGGAACTGAAAACGACTGCGCCATTGACCAACAAAAACCTGGTCTAAAGTCAATAGCTCAGTATTTTTTGTTATTTAAAGGGCGTTTTAGTAATATGCGCCTAGGTCCACAACGTGCGTACACTCTGCTTATTACACACAGGTACGCACTGCAGCACACAAACATTTTTTACATATTAAAAATAAAAGGATTCCTCTCTGGAGAAGCGTTCCGTCTTTCCGCTTGAAAATTCTGCCATGTAAATAGTGAATTCGCCATGGTGCAAGCGCAACTGGCTTTTAAAAGGAATGGGAGATGAGACTCTGGTTGGTTTAATGCACGTTACGCCCAAAACACACCTCATTAAGAGACTAGATACAACCCTTTTGAAGCAGCAAAGATAACGACTTAAAAGTTGGCTAAAAGAATAATTAACTCAACAATATATACACAAATAACACATATGAAAACTAAACGCAATGAGCAATCCAGTCATTTATACAGATTAGTGGGTCTGACTAAATAAATATACACCAGTATTTCACTGCTTTTTTGTTTTCTCTCAAAAGTTTTGCATTTCCTGAAAAAAGGAATTTTTGCACTCCCTGAGAAGATTTTTTTTTTTTTTTTTCAGGGGAATGCAAACATTTTGTGAGCAAATTCAAAACATGGATATTTTTTTCTCCCATCTTATTTTTTTCATCACCATGTCTATTTAGGGACTCCATAATGTTGAATTCATTGCAAGGAACCCCCCCCCCCCCCCAAAACCACCAGAAATATTCGTACAAAAAATTATATTGGCTCACTTAGTCAATGTTTAGGCCTGAATGAAAGGGTTTGAAAGTGCAGCAAAAAGGATCTCTGAATGATTTCAAGATCAGTGCTTCAATTGGTGGGTCATGGCCCAAAATTGTTTGGGATTGTTACTTTTGTACGCTAAATAAATACGGTTTTGTGTGATCTTAAAACGTAATGGTCGAAAACAACTGATCTAGTTTCAAGCCAACTCAAGAGCACTAAATTTTTCTCCAGTCACGAGTTACTTGATGTCTCACAAGATTTGACAACAGCATGCTCTATTCTGTCTCCAGATGTCGGCCTACAAAATAAGAATTGATGTATTTCTCAGTCTAGTCTAAGGCTGTGTGTGTCTTTGATCTGCAGGTTTTGTAGATCTGACCTGGAGTTGAAAGTTACAGACTTTGAAACATGAGATGGGCCACAGATTTAGGGTGAAGTAGTGTCTGATTCAACCCGAGAAACCTACAATCACCCGGCGATGACCCCTTTACACTGTGAATGAACCCTTGTGCCGCCCCAAAGAAGGAAAAAAAAACAAAAAACGATATCTACTCTGCAAACGCTTCAGCAGTGCTCCGTTACAGCGCCGCTGTCAAAGCCAGAAGAAAAATTGAAGTCTCTTTATTTTCAGACTGTGAAATTGGCTATATAGGGGGAAAACATTTTGCTCATTTTCAGCGGAGCACTTTGCAGCCCATTTCCACTGCATCTTCTGTAAACATATGTATTTATTCACCTTCCCCCAGCCCCACATTTCAATAAGATGTACGGCAGCGGGTCTTTAATTCGCCGTCAGACGTGTTGATAATAGGTCCCATTTATCAAACACAACTTTTGGCCAGATTTGGGAGGCTAGCTTGGAGGGAAAGACAGATGGAACAGGGATAAGAATGAAACTGTATGAGTGTGTGCAGAAAGGCTGTAAAGCGCAAATAGATCTCGGGGAACGGAAGCGTGAAAGGCACATGAAAACATCAGTTTGTAATCTCACTCCTGAAAGAGTTGGACATCTTCAAAGGGACCCAATGAGATGTAAGGCAAGTTCAGGGATTTACTCTGGTAGTTTTGCTGGGATTCGGCCCCAGGAGAGAGGGGGGCCTCTGGACCATATGTACAGCACATGGCTGGTTGCATCTTCTCAACTGTGGCCGTTTTTACTTTTCAGTCAAATACTGAATGACTCGTGTCAGGTCTTTTATTTCGAGTTTTGTAGTTATACATGCAGTTTAAACGCAGTATGTGTAACTTCTTACCTTGTACAGCTGAGTTCTCCTGCTGGTTGCCATTATGTTCAGACTTCACCTCTGGTATCACTGCCTCTAAAACCAAATACATCACATAATTAGAGCTCTCGCTACATGTCATTTATCAGTAAAACATGCTATTGTCTCGAATAACTATATTTACAAAAATTATATAATTTTTGATGGAGTTGCACCATGACTATTTTGAGTGAAACCAGATATTCAGCAAGAACAAAATTGAGGGTGATTTTTATCCATTATGAATTGATTAGATGGTGAGAAAAATTCAGAGGTAGAGAAAGATAAATATTAAAAATGCACTAGTATTCAAGTTCGGGTGACAGAATTTGTATGAATACAAATTAATACTTTTATTCAGCAATGTTGCATTGAATTGATCAAAAGTGACAGTAAAGACATTTTATAATGTCAAAGAATCCTGAAAAAAACCCCCCATTTAATCATGTTTTTACAAAAATACTAAGCAGCACAAATGTTTTCAAAATTGATAATAATAAGAAATATTTCTTGAGCAGCAAATCATCATATTAGAATGATTTCTGAAGGATCATGTGACACTGAAGACTGGAGTAAGATACTGAAAATACAGCTTTACTATCATCACAGGAATAAACTATATTACATTTAAAATAGACTTTTATTATAGATATTACTGTATTTTTGGATCAAATAAATGCAGTCTTGGAGAGCAGAAGAGACTTCTTTCAAAAACTTTAAAAAAATCTTTAATTAATACATATATTAAAGTAAATGTATATTTTTTATTGTCTACCCTAGTTGAACTACATTTTGCATTCTTGGTCTCTACAACAAAGGCAGTGTCGCACGGATAAACAAACGAGGAAGTAGCGTTATCTGAGGAGAGATGTGACGTACAGCAGACGTTCACAATAGGGATCTTTTTCTAGCATTGCCCGCAGATGAAAGGCAAAAACAAAAGGCATTTCTCCTAATGAATTCACGTCTAATCAGCCTTGGCCTAATAATTGCCCCAGCACTCATGAAAATACTTGCAGATGTCTTGAAAATGTTTTTTTTTTCTTCCTCCATTAAAATTGTGCTTCTGTTAAGATATTCACAATTAAACAAGTGTAATCAAAACAACAGCGGGCGATTAGGAAAATGGTTTGGCCTTGATAAGTGTGCGCATTTAAAACGTTTATGATAAACATCAGACTCCATTTCCTCAGCTGAGATTATGACGCTAATGCATCGCTAATAGTTATGACTGAGACGGAAATACCAATATCAGCACCAATTAACAAAATATGAGAAAGAACACAAGGTTGAACGCAATATTGATGGACAAACAGATGAAAGCTCTGAATAGGCAGATCTTTAAAGATAGTGTGAGAGAGTATCCCAGGACAGACTGTAAAGAGAAATCATACGTCTGTGTATGTTGTCCAAACAAGCTGTGACGCAACATGTTTCCAGCATTAAGTCAATATTCTGTTGTCAATGAAAGCAACATAATCACAGCTAATCAAGCTATCAGCTATCTCCTCAAATAACCGTTGTAAGCAGGGTCTACCAATAGCAGGTGACTTGAGAAAATGTATCGGGCATAAATATTTTTTACTGGCCATGAAACAGGCAGAACACCAAAATACCAGTGAGAAAACACAATTCTCTATTCCAATTTCGATACCACAACTAAAACTACTAGCTTAACTGATATAAATTAAAAACATTAAAGACATGTAACGGTAGTTTTCAAGTAGAGACATTGTATAAAGTAATCAAATCACACTTAGTCTTCACTGTATAAATAAACATTGTTTAATCCTTAGTGAAGTTACAAAAGTTATTCAGTCAAGAGCAGTGAGTGATTCTTTTTCTTTGTTTTTTGTTTGATTAACATTAAAAACAGACAGCAGAAGGTTTATTAGGCTACTGTCACTTTAAAGACTAATGCACAGATCCAATATACTGATGCACATGAGTAGTTTTTCTCAACTATTTACATTCACTTAAGCCATAATTGACTGTTTACTAGGATACTCACAAAGACAGGCATTTTTTGACAAATTTGAATTTGTCCATTCAAGCGCAAGACGATGTGCGCAGCTTTCTTGACGCGCTTTAGATGTACACACAGAACTTTCCACACAGGGCGTGAGTAACAAATTTTGCGTCTTCTTGTGCTTGAAAACTGTCTCGAGTGTCATTCACATTTGTTCATGTTCTCACAACATTGCATTTTTAGAATTCATAAAATTGTTACCGGCCAAATGGGGATTGACAACGTTACATGTACTCATCAATGCTCGCATTTGGAGCTTGGCGAGTGTGAATTTTAGGCCCTGGTTATAAGCCTTAAACCAAACCGAAAAGCATATTAGGAAATATGAAAACGAGAAAACCTAAATTCTTATATGTTAGATAGCTACTCAATACATAAAGCATTGAGAACTGAATCACAACAACTGTACAATATAATCCACTGAATTCAAGTTATTTATTAACTCTTTCCCTGCCAGTGTTTTTGTTCATTTTCACAAAAATGTAATGGTCTTCAGAATATTTTGTTATATGAATATATGAACATGCAATATATCAAGAAAGAACAGACCCTCTGCTTTAAAAAAAAAAAAAACTGTTTTATTCTAGCATCATGCATTCTTTTTTATCAACAATGAATGTGTGTAAGTTTCATTAAAAAAAGCAATATTGAGCAAAAAGCTGAGAAAGTTTTTGTCAAAGACTACATCCAGATCGGATTCAAAACCATGACCAAAACACAGATGGAGTAGATTGAGTTCATCAACACCCCTAATGCTTGCACAGTCCTATAGCTTGTCCTGGGTTGACATTCCATTCAGTAACACAACGTTTTGATTTGTATGCTGTTGATGATCATGTTATTTTACACATGCATATGATTACATATGATATCACTCTTTTGGCATAATTCTCATTTCCATGATAACAGTGACTTCTTTCTTTAATTGGTGGACCTTTCTTTCAAGGTTACGTGTAGTAAGTTTTTTTTTTAAGTATTTACCTGAACAAACAAGTATTTTAGCAAATATCATTGATTTACAATCTCTGAGCTCATGGTAGAAAAACTTGAGACTTCAACTTCAGGAATGTTCTCAACCTGTTGATCTCATAACTATATGGAGCAGGTTTTTGGACCAATGAGGTTTCACTGCGGGCGTGTCATTTATTGCGTCAAATCAAATCAAAAAGCAGAAGCCCACCGTTGAGACTCATGCGGAGACTCTCAGGAGATGTGGCCTGTTTGAGAGCCTGTTCCACCTGCTCTCTCCTCTTGGACTCAAACTCCAGAGCCTCCTGCAGTTTCCTCTTTGCCTTCTTTTCCTTCTTCAGACGCTTCTGAATAGTGGCTGAGGGAGACAAGAAAGAGGTTTGAACAAACATTCAAACGTAAAACACTTCGCTCTTTCAGCATGGTGTCTGAAAACACACGCAGACGCCAGCGCAGACTCACGTTCACACATTAGAGACTTGAAAGTGCTCATTAGCACTAGCAAAACAAAAACATATGGTGCGCTACGTGCAACAGCCTTCAGAAAGGATATGTAAAATTGCAAGGTTTTTAGACGTTCAAAGTAATAAACTAATGGAAATATGGCCTAGTTAGTGGTGTTTGCTATAGGGCATCACTATTAGTATTACTCATATTCACTGGCCCTACACTCTTAAATATAAAGGTTTCAAAAGGGGTTTTCATAGCGCTGCAATAGAAGAACCTTTTTTGTCTTGGTGTGAAGAACATTTTAATAATCTGAAGAACTGGTTTTCACTGTAAAAACCTTTTGTGCAATGTTAAAAGTTCTCCATGGAACCATTGATGCCAATAGAGAACCTTTATAAGTACCTTTTAAGTACGAGTAATCTTAATATCAAGTTAAACCTACCAATTCACATTTATGGGACAACACAACAGCTGTACACACACCTTACGCCAACACATTCACACAGCACAATGTTTTCACACAACACAATCTCTGAATATGTGCAAAGACTGCAAACATAATCAACTTTGTGTATATGTGGATTCACAGCAATTAACAGCCTTTTGAAACACTCAGAGTCTGGCAGAAGACCTTAAAACAAGCTCCTGGCGCGTTCGCTCGCTGACAGCGTTAAATGTATGTCCCTTCCTCCTCGCACCTCTAATTACTTGCCTTTGATTGGCCGAATCATCCACCGTATAACAGTGCACATTAAAATAACATGAAATGCTGTAACAGCCATGGCTAATAAATTATTGAGGTGTTTGTACATATTGTCAGAGTTGTTATCCAGCTGAATAATTGGCTTAATTTCTTGGCGCAAACGGCAGGAGTTGAATTGGCAGTAAATCCACTAGTGACACGGTTTGGTTGCGATGTAAGGAGAGAATTGGCGGCACACACTCTGAGTTTTTTTTCTGAGTGTTCGTCATGCGTTAATGTGTTTACCACAAGAAAATGATGATGATGTTCGTAACACCAATGAATTTCCATGACTTTCATTAAATGTATTTTATAAAATCATTTTAAAGATAGCATACACTATTTTTAAATGTGTTATAATGTATTATTATTATTATTATTATTATTATTATAATTACATAAATAATATTATAAATATAAGATATTTATTTTAAAAAAGTCATATAGAAATTAAATTAAATGTTTTATTATTATTATCATTACTATTATTATTGTTATATATATTTTTTTCCTTTAAGATTTCTATGACTGTGGGAACTCTGGGCCTAAAATATAACTATTATATCAAGCATTATGTAAAGGTTTTTAATAGAGGTTGACCAATAGTGGATTTTACCGATACCGATAACAATGTTGGACCGCACTTGCCGATAACCGATTAATCGACCGATAGTTTTAAAAATGGATACTGGATAAAAAAACAAACAAATAAAAAAACATAACACTCTCTAAGTAAAACAGTGCTGAACTTTATTACAAGAAATAAAATAAAAACAGTACTGAACCATGAAAATTTGCCAAATTACATATGTAAATATGAATATATTAAAAGGAGAAGTTCTAATATAATTTTTTTTTACAGAAATCAATTTAAACTAAAATTATATTATAAATAAATGTTTCTTTAGCTTTAACCTAGAAACATGTATGTAAATGTCATAGGTAACAGACTGCACATCCCATTTGTTAACAAGGATGTATTTGCTTATTTAGCTAGCTTACATGAACTAAATGCCTTATGCAATATACATTTTACAGGATGTATTCATATTCAAGCAATACAATTGTACCTTGATCATTCATGTTAGTTTGTAGAGCATTAACTAAGGTTAACAGATAAAACTAGCAATGAATAATACCTCTACAGCATTTATTAACCTTACTTAATGTTATAAATGGAATATTATTGTAAAGTGTTATTACATATAAATCCAAACAGTCTGCTTTTTTAGAACACTTGATGATAATCTAATCAAAATAACAAAATATGTATTGAAATTGCATGCGTTTCTGATTTGTTTATGTTTCTGTCGGCTGCATGACGATACAGTTTGCTTTCTCACATCACTAGTTGTTACATTGTTTTAACTGCTTGAGGTACTGCTAATGTTAGCGTCCTCTCAGTCTCGATGACAAAGTATATACACACTGCTGTTCTTTCACTGCTAATGCAGCATCTAGTCGACAATTAATTACTTTTTAATGATTTGGAAACCAGTACTGTAGTGTTCTGTATTCTTTCGCTGTTTCGCTGTCGTGTTATAAACGCACATCTGATGTGTCAGCGCTCTCCGTGCCGCGCGCAGCCTCACGTGTTAATATAAACAACAAGGCGTCAGTGAGTTTTTATTTGGCCTCTAGAGGCCGCTCTTGTGCTATATAATGCCAGCAGACCTTCTCAACGCTCTCGTACTGTGTAACGACAGCACACCCGTCTCAGCCGCTCCAGCAACGGACGCAATCCAGAAAAACTATCGGTGTGTAGTTTTGTCAATAATCGATTGTTTCACCAATGAATTATTGGTGCCGATTAATCGGCAAAACCGATGAATCGGTCGACCTCTAGTTTTTTATTAAATAAAGATTATTGTAGTGTTATTAAAATAATAATAATAATAATAATAATAATTTGTTACATTTATGTAGCGCTTTTCTAAGTATTCAAAGCGCTTTACATGTAGAAGGGGGGATTCTCCTCAACCACCACCAGTGTGCAGCATCCACCTGGATGATGCGACGGCAGCCATATCGCGCCAGAGCGCCCACCACACATCAGCTATATATATATATATATATGGGGATGATTAGGAGGCCATGATGGACAGGGGCCAATGGGCAAATTTGGCCAGGATGCCGGGGTTACACCCCTACTCTTTATCGAAGAATATCCTGGGATTTTTAATGACTACAGAGAGTCAGGACCTCGGTTTAACGTCTCATCTGAAAATCCTTTCTACTTTAGAATGTTATGTTTAATTCAATGTCTTGCTGTCTTTTTGTAATTAATTGTGAAATGTATTACAAATTTAAAAGAGAAAATGATTTCTACACCAAATTTTTTCAGCGATTGATTATGATAGTTAAATGACGTACCTCGGCTGTGCAGTTCAGAGGTGAGTTGTCTCTCCAGACTCTCTCTCATCTCTCTTTCTCTGTACAGCTCCATCTTTAACTCCTTGCGTTCCTGTTGCACGTGTTTCTCCTGCACACGGGCATTATCCACAGCCACCTTCAGGAGACCCTGAGCCGCCAACAGAACACAAAACATAGTCGATTTTAATACACAGATAAACATCCACAGTTACCTTATGCAACATGAAGACTGTATATACTTTTAAAGCAGTGGTTCTCAACCAAGGGACCGGGACCCTCTAGGGTCCTCCGCAAACAATCATTCAATATGTAAACTGAAATCATATTAATTTTTTTCCCTCAGCATTTTTATTGAAGAAACTTCAATCTACCCATATCGAATAAGATTTTATACGATTTTTTTTTTACAATGAGTTTGTGTGAGGAACACACTGAAATTTAAATCATTTTTCATATTTAAGGCAATCTTGGGTCAGACATGGGTCAGTATGAACTGGTAACAACAGCATATGGGTTTGGAGCATCAGTAGATTAAGACTTTTGATTTTGGACTGAACTATTCCATACAAACATACACAAACAAAACACACACTGATTGTACCTGGATGTTAGTGAGCAATGTCTCCACGGAAGAGAGGCCATCTGCAAACAGGAAGGGGGCGGGGAAGCCTGGAGGAAGAGTCTGAGTTCCCAAAGGAAGCTTCTCGAACCCTGCCTTCTGCATGGGCAAAGATAACTGAGCCTCATCTGGAAAAACAGAACATAATATATGTGGTGAATATTCACACCAGTGATTTTATGACTGTCGACATTAACATGTTAACACATGTACCTAATAAAATGTTATAGTTAATGTGTTTTAATCATTTACAATTTACATTTATTATTCAGTATGGCATCATAACGGTTTTGGTCTGTGTAAAATAGTGGTTAACTGACATTTATTGTAATAATTTCTTTTTTTGATGGCCAGTGCCGAATTCTTAGAGAGCAGGTGAATAAAAGCTGAGATATATGATATCACAGTACTTAATTTGAAGCTAGTAAACAACAAACCCTGCTATTTAAATTAACACTTATTTATTTTACATAATATTTACTAAATTAGAAATAAATTATTTGAAAATTAATCACGGAAAAATAATTGGAACGTGACGGAAAAATAGAAGAAAATAGATTTACTCTTTGAATAGCAACTTATTGATTCTGTAATCTTATTATTTTTCACAAATAAAGGACTTGTTAAAAGTAAAGGAAGTAAACACAGTAACCAACAGTAATCTGGCAAGTCTTTGCGCAATGAGAATAGACCAGTTAAAATGACAAATGTTATAAAACATCTATGTATATCACTTATTTATATACTGATATGTGCACATTTTATTGACATATATCAATTTTTTACTACACTGTAAAATTATTGATTAATTATAAGATTATTGAAGTACGTTTTACAAGAAAATACAATTAAAGTGTTTCTTCAAAATTTCATATTTAATTCAGTGTGTTACTTGCCACATGTCTTTGTAATTGTTTGTGAAGCAATTTCTTAGTGTGAATTACTGAATTACTGAAACTCATACATTTTGAAAGTAAATTGTGTCATTTCTGTCACCAAGCAGAATTAAAACGATTGTATACTAACAGGTTTCTCTTCCCTCTCTACATTCAGTGGCGGAGTCAGAGGGGTGTCCAGGGTAACACTGACATCTGACTGGCCACCCAGCGTGCCACCCCAAAATTTAGATCGCTACTTTCATTTTGCCTCTTATTAAAAAAAGAATTTATTTTGACGTGCGGCGGCGCAGCACATTGTTCACATATTAACGTTGAATATTAAGAGAATTGTAACGTTAGTTGCCAAACAGATGATTACTAATAAAGGGGCTCGATCGCTCATAAGTGCAGAGTTGTTCAAAATCACATCGCGCCATTCACAATGTTTTCCATTAAACAACACAATTTGTCTCAAAACGTTGTTAATGTATAATGACTTCTCCCTAGGCTGGATGAGTGTGTATAGACATTTCTCAGCATTTTTCTTTCTGTGTAAAGTCTGTGCTTATGGAATATAATATAGGTTGCCCTTTCTGTTTCAGTTGTGCTGTTCTTACAGCAAAACACATCAACGCCACTTTTTTCATTCTTGAAATGAACGTTTTTGCCTATAAGGTGATTTAGATGTTTTGCATTGCCTCCTTGAACATGAGAACACGATGCATTTGGTGATCAGCATATGGAGCTTCATCAATAGCGTGAACACAATACGCATAAAGGTATGCCAAAAATAGCAACTATCACAGTAAACACAGTCGGCTATTGGATTCAATATTGTGCATTTGGTCTTAAGTGACCGCAGCCTAGCCTACCTTCTGCTGTCTGTCATTTAAAGTTAATCAAAGAACAAAAATCACCCACTGATCTTGACTGAATAACTTTTGTAGCTAGTTTTAACATGCATTAATCTATATTTAATTTATACAGTGAAGATTATGCAATGTTATTTTACGTTTGATTCAGTTTCTGTACCTGAATTACCTGAAACTTAATTCTTAGCACGGCTCTTACTTTATTGCTGACTGTTCACTTGTATTCAATAATGTTTTAAATTTATATTATCGGGCTTATATAAGTAGTTTTTGCTGTGGAAGATCAGTTGGAATCGAGAATTGTACAATGTCACTGGTATCTACAATTTTGGTAGCTTATTTATTAGAATACAATGTTACACCGGTCAAAACGATGAAAAGAAATAAGTGTTACACATAATATTCCTTCACGGTCAATGGACCCCCGAAAGTAGCCTTGGCCAACCCCCGGCCACCCCACGTATAAAATTCTAGTTCCGCCACTGCTACCATTAGTCAAACAAACAGATAGTCCCACCCCCAAACTCACCCCATTGGTCGAGTTGTTCAAACCAACAGAGCAATCTTTTAATGCTGCCTCAGTTATTAAATCAACCTAACAAATGCCCACTTATAGTCTCTGCATAACAAACAGGGATAGAAGAAAGCATTTTAATCTCCAAAAATGATACTTCACCTTGAAGTGAGTTTCATACAGCCTACAAATTTGTTTCAAAGAGGATCAAAGCGAGACTCGACCGTACACTCAGAAACAGTAAACGCGAATATCACTCAGCGGGGAGAATATAAACCGAGCGAGCACTTCACCGTGTATTTCTGATGAAACAGAAAGCTGCTGTGTCCAAACCTCCATATAGTAGTTAATCTCTTTATTTTCACACACACACAATCCATATTTTATCCACAAGCCCTATAGGCAACCCCTCCCACCCACAGTGCCAGGCCACAAACTATAGCCCCACTGCACCAGCAATAACAGATAGAACTGGGGCTGAATAAGAAAGAGCGCGAGCAGTCATGATTCACCCCGGCTAATCTGGCCAGGGCCTCTCTCAGCGCACGTTGACACGGCCCGTCCAGGGCTCCCTACGCAAGACAAATAGGACGGCTGGGGTGGGAATTGTGATGACAGTGTATCACGGGTCACATCGATTTCCCCGCCGCATGCTCTCCCGCGCCCCACCAGATAACCCTGCACTGCTTTCTGCCCATTGTTCATACCCCACCTGTCCCACCAGCTATAAATTTTCCCCCTTCTTTCCTCGCCACTGCAAAGGGCATTAAAGAAGAGGGGAGCCGAGAGAAAGGGGAAGAATTCGCCCTCCTCCTCCTCTCCTTACAGGTTGACAGTGTGTGATTAAGTTTTTGGTGCCGGCTGAAAGTGGCGAGCAGATGAAGGTCACGCAGATAGAGTGTGAAGAGGAAAGCGCGCGAGAGGAAGAAGGATAGGGTGAGAAAAGGGGTGAGCGGAAGGGGACGCTGGAGAGAGAGGTGTGAGGTGAACTGTGAGATAAAGCTGGAGGTGAAGACCGCAGAAATGTTTAAAAGCGCAAGAGGGTGTGTGTTTATCGGTCCCGGCCGTGCGTCTGTTCCAGTTACAGACCATGTAGGCTTTAAAGTCAACATGAACATTTTGATTGTACGTTTCTTGACTTATTGTGTACGATTCATCACTGCACATTACTCCTAAGAAAAAATATGTCTTCATAATCATTCATTAAAACTGAAATGGCTTTTTGTTTCGAAACTTGTTTCATTACATTGGCTTATTTGTTCCTGAACGAATCTGTAATTTCATACAAGTGAGAAAGGAGCTGGATGAATGATTAATGTGTAAACATGTCTGATATATTAATTATATATCTGATCATTAAAATTACGTTCAGATGTTTTTGAAGCCTGCTTTACCCACTTTGTATACTTTGTTGGATATATAGTACATCCTACTTTAGGCTGAGCGATTGTTTATATCATTGCAAAATGTAAACTGTATTATCGCACAGCTCTATATATTAACTTTATTCACACACATACAGTACACTCACAAAAAGCAATAGATACTATGTAGCAAATCTCAACTGCCAGGTTTATATTTCATCACAAAATAGCTGTTTATATAAATTTGCATTCAAGTAAAGTCCAACTTCATCTTTATGAATACAGTACACTTACGTAGAGCGATTATACACTATTTAGCAAATCTCAACTGCTTGATTACTTGTATCGTTGCAAAATACTAACTATATTAACGCACAGCTTTAATCTGCTAAATGCGAATATATGGCATGAAGATATTAAGATACTATAAACATTAACATCAGGATTTTTCTGTAAAGCTGCTTTAATACAATTACAATTGACTTGGCTTTGCTTTACTTGTCAGTAAAACTTTCAGTAGACAATTTTTTTTTAAACAAATCTGTGCATCTACGTCCTCGCGCAGGTTAAATGAATGATTCAGTGACTCATTCATAATACACAAAAAACAGTGACTTGTCGCCACCTACTGGCGTAATGATGTGACTTGCAAAAAAAGGATCACTGAACGAATCAGGAAACAATTCTTGAATTGATTGAAAAGATTTGTCACTTAAGTTGATCAAAATCTCATCCTACACTCAGGATTTTTTTTACTGAGTAAAATGGGCTTTCATGAATGCGTTAAAAATCAACCTCTTTGTAGTTCTTTTTGGTGAATAGATGACTGAAATTGAAACTTGGGGAGCTGAAAACTACACATCCCAGGTCAATGCGGCAGTAGAAAGGAGGTTAATGGCAGCAGGCTCTTGAAAGCCCTGCCCTCCTGCTGGCCCCTGCACACCTAATTGCAAGTCCCTTTTAAACGACAGATTTATCTTGCTGCGGCTGCTGATAGTGTTCACTTCAATTCATTTTATTCCATCCAGCAAAGAGGGTGGAAGAGCCCTCGGCCCATGACATTTACAAAGTGCCCCCGTTCTGTCTCCCCTCACTGTAATGTGCACGAGTAATGATACTGTGTGTGTGTGCGTGTGTGCGTGTGTGTGTGTTAGGCCGAGCACAATGGGATCTGCTTGTTTGTACATAGTATGTTTGTTGGATAAAAATGTCTCTTTGGCTCCCACAATACTGAATCATTTTTTGCAAATGTAAATATTTTTAAAAGACACAAGTAACTCAAAAAATACCTGTCCCACCGAACAAAACACATCCATCCAGTCAACCCTACGAAACACTGTCAGGCGAGAGTACAAAGTGAACAAACAGATAAATAAATAAACTAACAAAAAGAAGGGAAGTGCTTTTTTCTTTTAACTGACCATTGCAATCAATAATTCATCTATAAGACCTTTTATTTTCTGTCCACTAAAAATAAAGACAATATGAAGTTTCTAGAAAAAGCTTTCTTACCGGTCAAAAACAAAGAAACTCAAGTACCACCATGGCCACCAGAGAGGAAAAGAAAGAAAAGAAACAGAGGGGAAAGCTTTGCTTTGAGATTTACACCAATTGGAAAGCTTGAATTAAATGCTTACAAAGATTTATTTCAAATGTTTTTATATAGGATTATTAGGAACACCTGTTCAATTTCTCATTAATGCAATTATCTAATCAACCAATCACATGGCAGTTGCTTCAATGCATTTAGGGGTGTGGTCCTGGTTAACTCCAAACTGAATGTCAGAATGGGAAAGAAAGGTGATTTAAGCAATTTTGAGCGTGGCATGGTTGTTGGTGCCAGACGGGCCGGTCTGAGTATTTCACAATCTGCTCAGTTACTGGGATTTTCACGCACAACCATTTCTAGGGTTTACAAAGAATGGTGTGAAAAGGGAAAAACATCCAGTATGCGGCAGTCCTGTGGGCGAAAATGCCTTGTTGATGCTAGAGGTCAGAGGAGAATGGGCCGACTGATTCAAGCTGATAGAAGAGCAACTTTGACTGAAATAACCACTCGTTACAACCGAGGTATGCAGCAAAGCATTTGTGAAGCCACAACACGCACAACCTTGATGCGGATGGGCTACAACAGTAGAAGACCCCACCGGGTACCACTCATCTCCACTACAAATAGGAAAAAGAGGCTACAATTTGCACAAGCTCACCAAAATTGGACAGTTGAAGACTGGAAAAATTTTGCCTGGCCTCGATTTCTGTTGAGACATTCAGATGGTAGAGTCAGAATTTGGCGTAAACAGAATGAAAACATGGATCCATCATGCCTTGTTACCACTGTGCAGGCTGGTGGTGGTGGTGTAATGGTGTGGGGCACACCATTTTTTTTTCTTGGCACACTTTAGGCCCCTTAGTGTCAATTGGGCATTGTTTAAATGCCACGGCCTACCTGAGCATTGTTTCTGACCATGTCCATCCCTTTATGACCACCATGTACCCATCCTCTGATGGCTACTTCCAGCAGAATAATGCACCATGTCACACAGCTCGAATCATTTCAAATTGGTTTCTTGAACATGACAATGAGTTCACTGTACTAAAATGGCCCCACAGTCACCAGATCTCAACCCAATAGAGCATCTTTGGGATGTGGTGGAACGGGAACTTCGTGCCCTGGATGTGCATCCCACAAATCTCCATCAACGAATGCTTTCAGCACCTTGTTGAATCAATGCCACGTAGAATTAAGGCAGTTCTGAAGGCGAAAGGGGGTCAAACACAGTATTATGGTAAATGGACTGCATTTATATAGCGCTTTTAACAGACCTACGGCCATCCAAAGCGCTTTACATTTTTGCCTCACATTCACCCATTCATACACCGCCGGCGGTGTCAGCAATGCAAGGCGCCATCCAGCTCGTCGGGAGCAGCTGGGGTTAGGTGTCTTGCTCATGGACACCTCGACACTTGGTCAGGTGGAACCGGGGATTGAACCACCAACCTTCCAGTTTGTAGACAACCTACATGAACCACTGAGCCACTGCCACCCAAGTATTAGTATGGTGTTCCTAATAATCCTTTAGGTTATGTCCAGTAACCCAGTAACCAATCAGAAATAATTGTTATCATTCATTTAATTTGATTATATAATTTATTTTTTTACTATAAATTGTGTGTGTGTGTGTGTGTGTGTGTATATATGTGTGTGTATATATATATATATATATATATATATATATATATATATATATATATATATATATATATATATATATATATATATATATATATATATATATATATATATATATATATATATATATATATATATATATATATATATATATATATATATATATATATATATATATATATATATATATATACACACACATATATACACACACACACACACACACACACACACACAATTTATAGTAAAAAAATAAATTATATAATCAAATTAAATGAATGATAACAATTATTTCTGATTGGTTACTGGGTTACTGGACATTGTTATTCTGTTAACATTTATTTAGTGCGTTGACGAGCCATCATCCATGTAAAGTGTTCTCGAATGTACTAGAACCTCATCAAATCTGAAAACGCTTTCTCCTCATGTCTCTTCCCCGAACTTTACTTCTAAAGATGGTTTTCTCTCAGCGAGTTGCTTGACATAATGTCAGCCTTCCCAGAGACGGTGGATTCTGCCCCCCGTTCCATATGGATGAACAGATGCCGGGGATAGGAACGAGAGAAAGAAGGCTATCTCCCTCAGCGCCTTTAACCCCAATGTGCTTTTCTTGCCCCCATATATTTGTTAGTTTTTATTTTGTACATGTGTCGGAGGGGGACATCTCCTGAATATTCAAAGGGATCCAATTAGGGGGTAATTTAGTGCGCATCTACGGCACAGTGTTTTTGTCAGGTACGTGTACATGATCGCACCCGCGCGCACACACTAATATAGGTTTGTTTACACAAAGATTTACATATGAAGATCAAGGCACACAGCTAATCACCATAATTGCCATAGTAAATGTTAAAAGATGGGCAACAGCTAATTATTTGAGGTTGTTTTGAACTGTGAGGTCCTTTTTAGCACTATATTAATAATGTCAGGAGAGAGGAAATTAGTGACAAGTGTGTATAATGGTGCAGTCTGAGCCAAAAGTTGTAGCTGCTGACTTTACTATTCGTTTTGCCTTGTTTTTAGGATGAGGGCTGGTCAGGTGTCTTATATTTTACCCTACTTCAAAAATAAACAGAAGCCTTTTAGTACCATTTAAGACTGTGTAGTAATGTTACTAAATTATTTTTATTGTAATTTGTCTGGATGTTTTACTATTATTACTATTATTATTATTATGTAAATCCCACTATTCTCAAAGTTGATTCTCATGAGATTAAAATAATTAGGTATACATAAAATATAAAGTTAAAAATAATGTAATTTGTAATACAATGATTTTCTTTTACATTTAAATGAACATAAATACTAATGTGATGTATAAATATTTTAACATTTGAATGTCTATTATTATTATTAATAATATTTGCATTTTAACATTTAATTAACTTTTGTCTTTTTAATTTGGAACCATAGTAATAAAAATTACACTTCGACTTCTTTTTTTTTGCATTACTACGATGTAAGAATATCTTAATGGTCCTAAAATAAGCTTCATTGTCTTTGTTTCTGTTAGTTTTTGGTTTAAATATGACATCTTTGATGACCTGTGAACCGGTTTTGTGTAATTGACTCATTCTCAGTCAGTCTCATTTGTCGATCACGTAAGGTTGAGTGAGCACACAACACTTGTCCTGAACAGTTTGTGCCTCTGGGGAAATGACTGGACGGCAATGGTTAGAGGAGTTTGCCTTAGTGGTTAAGAGAAATCAGGAAGAAAAAGGAAAACGCAGGAGAAGTAAAACAAGACCATGTAAACACTGAGAAGCGAAATATGAGATTTAGAGAATAGGAGAGGAGATCAGACCTTCTTGCCGAAGCTGATGGCACACAGACTCTGATGGAGCGTTAGCCCGCTAGAGAAAAAAGCTTGAGAGAGACAGATCGCCCCTCTGCCAGTTAGACATTTATTCCCAACAAGATGGCAGTGTTTGACAGGAGGCGCCAGGGGAGCCCTAAAGCATGGGGATCCAAACGCCTGGGTGGTATTTATAGCTGTGAGACACAGTCCAATCAGACCCAACTCACAGAGGAGTAACATGACGGAAGAAACTCCTAGATGAACAACCTCACCGATTCACAAACATACAGAGATGTGTGTTACTGGACAGTCCTCGATCTACACGACAACCTGCAACTTACATAAAATAGGTGTGATAGTGTGCAGTAAAGCTCTGGTCACATTTACCATTGTTTGGCAAAATGTGCATGATCGAGAGTTTTGCATGAGGACTTGAAAAAGTTCCCCATGTAGCTTTTGCTAGTTTTCAAGTTGTTCATGCGAATTCACAGTGCTGACCAATAGACAGCTGCTTGGTTTGAAAGTGATTTATGTGTGAGCAGTGCTTCATACATCTCTACACGTGGGCAAAATATGCTCACTGTTCACAAGTAACCACCTACAACCACACAACAATGCATTTAAAACCATTCACAGCAGTCTAGCTTTATGGTGGCCCATTTCCTTCATAAATGCATCTAATTGAACGTACTAATCTGAAAGATCCTCTGGTTTGTTGACTTCAACAATTCAATAATTCAACAAAGCACAGAAACTTCCTACCACCAAACCGCAAGCTATTTTACCGGCACAGTAAATGAAAGTCAATGAAAACGAAACGGTGCACGAGTCACTCCCCATCACCTCTTAATTTCATTCTTCGACTTCAAATAATTCTCAGGGGTTACACTTCCAAAACTTGAGGTCTACAGGGCCCCTGATTCACTAGAGTGCAGAATAACAAGCTACATTAAAACCAGGCCCCCAAAAGGAAATGCACAAAGCACTTAATGAGCTCAAGCAAAGCAAAGGACCAATGTTCGTTAGTTAACCCCCACGATACATACGTATACACAAAAAAAGATGAAAGCAGGACAATAAAAAGCCCTAGCAGTAATAGGTTGAAGGAGGAAGTGAATGAGGGGGTATTAGTGTATATTACATTTTAACAACCATATGAAGGCTGGACCGCAGAACACGTCTGGGCTGTTCTGGAAGATAGAGGATGGTGGGAATGCAAAATTAAAGAATAGTTAAGTCTAAATGGTGCAATGAGAGCTATAAAAGTGGCACTGCATTGACTTACTGTATCAGCATAATAGCTAACTAGAAATCAACAGTTCCGTGAACTAGAAAGCTAAACTAAATCCGCTTTTTCTGTTTTTCTGACATTTTTCCACTTTCAGGTATAAGAGAATGTAGACAGGAAGTTATGTGGGAATGGGATAAGGAAATAAAATTAACTGGACTCAAACCTCTGTTTCTCAAGCAAGCACCAAGGCTCAATGAGTCATGGCTTTTAAGGCTTTTCAATGAGGCCATGGCTTTTAAGGATTTTAGTATCAACAACTATTCAAACTTTCACCAAGTATAAAACTCCTTTTAAAACAACGACATAGACTAAAAACAAACAGAACTAATTTGGGCTACAAGAGACTGCCTGAAAGGGCAATTTAAATGAACAAATACACCTGCAAATAAACAGGAAAGTAAACAAACTAGAAAAGAGGCCAGGCTGCATTTTCCTGACACTCCAGCCCTGTGCCTAATGAATATGTGTACATGAAATGAGCCTTAATGAGCATTTCCTTCTCCCCCAATTAACATGTAAAGAGCAGTAGGTGGAATATTAAATGAGAGGAATACTAGGTCAACAAAGCAGCCCTTAACCTGCGAGCAGGAGGAATGGACCTGCGAGATGAACGCGTCTCAAGGGACACAGAAAAGAACCCGAGACGCTAGCGATAAAGTTTTCCTCATTCCGTGCAATATTCTTTCCTTTTCTTTATTTGGAAAAGTGAACTCTCTTTTTATAGCATATCGTGATTGAAAGATCAGAATACAGTTTGAATTGAGTCTAATCTATATGACAAAACCAACCTTTATACAGATAGACAAATAACATTTAAAGTCTTTAAGTTCTGCCACCCAAAATCTGTTTTCAGGGCGTATACAAATTTGCGTGGTAAAATGTACTCTACAATGAGAACATCCTCTCACTCTGATACCACCTGGGTAGAACTAGCATTAGAAAGAAGAAATATTAACCGGAAGCAAATTGTACTTTTGCCCTGCATCTGAATTTGCAAGAATGTGCATCTGAAGAGTTGTCATTTTCAAATCCTCTATTAAAAACCCATCAAAATGATGTACAAAAGTGACTGAGCTACTGTTTGAAGTTAATTTTGAGAAAAATCAAGTTACATTTTCTGAAGGTTCCAAACAAAAATCCCTTAGCAATCACCTACCTTAAAATCCCTGGTAAAATCACCAAATTTGACACACCAAATCAAAACCAATATATATATATATAATTAATAATTTTTTCCCACAATTTGAGTAACATTAATGAAATGGACAGCCTATATATTAAGACCTACTGTACCGCACGGATCTAATATAATGTAACACATCAGGTGTTTTCTCCCAACAGTTAACCGAACGCTCATTTAAGACAAAACAGATAATGTTTGCGTGAATACTCGCCAAGACAGACATTTTGAAGTACAGTAATTCTGTGTATGTGTGTATTTAATTCTGGTTGGTGTATTGTTTTCTGTTATCGGTGCGAGTATCTCTGCTCGCCTTGGGGCAGCTTTCCTTCAGATGTGATAGTGACACCGCACAGGAGACTGCGCAAGCCTGAGAGACAAAACCTGTTCCAACTCTTCCCTCAGAACCAGAGCAGAACACAAGCACCTGTCCTCACCCTTCTCCTCCTCTCTGCCTTCATCTGTGTGTGTGTGTGTGTGTGTGTGTGTGTGAGAGAGAGAGAGAGAGAGAGAGAGGAGATAGAGCCCACATCATTTATCACTTGTGTTCTCGTCCAAAAATGTCGCTTTTGTGGGGTGACTTTCATCCGTGCTAACCTTGCCCCAAATTGCTAACTGTTTACTTTTTCTTTTCCAACATGTCATTGATTTTCCTCACCAAATATCTGTTCCTCATCGTTAACACAAAGAGAAACACTGTGTGCAGCGAGCAGACCCCCTAACCCTCCAGCCGGAGAGCTCTCGAGGGCCGCTGGGGCCCCGCAAAGGGTCTTGGTTTAATTAAACCATCACAAACGCGCTTAGAACAGCAATCAACCTAATGATCAAAAAGGGTCTTCAAAGCCCATGGATGGTCCCCTTTGCACATATCTGAAGGAGGGGCTTGTGAGTAAACAAACAAAAATGAAGATTAAAAATACAAGGCTCGAAAAGCCAAGCGTTTGCTGTTTGAGGACCGATCCCTGACTTGGAACGAAGTAAAGCGATGGCTTCGGTTTCCTTTTGCGTTTGTTGTGACTTATTTACCAGCACGCTTATCTCAAAGGGCGAAACAATGGCGCACATTTCTATCAGAAATCATTACAGGCCATTTCAAATCATTTCCGCGCAGCTAATTTCATAATAGCGGAGGGAAACATTGATTGTAACCAGATGCTACATATCTACTCTGTGGAAAACTGGACAGAGCAATTACGCAGCACAAGTCTCGGCCTACCCCGTGCTCCCTCTCGCACACACAAATGTACACTAAGTGCTTCTATGGCCAAAGTGCTTCACATCAGCTTAAGCCAAATACATTAGCACATTATCATACAACACATATAGACTCGGGACTAGATTTTAAGTGTACAATGAAGTGATTTCTGAGAAACACAAATCAAAGAAAAACACGGTGGCACCTGCATAGCAGGTTGTCAGGTCTATGTTATGCACGTTGAACACTTGTCAATTGATTTAGTCCAATTTAGATCAAACATCCATGTTAGGGACCTATATTTCATCCTAATCGAGATGTAAATGAATGATCATAGGGCTGTGGCTATGTTTTAAGTCAACGTGAAGTCAAATGAACCTTTATTGGGTCAATCTTGAACTATTTATCCCCTCCACCAACCTGAGATCACTTTTCACTATCCAATCAATTGTTGATGAACAAAGTGAAGTCCTGCCCTGCACTTCTCATTTTTACTTTGAAATATTGGTCTTTCTGGGAAGTTCGTATACGTTTTGGGAAGTCGTAATCACAACATCTGTTGCATTCAAATCACTTTGGATGTAGCAATTAAATTTAACAAATTTAATTCGATACATATGCTACATTCATTGCAACCGCCATCCTTTCCCAATGACACACCTCAAAATCTCGGTGCTCGAAGAATTTCAAAGATTTTCCTACTCGTAATTACAACTTTGTGTGCCGTTCATGGTGTTTGACTCATACATTTGATCTTTTTGACATGACTTGAATGCTCCAGTAGTCACATGAAAATGGGCTGTAAATATGATTGCCTTCTACGTTAGCTTAGCACATTAGCATTAATACCATGGTAATAATACAATTCTGTATAGATCAAACATTTACAGTTTTTTGGTTCTGTCCGCTCCAAATAAAGGTGTAATTTTATGCTCATGTGGCTCTAAATTGTCCTCCTAAACAATATGCCTCTCAGCTCTGGAAAACACCTATACATTTAAGTAAAGTTGGTCGCTTGGTTTTCGCTCATAAATGTTGTTCAATGGTTTGGGATTCAATGAAAAACAATAATAGGCCAAAGTGTTCCGTTTGCTGTTTACCAAGAAGAAATCCTTCTTGCACGTGCAGCATGGCTTCGTTACACTTTTTCTCAAAGGCCTGCAAGAATCAGTGGCCTGATTGTAAGATTAATGTTAGTGTGTGCTAAATGGTTTGCATATGAACCAAAACCACACATAATATCAGAATTTCCTTTTGCTCTTTAATGGAAGAAATGAGAGACCCTGCCTGCAGTGAGAGCAGCTCCTGTTGGCATTCAACCAGCCCTGAGTGAAGGAGAGGAAGAGAGGTAAAGAGAACGAGTGATTTATGGAGAGCTAGAGAGGGGGTTCACTCACTAAAGTCCCATTGAAACACAGTGCTCCTGGCCCCGGGCTTCACCATTCATCACCACGTACCACCACGTCACTTTGTTTATCATCACCGACACACACACACACACACACACACACACACACACACACACACACACACACACACACACACACACACACACACACACACACACACACACACACACACACACACACACACACACACACACACACACACACACACACACACACACACACACACACACACACACACACACACACACACACACACACACACACACAGAGGCCAAACAGTGCTTAAAATTCAATGGCCCTTTCGTGAGGATTCGGGAAAACTGGCCCCGAGTAATCTATAGCCCCGTTTCCACAGCAAGAACTTTCCCCAGGAACTAGAGACTTTGGGGTGATACTTGGTGCGTTTCGACCGCAGGAACGGGGGTCTAAATTAAGTTCCAGGTAAAAATGTCCCCCTCAAAGTGGCCCTGCTTGCGAGGTAGTACTTTTTCAAAGTTCAGGAACTATTGGGGGTGGGACGTGGGCGCTGAACATGCTGATTGGTTGAGTTCATGCAGCATTTTATTTTAATCTAAAAGTCTGTTGCGATGCGTGCAGTGAGAGTTGTTTGCTATTCGAATCAACAATGGAGTTTAAAAAATACGACCGATGGACCAACGACTAGGTTCAGGCTTTATTAAGCTTATATGCGGAGGACGAAATCCAAAGGGAACTGGAAAGTTGTGCGAAGTCCTACGTCACAGGGCTAATCTTCGCCGTACTTTAGACCGCAATGGAAATTCAGACAGCAGCAGGTCTGGGGGAAAAAGAGTTCCAGGGACAAATTTTTTCAGGTAATTTTGGTGGAAACGGGGCTTATGTTTGTGAGACTTTAGATTTGTTGCTTAGAGGTTGAGGTGCAGTGACATTTACCTTTGTTCAGCAAATTTTCATTGGCAAAATCCAGTCATTTCAATAGGAATCATGAATTACGTTTGAGGACGAAAGATTTCCCCTCAAAGATTTTGCAACGGATTCAAGTTGGTCAAGTGAATTTGCCATGTGGACCAACAGAAAACTGCTTGGTTTGAAAATTACTTCTTTGTGAGCTGTGTATCATATATCACTACAATATTATTAAGGGATGTTAAAATAACAATTACATTTTAGGTATTAAACTTCAGCATATATATATATAATTTTATTCCACACCATGTGTGCTACAAATATAAAGTATACCTCAAATTAAGCTGCTTTTTGAGGACATAAGTGATCTTTATGATTTTCACTAAAGACTAAAAAGTCCCATAGACCATGCAGGGGCCAGAATATCACAGAATTAGGCTGCATCCGAAATCGCATATTTCCCTACTATCTAGTACTATACAGATTCCCTACTATACAGATTCCCTACGAAAACAGTATGCGACGAGAGTAGTATGACCGTATACTCATAAAAGAGTAGGCAAAAAGTTCCCCGGATGACCTACTGGCGAGATTCTGAAGTGTGCATACGATGGACACTTTACTATCCCATGAGGCCACAGGAGACGATTTGTGAATTTGTCCAGATTACATTCATACTACATACATTCATACAATATCAAATTTTTTTTTTTTAGCGGCCATTAATTATTTACTACAAATATGTACCTACTCAAGAGAGTATGTGATTTTGGATGCATAGGGAAGGCTTTTTTGAATTAGGCCAATAAGCAACATCCTAGCAGCTGCACAGCAACATCCTGGCAACCATCCAGAACACCCTAGTATTGTGGTGGCGGGTTTTGCACAGGCAAACACGACTCACATTTTCAGCAGAAAATATCTACTCTTCTGATATGAGATTTAAAAATCCGTCGCAGGTCATATAAGTGTTTTTGCATGTTTACTGTTTTATGTATTAGAACCCTAACCCTATTTTTTTACAGTCTATGATTAGAACCAAAGATAAATAGGTTAAAAAGAAAGAGGATATTAAGTAAAGCGGGGTGTGAATTACTGAAGGTCAATAAATAGACACACTAATATGAACAGAAGAGAATTCATAACACCATGTAACACACTTGGACAGCACATCGTAGAAGTAAACTAGAGCAGACATGAGATATAATCATGGCCGATCTTTACTAAGTCAATCCTCTCAGGTGTTCAAGAGGGACTTGCTGCTGTGTGTGTGTGGGGATTGGTAAAATGGTAGTGCAGAAGTCTACTGATACATGTTTGAAGATATAAAGTCTGTGTGACGGTGAGTTTGGAATCTGCTGGAATGATCAGGAGAGAAAAAAAAAGTAGTCATCGGGTGTGAGTATGTGGCCAGTGACCTAAATTTCCTGCATTCTTTTCTCAACCCTGCAGTAAATGCGGCATGCTGCACTTTTAAAAACAAGAGCGGTTTGTGGTATTCACGCATTTGTGTGTGTGAGTGTGTTTGGGGTAGATTCTTTTCCAGACACATTAATAAAATATGGTCGGAGGCCAGGTGCACACTGAATCTCTTTAAGAGAGCCTCAGGGCATCTTTGCATTGTCTCCTCCCAGCAGTCCTGTGTGTGATGTGCGTTAGGGGACGCCACCTGCTGTACCAACACACACTCGCGCGCAAGTTACGCTCCAGAAACGGTGCCCACACACACCACGACATCCGAGATTCTCTCACACACACACCTGCATATCTTTGAGTCATAGAAAAATAAAAAACACTTTCTTATAATGATAAATGATGCACTTAGCTGCTCTAACAGCTCTCTTACACTCATCTACACACACAGGCCATAAATATGAACTTCATACATGTTCAGTTAAGCTTCTAATTAAGTCATTAATTAAAAGAGAAGTGTTGTGACGCTGATATACTGCCAGTCTAAACCAACGGGCGTAAATTTAACTAACGAGCAATGTTGTGCGTGATGTCAATACACTCGGCAGCGTTAAACTGACATCATCTAGGAGTCAGCTGCAATTTACTACATTGTTCCTGAGACGATGTTTAAAATTTGATCTACGTCTCACACGTGAGCGGTATGTTTTCCACTGAGTTTCTCACATGTGAGTGGTATGTTTTTATATTGTTACTACAGTACATTCACTAATAATTGTGTGGATTGTTTGCATTTAAATGCACAGGAATTAGTTCCTAATCTCATTCTAATTATAATCAGACATGTTATAGACCTTATGCGCCAGAGAAACAAGCCATCTTTAGAATTTTGTCTTCGACTTTCCGTTTCTGCGGTAGCTCTGTATATTGTATATATACTGTATATAGAGTAATTAGCTGGCGGATTTACTTATTGTAGTTAAGTAAGAGATAATGTACATCCAAAATATTTTATAAGCTCTTTAAATGCAAAGCTTCCCCAAAGAGAGCAGTTGCTTATGCGGCAAGTTCAAACTGGACATTTAAGGGATACGGTACAGTCATACCACATACCACCGGTATTTCCCCACATAAATAATTATGTGGATATGAGGTATTGATTTATGATGAAGCTCTTTTAAAATTGTACCTGTTTGTTATTTTATAATAAAATACAGTGAGTGTACAAAACAATCTTATCAAAATGGCAGCAGCTGCAGAAGAAAACCTGGATGACATGTATAAATTATTTTACACAAAATATTGATTTGAGTTTTAATATTTTATTAGCTTGCCAAACACAAAACTTCCACGAAGAAAACACAGTTCAGTTACCCCGATGAGCCTGTGTTATCAGTTTTTATAGGTTGTTATCAGGGGATAACAAACTGCTGGATGGTGTGATTGACCAAACGCAATCAAGTATTCCAGAGTCGTGTAATAACCAAAGTTATCGTGAGCATTGTAATGTTTGAAGTGGATGTCATAACAAATGTCAGACTAGGCCGTGAAAATTGTAAAACAAGCGGTTCATTCATAAATCCGTAAGAACTTTCCTTCATTCTGTGGAAATACAAACCGGAAGACAGAAGGAAACGAGCACAGTGCTGAAAATGGGCGGGGCTACATAAGGCAACATGTGTTTTCTTGTAATTTTGTATAAAAAGTATAACATTTCATCTTAACACTTTTATAAGGCCACCCTTATATACCCCTATTTGTGCATATGCACATTCGTGACTTTAAGGAACGGTTATATTTAGAGATGTGTACATTTCAATCTGCGTGATTGGGAATTTCTCCTGACAGAATTAGCATTGGGTTCAAGTTTTTCACACAAATATGTTGCGTGACCAACAGAAAGGTGTTTGGTTTGAAAGCGAGAGACTCCTGTGTAAGTGGTACTTCACGCACTGCTACACTATTAACAATGTGACCGTATTCCCACAGAATTTTGTGTTGTACTTTAACACCATGTGTGCGCTGCAAGCGGGTGTTTTAGTGTGATACCTTTCTCTTTAAGGATTTTCTTCATATTGATGCCGGTGTCTCGTTCTTGCAGTTCTCCATCGGTCTGGTTCAAAACTGCACACATAAAGAGAAAACATGTATGTGTCATCAAGGTTGTCCCCAGGATTGATACAATTCTGACAAAACCTCCCATTGGGAGCATGTGGGAACGTTGTCATTTGTAAAAAAATATTTGCATATGAAATACATTTTTTATTCATTTTTTTTAATTTAATTAAAGTTAGTCTGTAGTCATTATAATTAGCTTTATAGAAAACATTCAGTCTATGGTTTGTCCACATTTAAACTAATTGTATGTGTGTCTGTACTGACCCAGGCGTTCGGGACTCTGTGTGTGTGGGTTTGGTGAGCTGGACACACTACTGCTGGGGTGGGAAGACGGCTGTGATCCGGGACGAGGGGCTTCTTCCAGAGATGGAGCAGGAGACGGACTGTCCTGTACACACTCCTGATAAACACACATACAGATTCAGTTCACATATTCTTTACAAAGGACTCAAACAGGCCTGCCATTTTAACTGAACAAAACTGGGTTTCATAGTATGATCAGGCAACTATAATAGTACATCAGTTATACTGCTATAATAAGTGATTGGTTTTTTCAATCAACAATATCTGATAAAAAAAAAAATCTCTTTAATATCTCAACTGTTTCTTTTAGACAGCAATGAGGTTACACGACTTTTGCTCAAGTCTCCTGCTTGTTGATGTTTCTCCTGAGGAAAAGACCTCAGAAGTGTTTCAGAGATCTCAACAAAATCTCAAAATGTGATCAGATTTGCTAGTCAGATATTTAAAGATATTAACTAAATTGTCACATTCATTTCTATAGCTCTGTACTTATTTGTGTCTCTTATTTTTCCAAAGGAATTTTAGGAAAAACATCTGGGACAAAGTTGATTTTTAAGTGAAACAACTGAGATGTCCATTCCTCCAGAGGAATGAAAAATCAACCAACATTTTCTTTTTTCACAGTAAAATCTTCTGTTGCGGTACCCAGACAGAAGCTATTGCTATTTAGTGTGTGGTAGTGAATATCTATGTAAAAGTGTGCATGCGTGCGTGTGTGTGTGTACTGTACGCCTCGGGCCACTTCTGCATCTCAGAGAAACACACAAGTGTCCTCCTCCAACTGTAAATTGACTCACACACTCTCCTCTCAGGGGGAACATGGCAGTAAGATAACAGATAGTGTTTGTCTTAAAAGCCTGCATCTAATATTCCCTAACACACGCTCCACACGGACCCGACAGAACATTTATCCTGTTATTCCTCCTCCGAGTATTTGGAATCAAACTCTCTCTTGTAGAAATTAAGACGGTTTGGTATACAGCTCTCTCCCAGGTGTTAAATGGCTCATAGAGCGAGACAGGCTCGTATCTAACGTGTCACTGGAGCAAGACACCGATCCGAAGGGATCTGCAGCTGATGTGCTGTGCACGCGGTGAAAATGAGCTGACTCTAGCTGAGAGTCCTAATGAATGACTTTTCTGCGCCTGGCCACTGAAGTCTCAACTTTGTGGCTGCGTGTGTTACCTTGATGACGGACGCTCCTGCTCTGGACAGGGGGCTGTGCATCTGAGCAGCTGCGGCCATGTTGGCGATGGTGTTCAGGTGGTTCATCTGGTTCATCGCCATGGCAACGGAGGCAGGCGGCAGACTGACGGGCAGCAGGGGGTGGGGCATCATCATAAACGGCAGGTCCAGCCCTGAGAGAGGACGACACAGAGAGAGGGGCGGACTGTTTTAACACGAGGCAGCAATCACTTCGGTTGAACTCACGCAACACGCCCAACTGGAGAGCAAAACTAAGACAATGACAGTATACACCTTAGTCTATCCTGATGTAATATGGAAACTCAAAGTTACAGTAGTCTATTTTTAATGCTGAAGGTCTATGAGAGGATGGAAAATGATCATGAGATGTTTTTATTATAACTTTTAAAATTATACATATTTTTTTTAATATTCTTTGATGAATAGAAAGATCAAAAGAACGGCATTTATTTTAAATGGAAATGTGTCGCAAAGAATACACCTTATTGATGCTGTATTTGTATGTATCAAGAAGATTCCCATCGAAAACTATTATAAGAAAATGCTTAATGTGTTTAATGCATTTTCATTTTTTTTTTTATAAAACAGACAAAGATGAACCCAGAATATCAGTTTCATGTAAACATATTCCCGTATAAAACCATTATTTACAAAAACACTAAACGTGCAATTTAGTTCATATCACATCACGCCTGTATATAGTATGCTTCATCATTAAAATGTATATTGAATTTGATCTTTTAATATGACTGTCTTTAGTGCACAAGGTGTCTTTCACATTAAGCATTTTTTATGTCCCATTGTTTTAGTGACTAAAATGCTGTGGCAGGTGCTATATATCTTGTAATTTGTTTGTTTTTCTTCTTTTGAGATAGATGTTTTACCTGCAATACCTGAATCAATACTTTTTTCTTTTTAAAGGTGATGTTAGAATACTCTCTTTGACCGGGGTGACACAGCGACCCTGGCTCAACCAATGGCATATAATCTTGGTGCGGGACTATCAGTTTGTCTGACCAATGTTAGATGGGGGGTATTCAGGAAACGTGTTTGAAAGCACTCATTATTTTACAATTCCACACTTTTAACCACACTTTAATATTCCTGTTCTTACTGGGCATAATTCATCTGCAGATTGATTCGTCAGTGCAGACCGATTAAGCAGTGCAGATTTGTTATGCTAAAGAAATAAATGTAACACTATTTAATTGTTTGAAATGACTTCTCTTTTATGTAACCAAGATTGTGTAAGCCAATAATATCATAGCAATGAATAGAATCAAGCTCAATGTTTCACTCAAAGTACATCCCTTTAATGGAGTACAATGTTCTTCAAATACTGTTCATGTTGTCTTTAAACAAAACAAAAAAAAGTGGTACAAGAAAACATGAAAATGATTTGATAGTCATGAATACAAAACCTTATTTTTAACGTAAGAGCGAACCAAATGAATGAACCACTGAACCAAAGAATGATAACTAACACGACGTGTAGCTCAATCGGACCGAGAGGAATCAATGCACCTGGAGCTGGCGATCAAGTGAATGAGTGGAGGTGATGAATGAATGACTCACGGTTAGCCAGGAGATGACTCTGCTGTAGGGAAGAGAGATGAGACCCTGACAGGCCGTGCTGAGCGGAGAGGCCCACGTGAGCCAGGGCATGCTGGGCTCCGGAGGGGGGGGACTGGAGTTTCTCTTTATCCCAGGACGACTCACTGCCGCCTGGAGACAGCAGAGGGATAGAGAGGGAGGGTTGAGTGAGCGTCTGGATCCCTATATAGAGCCAGATCTCCACATGTAATCACAGAGACAAGACTGGAGAATATGGATACAAACCATTAAAAGCTTTTCCTTGCTCTTTTGATTCGTACTATGCGAAAATACTGTAAGAGCTCAAACACTTTAGTCCATCCAGATATAATATAGAAACTCATTTGCACATGCTCTTTTAAAATTAAAGGTTCCAAAGGGGGGGTTTCACAAAGATGCCAAAGCAGAACCATTTTTGGTTCCACAAAGAACCTTTCAGTGAACATAAAAAAACATTTTTTCTTAGTGTGAAGAACATTTTAATAATCTAAAGAACCTTTTTCAACTATGAAGAATCTTAATTGTTCCATGGACGTTAAAGGTTCTTTATGGAATGACACCAATATAGAACCTTTGAATCTAAAAGTTACAGTAGTCTGTTTAATGCTCAACGTCATTGAGAGGATGGAACATGAGAAAACGCTGAACTTTCAGCATCATTACTGCAGTCTTCAGTGTCACATGATCCTTCAGAAACCATTCTAATATGATGATTTGGTGCCCAATAAACATTTCTTATCATTATCAATTTTGAAAACAGTTTTTGAAATCTTTATGGAAGCTGTGATGCATTTTTTATTCCAAGGTTCTTTGATGAATAGAAAGTTGTTGCAATGTTTTATGTTCAAGTTTAATTTACATTATTCTCAATTGTAATTCTCATTACTGTAATGCAAAATTTTACAACATTACAGAAAAGATGACTTTATTAGAATATGTTTATTACAATCAACAGGATTTAAGGCAGAACAATCACAATACATGTATAAATAACACTTAAAATTAATTTTGTATTTTTTTAAATGCCCAAAATCCTAAAATAGGCTGAAGAGAACATTTGTAAGAGAACACTTATATTGGGGTGTTTTAAAATGATTTTACAGTAAAAGAAGGACAGAAAATGAAAGTGTGGTGGGGATTTGGATGTGATGCAGGCCTGATTCGACCCTGTGTTCTTGTGAGCACCTCATTGGTTCTTGCAGAAGCTCAAACATACTGCGTAACACGAGAATGAACCTCATTGGTTCTTGAGGAAGCTCAAACGTGCTGCGTAACACGAGAATGAACCTCATTGGTTCTTGAGGAAGCTCAAACGTGCTGCGTAACACGAGAATGAACCTCATTTGTTCTTGCGGAAGCTCAAACGTGCTGCGTAACACGAGAATGAACCTCATTGGTTCTTGCGGAAGCTCAAACGTGCTGCATAACACGAGAATGAACCTCATTGGTTCTCGCAGAAGCTCAAACGTGCTGCATAACACGAGAATGAACCTCATTGGTTCTCGCAGAAGCTCAAACGTGCTGCGTAACACGAGAATGAACCTCATTGGTTCTCGCAGAAGCTCAAACGTGCTGCGTAACACGAGAATGAACCTCATTGGTTCTCGCAGAAGCTCAAACGTGCTGCGTAACACGAGAATGAACCTCATTGGTTCTCGCAGAAGCTCAAACGTGCTGCGTAACACGAGAATGAACCTCATTGGTTCTCGCAGAAGCTCAAACGTGTTGCGTAACACGAGAATGAACAACTGATTGCGTAGCTGTCTATGGAGGGGCAGAAAGCTCTCAGATGTAATCAACAAGATCTTTATTCATGTTCCGAAGAGGAATGAAAGTCGTACAGGTTTGGTAAGACATGAGGGTGAGTAATTAATGAAAGAATTTTCATTTTTGGGTGAACTATCCCTTTAAGTCTCGAGTCTGGCCGCCTCCACAACTTCAGACCCAACTACTGCACAAAATCCCATCTCTTCCCAGGCTGTTAAAGAGTTAACCCCTCTGCCAATCACTCTGAGCTCATCCCAGAACAGATGACATCTGGGAATTAATCACTGGAATGAAATGCAGCAGAAAAGCTAGCTGCAAAGTGTCATAAAACAACTTAAGTTGAATTAGTTGAGAGAAGAGGGAGAAAGAATGCAAAGCAGAGGAGAGGAAATCATTGTCTAATTCTGCCTAATAAGCAACGGAGGTCCTACGAGTGATCTAGCAGATGGTGTTTTTGCAACAGATTGCAGTGAGTGATTCTTTTAATAATAATAGGAATTAAAATCTCTCTCTGTAGAACGCGGGGGCGCCGTTCATCAGGGAGCCGTTTGAATGAGCAGGAAAAAACAGCCTGATAAAGTAATGGCTGTGCCCAAACACCTGAGGCCGAAGCGGAGTGTGTGCGTACACGCGTGTTGGTGTGCGAGATGAGTGGGGCGGACGGCTGATGAAACACAAAACGATGAGGGAGGAACCGTGCATTCACGACACTTGATATCAATACACAATCCATAAGCAATACGTGTCCTGTGTAATGAAGCCGTAATAGGATGTAAACTGCGTTAGAATGAATTCTGAAGCCATTTGTGAGGCCCATCAGTGCGTAATGATGCATAGATATCACTGTAATCAGTTTTACTATCCCTTCAACAAGATGTAAATATTGAACGTTACAAAGGAAAACCAAAACGTTGTCCACAATGTATTTTCTTAAATTGCTTTGTAATCTCCTTCTAGAATGGGATTCATGTTTTATAAATATTCTGTAGATTTTCATTGACAGATTTACAAGTTATATTTCGAGAAAATAACACCCAAGGAAAAGAGGTTTTCTGAAGGGGAAAAAAAATGTCATGATGATGAGCAGATGATGACAGAATCTTTATTTTTGAGTGAACTATCCCTTTAAGAGAGACATAGATGAAGAGGGACAGAGAGCAAAAGTGTTTGCATTGCAGATTCCACATGACCTATATTTGCTCTTGTCTAATATAATTAATTTCTGAACATACAAGCAGAGCTCAGAGGTCCCGCAGTATAGGTGCTAAATAGCCAATGGGTGTTTCTTCAACTATGGCCGTTTTTAGCCCTGTGGACTTCAGAAAATCAACTCTTTTAAAACACTTTTTACACTCTTACTAGTTTGTTTGATGTGCCTAACATCCAACAGTATATACACATGTAACATTGGAGAAATGTGTCATTTCCATCACATCTTAAATGACGTGTTTAAAAGGATTCTAAAAATGTTTGGAATGAAATGTCTGACTTTATCTTGCTAAGGTTTTATATCTAGCATTTCATTGTCAGTCATATGCTTTTACGGATAGTACATACAAACATATCATTGATTAATTAAAAATATATATATTAAAATTGTTTGTGGACATCAAATGAGAGAAGTAATACATGTAAAAAAATATTTTTATATACACTGTTATTCAAAAGATGGAGTCAGTAAGTTTTTTAAAAACTTTTATTCAGCAATGACACATTCAATTTATCAAAAGTGACAGTAAATTTACAGTACATTTTACAAAAGATTTATATTTCAAATCAGGGCTGTTCTTTTGAACTTTATAATGATCAAATAATGCTGAAATAAATGATGTTTTCCACAAAACATATCAAGCAGCACAACAGTTTTCAACATTGATAATACAAAATGTTTCTTGAGCAGCAGATCATGTGACACTGAAGACTGGAGTAATGATGCTGAAAATAAAGGAATAAATTACATTTTAAAATGTATTTTTTTCACAATATTAATGTTTTTACTGTATTCTTGATCAAATAACTGCAGCCATGGTGAGCATAAGAGACTTCTTTCAAAAACATGAAAGTCCAATTGATATTTATTTTTGTCTTAATTCATTTGACCACAATTCAATATTTTTATAGTGGATATTATTATTTAAAGTCTCTGTCTGAGAGGGTTAAACGCTAAAATCTGAAAAGTAACAAAAAATAAACAACGAAGGCATGATAAAAAGTTTCAAAGACCATTTTAAAGTCACCCTCATTTTAAGAAAAAAAGTTTGGGTTACAAAATTCAACCCGTGGGACATAAAAGTGCCTTCAGTTAAAGAAACGCATGTGCATGTATGCGTGAGTTTGTCTCACCCTGTTCCCCTACATCATTAAACAGGGCTTCATAATGATCACACAGCGAAAACATGAGCACATCTCCACACTTCTAAAGCGCCATGTCTCTGTTTTATTATATATATCCCATAACTCAGCGCTGTGACCTCTGTAACAGGCTAACTGCAGTCTGTGTGCGTGTGTGTGTGAGACAGAGAGCATGCAGTATATCAGAGCGAGTGTGGAGTTGAACTATCCACAGCTCTGGTGCTGATGGCCCATTTGGGTTCAGTCCAGGAGCTCCTCCAGTGTTGGCTGCTAAAGTAATTAGCCTAAAAGTGATGCCAGCCAGTAGAGATAGAGGAAGAGTAAGCAAGCAAGAGAGATGGAGAGGGTCTATGTTTCGGCATCCCGTCCAGCCGTCATTCATGCTTTGAGGATGTGTCCATCACCGTGATGCTCCTTAACCACACGCTGACAGAGCTGGTTAACTGCATCCCTTTTTAAAAAGTCTGCCGTAATTGCGACACGCATCTATGGGCACGTGCAAAGATACATTATTCCCCAATAGCCGATTTGAGACTCAGCGTATTGAGGTTTCCGTTATTGGTGTCAACCAAAATCAAGCATCTTTGTCATGATGATCAAACTCACTCCGAAAACAATTTTACATTTGACTCGCACTCGCAGTCACACACTCTGCCATTATTTACAGTTCACTCAAGGTATTTGATCACTATGTGTGGAACAGTTATTTTTATTTGCTCGGACGTGCTGTTTTTAACATCATGAGTAGGCAAATGCTCATGAATATTAATTAAGTTGTGCACAAATAATTCAGAATGATTCCTTGCTGTTTTGATAAATAGTCAATGTGGTGTGTTGATCCAGAAATCAGGTCTGCAGTAAAGCATTTGCTCCTTTCCAAGTTACAAATGAACTTATTTTTCAATATTAAAATAGAAACTTTAAATAGAAAGAGTTAATTTAGGCGGTCAAATGAACTTGTGACACACTGTATTTGATCAATTCATTCCTAAATCTGCCACTGTCAGTTCTGGGTTTTTGCAGGTCAGTGGAAAAACACATGAATCAGTAATTGAATCCCAAACCAGTCCAGTGCAGAGTCAGAAATGAATGGGCGCTTAGGGCAAAAATGCCCTCAAAATGCACAAAAATGCCCCTCCAATTCAAAATACGGGGGCAAAAAAAAATGCTCCTAACTAAATCTATCACAGCTGTCGTGATTAAAGTAAAATGTGAAGATGAATTGAAAAGCATCAGATTTCTTTTTACGCATTTTTAAAAAAAAAATCTATTGCATTTCATTCACATTTAATAAGTATAAAAATGCCCTTGCAAAGGTAAAAATGGCCCTGGAAATCAATTCCAGCTAGAAAATATTGCCGTTTGATGGAAAAGTACATTTCTGACCCTGGTCCAGTGGCAACTTTGAGTATGAGGGGTTCAGGTCGGGGTTCTGATTTGTTTCAAACAACATAATTATCTAGTAAACCAAAATTGGAGCTGCGCGTCAGTGGATGTACAGGGAGTGCAGAATTATTAGGCACATTGATTTTCTGATCATATTTTTTTTTCAGGCACATTTGACCAATTCCAAACCACAGTAATCCTAATAACTACTATTGATTTAGTATTTAATAATGTATAAGTTATATATAATTGTTCATGAAGGCTGGAAATGAAAAACACCTTATATTCAGGTGTGCAGAATTATTAGGCATGTTTTCTTTTACAGATAAATTGAGCCAAAAAAGAGATTTAACTCAGACTGAAAAGTCAAAAAGTATTAAATGCCCATGAGAAGGATGCAATACTAATGCAATACTAGACATTGCAGTTAAGGCATGACCATTGGACAGTGAAATGCTCGTTGGGTCAGCAGGATCTGACAAAAACATGTGGTGAAGAAAAGACACCTGTTAACTGCAAAAGAATGAAGAATTAAGGTGAAGAATTAAGGGTGAAACCATCAGGAACCCTTTAGTCTCCAGCGCCACCATTTTCCAGAGCTGCAACCTACCTGGAGTCTCCAGAAGTGCAAGGTGTCAGGATCTCAGAGACTTCAGTTAGGTAAAGAATCCTAAAAAATGACCCCCACTAGATAAGAATCACAAGCTGAAGTGTTGTAAAATACATGAAGCCTGCTTTTTTACAGGCTTTATAGGTTGAGAATGACTCTTGAAGGACCAGCACCACATCCTCTAGTACCACTGTTTGAAGAATTCATCTTCCAGAATCTGGCAGTACGTTTTGGGAGTTCATTTTAGTCCATCCTGAAGTTCGTTTTGCAGAGATGGACTAAAAATGAACTCCCAAAACGTACTGCCAGATTCTGGAAGATGAATTCTTCAAACAGTGGAGCTAGAGGATGTGGTGCTGGTCCTTCTAGAGTCACTCTCAACCTATCTGTCCATAAAGCCTATAAAAAAACCTTCTTCATGTATTTTACAACACTTCAGCTTATGATTCTTATTTAGTGGGGGTCATTTTTTAGGATTCTTTACCTAACTGAAGTCTCTGAGATCCTGACACCTTGCACTTCTGGAGACTCCAGGTAGGTTGCAGCTTTGGAAAATGGTGGCGCTGGAGACTAAAGGGTTCCTGATGGTTTCACCCTTAATTCTTCACCTTAATTCTTAATTCTTTTGCAGTTAACAGGTGTCTTTTCTTCACCACATGTTTTTGTCTGAACCTGCTGACCCAACGAGCATTTCACTGTCCAATGTTCATGCCTTAACTGCAATGTCTAGTATTGCATTAGTATTGCATCCTTCTCATGGGCATTTAATACTTTTTGACTTTTCAGTCTGAGTTAAATCTCTTTTTTGGCTCAATTTATCTGTAAAAGAAAACATGCCTAATAATTCTGCACACCTGAATATAAGGTGATTTTAATTTCCAGCCTTCATGAACAATTATATATCACTTATACATTATTAAATACTAAATCAATAGTAGTTATTAGGATTACTGTGGTTTGGAATTGGTCAAATGTGCCTGGAAAAAAAATATGATCAGAAAATCAACATGCCTAATACTTCTGCACTCCCTGTATATCAGAAGTAGGAACACATTTGTTTGCATTGTGTGGCTTCACTTCCATGGAATGGCGTGCAAGCTGTGAGATTTCCATGACTGTTAAAAAAGCTTTAAATATAGCTAAAAAAAGCTTATAACAACTCTTAAATATAATGCTTCTTAATTAGCATTGATTGTTCCATGAAGAACTTTTAACAGCCATGGAACCTTTTCAATGCACAAAAACTTTTAAACTGTAAATATCTTTATATAAAATAATGTTTGCTGAAAGGTTATTTGGCTAATCATGTGGTAAGTAATTCAATGGCGCTTCTTTGTAATTGTTTGTGATATTTACTAGCAATTTTGTCAGAGTGTTTTTGCCTTTTTTACTACTAATAACAAAAGCTATAATACGCTATAATACTTCTCCACATTTGCTTTCTAAGTTTGCTTTTATGTTTACAATGCTTCACGTTTGTAGCCCCTTTCACACAGAGATGCCGGAAAATACACTGATAATGATAATGTGTGCCAGGATTTGTCCCGGGATCGTTTGATTTTGGTTCATTCACACTGCCAGTGATTTTCTGGAATCGGTGCGTGTTCACACACGTCCCGTAAAGAGATGTGACATCAGGATGTCATCATTTCTTCTTTTCTTCGTTAATGTGCAACGTGAACGCTGATCTGCATTTAAAACCCCCGGTCAAAGTGTTGCAAGATAACTACGTCATCATTACGACACACCCCTTGCGGCATTGGTCCAATGATGCCTTTTGTTCACACAGGGCGCATTTCAGGACTGATCCCAGCAATGTTACTAGGTCCCCATCCCGGGATCGATCCCGGAACGTGTTTGTGTTCACACAGAAGGCACTCTAGCAATTCTACGGCAATTTTCTGGGATCAACGCTCTGTGTGAAAGGGGCTTCTGTCTAATAAATCATTAGACTGAACTGTTAAGTGATGTCAAAACAGTAGTCTCACTTACGACATTTATCATCCAAGTAGGACAGCCAATACCTATTGTAAAAAAAGCCAAATACCAGCCAAAATATCTTGTCTTGGCTATATAACAATCAACCACTAGTCCTAACCCTTTATGTGTGGGAGAAAATGTACATTTCCTCTTCCTTTAAACCACTGAAGTGGAGTGTTTGTTGGCCAGTCAGACTCACCATCTGGCACCTAAGCCTGCCTTCACCTACGGAGTCCCACCGTTCACTGCCTGGAGACTCAAGTACATGCGTGTGTGTGAATAATATAACACCGGGCAGTGCATTAGCACTGAGGTCAAAAGTATGGTGTCTTAAAAGGCTCAAGGCATTAGCAAGCACAAAATATGGTTCAGAAAACGACACAGATCAAAACAAGAGCGAGCAGGCTTTGATCAGAGAAATATACAAATATTCTAGTGTTTTATTGGGCCGGGTCATTACTTTTTTGTGGCCTGTGAATCATCTTCTCGCTCCGAGTTGTTTGGGCCTGTGATGGGTTTAGGGTCTTCAGGCCCCCATTTGAGCGGTCGCATGTGTTGATGTTGCCTCTGTCAGTGTGTGGGACTGTAAACAGTGTGTGTATGTTTATGCCTTTGGTCAGTGAAAAATCAGGAAGTGTGTGCGTGTGTTTAATCCATCCCAAACATCCCGGGATAAACGTCTCACTCAAGTACAGAGAGGATTCTGGTACCTCTGTCACAACGTGACCCAGACAAGTGTGACAATCATTTTGAAAATGCTAAATTATTGACTAGGTCTCTGAAACCCTACCCATATTTGTCACTGCTTGGATACAAAGGACATCCCAGCCCAAACTTCAATTGGCTTGCTATGTAAGCCTGATCGACTCATTTCAACAAATCAGTTGTTTTGAACAATCTTGTTTCAATGTTGTCCAAAACACTGCATCACAATCACACAAGTTTCCATTTAATTGTTACACTTGGTACTGATATGTGTAAGGTCTCATCACAAGTAAAAGGCAATATTAGCGCTGAATGTATCCTGTGTGTATTGCATGTCAGCACACACTGTCAAGAGTCAATGGTAAACATACAAACCACAAACCTCTGAAGTCATACGTGTTCGCCATGTATAGCAGCAAAACTCACAGTGTTGCTTTGGTTCCGCCGTCTATTTAAAGCTAAACATACTGTGCGACACACGCACGCATTCATTAATATCGTTATGCCGGCAAACCTTACAGTCTCGTACACACAAACACACACACAAACTGTCCGGGAGCGCATTAACAGCTTGTAGCGGGTACGGGCAGAGGACGGCACGCTGGCACTCTGTTTGTCATATTTCTTGTGGGCCTCGCCATCTGCCGGGGTGGCATTTTCATGGCTGTTTACCCTGACTCCCGCCAAGGAATCATCTGCCACCGCATAATGCAGCCCGCAAAAAAAGGGGGGATTAAGTTGGTAATGCAACTGAGACTATTGCTAATTTGGTGTAATTGGGAAGAAATGAAGATAAATGAGGGCGAGAGAAGGAGAGGCAATCAGTACGGCAGGCAGTACAGCTGTGCTTTTGGCCAAACTCAAGCCCCCCGCCCTCACCCCTTTCCAAGCATCACCCCCCCACCACCACCACCACGTCACCCCGTGCTCAACAAGGTGCATGCAAATTCAAGCTAATGACAAATATGCTGGGCTGACACCCACAGCACAGTTTTACCGCTCATCTCGCTGGTGTGGTTTTCAGCTTATGGGTGTAAACAGATGACCTTCACACAAGAAAAATGTAAATTCTGTCATTAATTATTCCCCCTCATATTGTTCCAAACCCGTAAGAATTTTGTTCATTTTCGGAACCCAAATGAGGTTCATTTTCGTGTTTTACGCAGCACGTTTGAGCTTCTGCTAGAACCAATGAGGTTCACTCGTGTGTTACGCAGCACATTTGAGCTTCTGCGAGAACCAATGAGGTTAATTCGTGAGTTACGCAGCACATTTGAGCTTCTGCGAGAACCAATGAGGTTCATTCGTGTGTTACGTAGCACGTTTGAGCTTCTGCAAGAACCAATGAGGTTCATTCTCATGTGTTACACAGCACGTTTGAGCTTCCGCAAGAACCGATGAGGTTCATTCTTGTGTGTTACGCAACACGTTTGAGCTTCATTGAGAACAAATAAGGTTCATTCTTGTGTTACGCAGCACATTTGAGCTTCTGCGAGAAAACCATTGAGGTTCATTCTTGTGTTACGCAGCACATTTGAGCTTCTGCGAGAAAACCATTGAGGTTCATTCTTGTGTTACGCAGCACGTTTGAGCTTCTGCGGAGAACCAATGAGCTTCATTCTTGTGTGTTACGCAGCACGTTTGAGCTTCTGCGAGAACCAATAAGGTTCACTCATGTGTTATGCAGCACATTTGAGCTTCTGCGAGAACCAATGAGGTTCACTCGTGTGTTACGCAGCACGTTTGAGCTTCTGCGAGAACCAATAAGGTTCATTCTTGTGTTATGCAGCACGTTTGAGCTTCTGCGAGAACCAATAAGGTTCATTCTTGTGTTATGCAGCACGTTTGAGCTTCTGCAAGAACCAATGAGGTTCATTCTTGTGTTACGCAGCACATTTGAGCTTCTGCGAGAACCAATAAGGTTCATTCTTGTGTTATGCAGCACGTTTGAGCTTCTGCAAGAACCAATGAGGTTCATTCTTGTGTTACGCAGCACATTTGAGCTTCTGCGAGAAAACCATTGAGGTTCATTCTTGTGTTACGCAGCACATTTGAGCTTCTGCGAGAAAACCATTGAGGTTCATTCTTGTGTTACGCAGCACGTTTGAGCTTCTGCGGAGAACCAATGAGCTTCATTCTTGTGTGTTACGCAGCACGTTTGAGCTTCTGCGAGAACCAATAAGGTTCACTCATGTGTTATGCAGCACATTTGAGCTTCTGCGAGAACCAATGAGGTTCACTCGTGTGTTACGCAGCACGTTTGAGCTTCTGCGAGAACCAATAAGGTTCATTCTTGTGTTATGCAGCACGTTTGAGCTTCTGCGAGAACCAATAAGGTTCATTCTTGTGTTAAGCAGCACATTTGAGCTTCTGCGAGAACCATTGAGGTTCATTCTCATGTGTTACGCAGCACATTTGAGCTTCTGCGAGAACCAATGAGGTTAATTCGTGAGTTACGCAGCACATTTGAGCTTCTGCGAGAACCAATGAGGTTCACTCGTGTGTTACGCAGCACATTTGAGCTTCTGCGAGAACCAATGATGTTCACTCGTGTTACGCAGCACGTTTGAGCTTCTGCGAGAACCAATGAGGTTCATTCGTGTGTTACGCAGCACGTTTGAGCTTCTGCAAGAACCAATGAGGTTCATTCTCATGTGTTACGCAGCACGTTTGAGCTTCTGCGAGAACCAATGAGGTTCATTCGTGTGTTACGCAGCACGTTTAAGCTTCCGCAAGAACCGATGAGGTTCATTCTTGTGTGTTACGCAACACGTTTGAGCTTCATTGAGAACAAATAAGGTTCATTCTTGTGTTACGCAGCACATTTGAGCTTCTGCGAGAAAACCATTGAGGTTCATTCTTGTGTGTTACGCAGCACGTTTGAGCTTCTGCGAGAACCAATGCGGTTCACTCGTGTGTTACGCAGCACATTTGAGCTTCTGCAAGAACCAATAAGGTTCATTCTTGTGTGTTACACAGCACGTTTGAGCTTCTGCGAGAACCAATGAGGTTCACTCGTTTGTTATGCAGCACGTTTGAGCTTCTGCGAGAACCAATAAGGTTCATTCTTGTGTGTTACGCAGCACGTTTGAGCTTCTGCGAGAACCAATGAGGTTCACTCGTTTGTTATGCAGCACGTTTGAGCTTCTGCGATAACCAATAAGGTTCATTCTTGTGTGTTGCGCAGCACGTTTGAGCTTCTGCGAGAACCAATGGGGTTCACTCGTTTGTTATGCAGCACGTTTGAGCTTCTGCGAGAACCAATGGGGTTCACTCGTTTGTTATGCAGCACGTTTGAGCTTCTGCAAGAACCAATGAGGTTCATTCTCATTTGTTACGCAGCACGTTTGAGCTTCTACAAGAACCAATGAGGTTCATTCTCATGTGGTATGCAGCACATTTGAGCTTCTGCGAGAACCAATGAGATTCATTCTCGTGTGTTACGCAGCACATTTGAGCTTCTGCGAGAACCAATGAGGTTAATTCGTGTTACGCAGCACGTTTGAGCTTCTGCAAGAACCAATGAGGTTCATTCTTGTGTTACGCAGCACATTTGAGCTTCTGCAAGAACCAATGAGGTTCATTCTCATGTGTTATGCAGCACATTTGAGCTTCTGCGAGAACCAATGAGGTTCATTCTCATGTGTTACGCAGCACGTTTGAGCTTCTGCGAGAACCAATGAGGTTAATTCGTGTTACGCAGCACGTTTGAGCTTCTGCAAGAACCAATGAGGTTCATTCTTGTGTTACGCAGCACATTTGAGCTTCTGCAAGAACCAATGAGGTTCATTCTCATGTGTTACGCAGCACATTTGAGCTTCTGCGAGAACCAATGAGATTCATTCTCGTGTGTTACGCAGCACATTTGAGCTTCTGCGAGAACCAATGAGGTTCATTCTCATGTGTTACGCAGCACATTTGAGCTTCTGCGAGAACCAATGAGGTTCATTCTCATGTGTTACGCAGCATGTTTGAGCTTCTGCAGGAACCATTGAGGTTCATTCTCGTGTTATGCAGCACATTTAAGCTTCTGCGAGAACCAATGAGGTTCATTCTTGTTACGCAGCACGTTTGAGCTTCCTCAAGAACCAATGAGGTTCATTCTCATGTGTTACGCAGCGCGTTTGAGCTTCTGCGAGAACCAATGAGGTTCATTCTCATGTGTTACGCAGCACATTTGAGCTTCTGCGAGAACCAATGAGGTTCATTCTCATGTTACATAGCACGTTTGAGCTTCAGCAAGAACCAATGAGGTTTCGAGATTTATCAGGGTCTGCCAACGTTTTGGTGCATCCCAAAAACTGACAAAAATCAAGATTTAAGATTTAAATAATTTGATAATTGAAATGAATGGCTATTATATAAATGAAATATTTCATTAGAATAAATACATTAAAAAGTTCCTGTTTCATGTTGCACCTGGCTTTAACCCCAGTAGAGATTTTATTTGAAATATTTTGCAGTACATCAGCTGACATAACTGTCCTCTTTGAAGTCTGGAAGGATATCTTGTCTATGTGTAACATCCTGGTTCAGACACGGTTTACAGTGTTAAGAGTGACATCTGTGTCTAGCTTACATGTTTTAAGGTTTGGAGGCTGATGCGTACATGCGATTGAGTGGCAGCATGTTTTCAATGCTTTGTGGGGCCCGCTGAGCTCTCTATATCCATCTACACTGTGCCAGACACCCCTCTGGCTGCCCTCCCCGCAGAATCCACCCTGCTCCGCACAGATGTCCCCACACACACCCTGACACACCTCACACACTACAGCCCCCTGAGGAGGACAACCTTCACTGCTATACATCAGTCTCAGCCGCCATGGTGATGCGACATCTGCATGGATCTCCGTTCAGTCCCACTTGTATGTGAATGATCTGCGCTGTGCGATATGATGCAAGCAGGCAACAACACACATACACAAAACCTGCCCTGGAATAGAGGACACAAGACAGTTGGAGAGAGTGGGGGTAAGCTGTGCCACTTTCAAATCGTCCTCTATGCAAAGACAAATTATGTAAAACTAATATACTTATTTATTTTTCAGGATGTCTCCGACCAACTTTAGCCCATAAAATATGACCTCTTTATAATACGTCCAGTGACACAAGTTGAATAATTGGGGGAAATATGAAAGGAAATTAGTTTTACATTAAAATATGAACATGTGTACAAAAACAATTTACTAATGGACAATTCCATTGCAAGTCTTATTTTGAAGATACTTTTTTCTTACATTGGTTCATAAACCAATAATATTCAGAATATATGAATGTAGGGAAATCATTTTCAATATTTTGTAAGATCGTATTACTATTATTATTTTACTATAACTAATTCACCCTTTGCCGCGAGTTTGATTGACAGGCGATCTGACCAATCATACTGCCAAATCTGCCGTTTTGTCCGACAAAGCAGTCAGGGGAGTTAGTAGATTAACTTCAGTGGACTTGAACGGTGTGTACTGATGTCTTTCCGCGGTTGAAACAACATTTCTTTTAATGTTCATTCATGTTTATTTGATGCTTATCAATGAACTAGAAGGAAGAGATGATCGTTTCAAGAGCAGCTTTAACTGAGACGCTACAGCGATCACAACACATTAAAGAGCCACAAAACAATATTTGTTGTTTAAATTTCTTTTTATTTTTTAATTTAATTGTCAAATTTAATTTTAAAGTTGAGACTTTGTTTCATATTGAAAGTAACTCGCTCTGTCCTGTCTGTTGGCGTGTTCGTGTTGTCAGTGTCGTCTTTGCTCCGTGATGTATTTTCTCTACGTGAGAACGTGTGGTGTGAGTTGCTATGTCCATGGCTTGTCGGACATAGCAACAGTAACTAAAGGGGGCGGGTCTTTGCGAACGGTCAATTAAGCCACTGGCACAGTTTACCCCCAAAATATCTGGCCCCCATAGCTACCAATTTGGGGTAAAGGTTTAACTTAATTCATGGCTAAATTGTAGCCAAATAAGTGACAATTCCCCAACATGTTATATCAACATGATATATTTTGTTAGACCTGGATAAATTTGCTTTGACACAAATTTCGTTTTACCATTCGTGTAGAAAATGTACTTTGATCAGAAGATTTTTGTTCACATTTTTTCCTCAAATTGTAGATAGGTGTATATGATGTATTGTCACATGGCCAAAATAATGCACAGTTTACTAAATTATTGGGACCGGCACATCTTAGCCCACTGAGTACAGTTATGTGAAAATGTTAGGACACCCTATTGAATTCCATGGTTTTCTGTATCAGGAGGACATCATAAAAAAAAATCATCTAGTCTTTGGCAGGTCTTAATTTGGAAAATATAACCTCAGATGAACAACAGCACGTGACATATCACACTGTGTCATTATTTATTTAGCAAAAATAAAGCCAAAATGGTGACAAAGTTAGGACACGCTTACTGTTAACAAAGGAATTAAGAGGGTAAGTAACGGTCTAATTACTTACACTGCTAATCAAATGCCTTCGATTAACTAATCACCAGCAAGTGTGATCACCTCTATAAAAGCAGATTTGGCAGTTTGCTGGTCTGGAGCATTCAGGTGTGTGTTAACACAATGCCAAGGAGGAAAGACATCAGCAATGCCATCAATCAACCCTGTGAAGGGTTACAAGGCTATTTCCAAACCATTTGAAGTCCATCATTCTACAGTGAGGAAGATTATTCACAAGCGGAAGACATTCAAAACAGACACTAATCTTCCCATGAGTGGATGTTCCAGCAAATTCACCCCAAGATCAGACTGTATAATGCTCAGAAAAATTTCAGACAACCCAAGAACTACACTTCACACTCTACATGCCTCAGTTAACATGTTAAATGTTAAAGTTCATGACAGTACAATTAGAAAAAGATGGGTCAAGTATGGCATTTTTGGAAGGGTTGCCATTAGAAAGCCTCTTCTCTCTAAAAAAAATGGCAGCATGGCTTAGGTTTGCAAAGTTGCATCTGAAGAAACCTAGAACAATGTCTTTTGGACAGACAAGACCAAAGTGGAGATGTTTGGCCATAATGCACAGCAATACGTTTGGTGAAAACCAAAAGAGCATATCAGCTTAAACACCTCATACAAAAAGTCAAGCATGCTGGCAGAGGGGTGGTGATTTTGGGCTTGTTTTGTAGCTACAGGACCTGGGCACCTCACAGTCATTGAGTCGACCATGAACTCCTCTGTATACCAAAGTATTCTAGAGTCAAATGTGAGACCATCTGTTCGAAAGCTAAAGGTTTGGTAAAATTGCAACCGAACAATGATCCGAAGATCACCAGCAAATCTACAACAGAATGTAGATTTGGCTGAAAAATAAAAGAATGAAGGTTCTGCAATGGCCCAGTCGAAGCCTAGACCTCATCCTGACTGAAATGCTGTGACAAGAGCTGTGTCTAATCAACAAATGCCCACATACTGAAGCAGTGTTGTAAAGAGTGGACCAAAATTCCTCCAGAATGATGTGAGAGACTGATAAATCATGCAGAAAATTCTTACTTCAAGTCATTGCTGCTAAAAGTGGATCTACAGGCAATTTAATGATAGGGTCACCTAACTTTGTCACCCATGGTTTTTCCATATTGACTTTATATTTGCTAAATAAATAATGACACAGTGTAATATGTCATGTGTTTTATTTTCCAAAGTTTAAGACCTGCCAAGCACTTAATGTTTTTTTATTATTATTATTATGTCCTGATACAGAAAAATATGGAATTCAATAGGGTGTCCTAACATTTTCACATGACTGTATATGACTAACTACTGAGCATTCACTTTCATGCCAACTACCTTGAATTCCATTACGACACATTTCCTATTGTACTCAAGCATACTATGCTGCTAGAAAGCACTTTGACAAGTCAACCCCAAACATGCTCCTGTTTCATGTTGCACCTAATGCAATACGCTGCATCTAATCGTTAACATCCATCCCAGGTCAGTTGGATAGATTCAACATAGAGCAACGGTAAATCTCATTAAGTAGAGCGACTCACTCGCAAACAGCTCTGTAGAAGAGATGTTATGACTTGGAGGACACAAAAGCATGGATGTCTTTACAAGTTTATGAAAACACCTCCGCTCAAAGCCCCATAGGAGGGTATGGTGCTTTGAGTTTGGGGTGCAAAAAATCTATTTGCACGGAATAACAAAGAAGTAATAATGAAGAAGAGCGATCAAGGGGGAAAAACATATAAATTTTAAGTCATTAATTCCCTCCCTGAACAATGAGAGAGCAATCCACAAGAGGCCCAACGTAAAAGTGTTTGAATTGAAAGTGAAAATGATTAAAGAGCTCTTTTAATGAAGTGTTAATTGCTGTGAGAAGGTTGGAGGAGATGCACTGCTTTGACAGGAGCGAAAGATACAGCAAAAGCACAATTCTACACTGATATAAAACTAAACGATGAAAACAGTGAAGTGAATTTGGTAGAAGAGTCTTATTCACTAATAACGGTGAAATTTTTTTATCATGGCTTTATTTGGTTCTAAATCTTAGACTTAATTTAGAATTTGTGTGAGAACATCTGCACTCACGTTTTACAAGAGCCCCGTTCATTTTACTGAACAAGGAAAAGTTAGAGTGGACTAAGGACAGAACCCTGGTGAACACCAAGTGATAAAAAAAAGTTTGAAAATGGGAACAAAGATGCGTCCTAAAAACCCAGGAGAGCTTCTGGATCTCACTGCTTTGGTAAATAAGTTACTATTCTTGCCGAGGACTCTCAACAATGAATGTCATATTTATACCTCCACCTACAGCTGAATATTCAACATCTCATCAGCCTCGCTAACAGAGTCCTATATTGTGTTTCTCACGGGCCTTTTGTGCTGCATAAGATGGCACAGTCTTTCACTTACCCTTATCACAGACACACATTAATGGCCATCAGAGAACTCTGTTCTCTTTGAACGGTTTACGGCGACTATCCTTTGATCATAAGTAGTGCTCGCTTCACAGAAAGCCTGAAAAGATGTCTCTTTGATATCGCCCTGCGTTTACATATCAATGAGCGCCACCGAAGATGGGGGCCCAGGCGACACTCGTGCACCACACTTTTGGGAAATGTGGCTTAGAGGATACGTGTTGACCAGTTAATGCATACATTTGTCAGACAATTTCGTAGATTCGTAGGTTGAGTAGCCACCTTCATCCGGAAGCAAGGACTCATCAAGTGTTTATCCTCGATAGACCGTGGCTCATTTGACTGTTTTGGAGTGGAGAGCCCCACGTCTTTATGGGCTTTCATTAGACGTCATTTTGAGGCTCATTTGAAATCAATCCCCCCTCGGACCTTCACGCCAGCCCCGGTGTCGGCCGGATGAAAAATGAGGCGGGGCATTGGGGCTTCGGGCGGCCCCCCGTCCGTCCTGCTTGGCCCAGTCCGTTAATACAGCATCATCTGGTCGAACGGACGGGCAATTCCCACATCTCATTACCGACAGGAACTGTGGGTCATTACGCGGGATGGATTCCCATTAGCTGAACCGAGGGTTTGAGACTAAATACAGAAGCTTTGGACATAAGCGCGTACTCACAAGCACTTTGTTACATACTCCTCAGCCACTCTCAACTTGTTCACACGCTTCTGGATGAGAGGAAGGTGAGAATTACTTGAGAGAATTTATCTACTTTGAGCACTTCAGATATACTGTAGACAGCAGTATTTTGGACAATTGAAAAAAGCATGCACTTAGAGGAATAGTTCACCGAGAAATGAAGATTGTGTTGTTATTTACTTACCTCATGTCGTTTCAAAGCCGTACTCTGCTATTTTTTTTCTGTGGAATGCAAAAGTAGGAATTTTTTGAAAATAGTCATGCAGCTTGTGCCGTACTTGACGGTTCATAGTGACCAGGGGCTGTGTGAACTATTCATTTAAGTCTGTCCAACTCGATGAAAGCAATTTAGGGGCGCGTTTTCCCCAAATGAAATATATACAACATATCTCTCTTCTCCCTGAAGAGGAGTTCATTCTCGATGACGCATTAATTCAGGATGACTGCACGGTCATCCGGAAATCAAGGTAACGGAGAGGCAGTCAAGAGCAGGTTTAACCTGCAGGAGTGCGAGGAATATGTGGCACGGGCCGGTGAGTGAGGATAATGCAGGTCCTTCATATGGTCCTTTGCTGTATGAGCCATCTGTTTATCTGACAGACTGTGTCCTGATGGACAGGGTGGGTAATCAATGCAGCTCTGCTCCACAGGTTTGTGTATGAACGTATAGTGTTCAGCTGTTCAGCTTCATGCGCGCTTGAGTGTGTGTGGTTGCTAATACTTCCATTTTAAAATGGGGTATACCTGACATGTTATGTATGCGAGTATGCCTCCTCGTATAGTGTAAATGTGTGAGCGGAAATACAGTATGTGTGTCTCCGGCAATGGTCAGCAAGCAGCTCCTGTCCCTGTGGGGATGATGATTTATGGAACATTAATTTTGGATGGCTGGATCCCGGCAAATATTTCTGTCAGAGGACACATATTGGGGGAGATTTCTGATAAGTCAGCACGACAAACTAAAGAGACTAATGTGATAACAGCAGACAATCTCCAATGTGCAGCTCACATAAAAAGCTAATGTATGAATAATTATATTTAATCAATATTTTAAAATAACGCTTAAATACGTTTTGCTACACATTGGGAATTATCTGAACCATTTATTTTCTGCGTTAAACAGTATTGACACCTTCTGTTCCTGATTTTAATATTCTGGCCACATGGGGCAATGTGGACCTCTGACTTCTGAATGTCACCTTGCGTAGAAGATGTTGTACAAGATAATAGTTGATTAATGACCTACTCTGACCTGTCTGAACTTATTACACGGCAAAATGTGTCTACAAGTGAAAAAGGAATATATTTTGATTGATTATTTTTGTGTATCAAAGGTCAAACTATAACTTAGCCTTTAGAATATGCAAAAATAAAGTTTCTCCAAGATTAACAGGACTTTTAGAGCAGACTAAAGTGGCAGAGAAAAAAAAGCTAATTGAAAGACTAAAATAGGTTCTTCACTTAATTAATTACGTACGTGCCCCTTATATTTAAAGCACTACATGTGTTTAGGCAGAAGAGTAGTAAGTAATTTATGTTTTCAAAGTCACCGCACAAAGGTCACCAATTAACACAATTTTCATTTTACATACTATTATTGTGACCATTATAACCAATTTCCAAAAACTTGGTAATAACCAAGCTACATTGAGTTAGAGGAACTTAATTTGTAGCATAAACACAAATTTTTAAATTGATTACTCAAAAAAATTAAGTTGCACTAACTAGTAGCCCTGGAACCAATTAATCGTATCTATTTCAGTTCAAACCAACAGCTATCGTAGCACATGCTAACATAACTTAATTAATATGTATATTTAATGAACAAGTAAGATATTATTTGTCACTGGCATTCGCACAGTCATTACTTATAGAGTCAATGTATTGTTTACCTTCAGCGTAATGGTAACCAGAAACTCTTTTAAATATCAAACATAGCAGCATTAAACACTAACAGGTCTTTCCCTTCACTAAAAACACATAAATTAACACTTCATTTCAACATTATTCTCCTTATCCAGTCCTATGCAAAGCATGCTGGGAACTAGAAATCCACTGCCTAATTTCGGCAGTTATCCAGAAAATGTCATTGTTACTTCAACTTAATTTTATACAAAATGCAGAAATTTTAATTACAGACGATATTACGTTAATGTAATGATCAATAATGTTTGCAACTTAAAAAGTTGAATTAAAACAATTTTTAACTTGCAACTATGCATTTATTTAAGTTGTTGTGACAGGTCCATGAATTACTTTTTAGAGTGCATAGTCAGTTTCTGTTTCCGTTTTGAAAGAGAATGTGAAATCTCATCTATACCCAGGTATCATGCAAACCTCCATTCCCTCCAAATTCTCTCTTTTTTCAAACACATCTCTGACCCTGAACCCAAGTTCATAAGGTGAGCCCAACTCTCACAGAGCTGCTCCGCTGGAGTGATACAGGAAACTGATACTCCCCCACTTTGGCCACAAGATCAACACTGATCCCTCTTGCTCTCGACATGCTCAATATTTTACATAAAACAAAGCAGAGATCAAATGATGCCGTTTATGTGAGCTGAGAGGAGGGAGAAGTGTCTCCGGTTACAATGGGATTATTCTGTAGGTAGGGACAGGGAAGTCTGTCTTAGGGCGAATCTCACATAAAAACTGTCAAGAAATATCAAGGACATATTTCCAATTTCAAATATTACACTTGTTCGGGACATGTCGGAAAGAATAGTGAATTTAGCTAGGGCTACATGAGTACGAGTGAGAAAAAGAGATGAGCGAGTGAGACGGTCCTCAGTGGCAACACTGGGACAATCCAATCTGATTTAATAAGAGTGACAGTTGCTCTCTGATGACAGAAAAGCTCTTGAAAGTGTGATGGCAAAATGAAAGGATAGGTGAGAGACAAAGAAAAGAAGAAATAAAAGTGCTGACCGCTTTGGTAGTTAGGGATTTGCAACATACACAACTCTGAGTCCCGCAATCTCTGCATGCGCTCGCTCACTCACACTCACACTCACTCTCTCTCTCTCTCTCTCTCTCTCTCTCCTTCTCTCTCTCTCTCTCTCTCTCTCTCTCCGAGCACACACCTGGTTTTTGCTAACGCGGCAAATCACATGGCTGACAGATTCCCGAGCCCGTTTAAATAATGCATGGGATTTCTCTTTTAACTTGTCAGTCGCTCCACAAAAAAATATATCAGTTCTTTTCTGATGTCATTTGTGACAGTGATTCACCCTGACAGTTCTCCATTAGACCAATGAGTCCCTTTTTATTCGCCAATTCTTCTACCGCCATTCCGACAAGAAACACATGTTACTCTTTTTCCTTTTTTCCCCCTCTCTCGCCCTCTTTCTTCTTGTTAACAGGGGTTTTCGGAGCTGTATTTATATTTAAAGACACAATTTCACAGGAGCCCCCATTAACTGACTTCACCTTCTAGAGCTGCTGCAACCGTATTAGCGCAAACATCGTTCTCTGCCTAACACACTCTGCAACTGAAACCGCGCGCCGGCTCAGAGTCGCTGAACGAACTCCGGTATGCTTTGTGCTACCGGATAAACTCATTTGGGGGTGAGGCAGACTGTGTTTTTCCATGCCAAATACTTCATCAAATCTCTTTGGCCCCCGTCAAACACGTCGCTGTTGCAAGTCGTTTCGCTTTTTGATTCCGTGCTCTTTTTTCGCGCGGTCTGGCAGCGAGGGTGGGTTAACATTTGAGCGGACAGAGTGAGGAGGGAGATTGAAATCAAGCCTATCTGTACTGACTGCCTGCTGCAGATAGCTCAGGCTTTTTGTGGCACGATGCACACAGTGGAGGAAAAGCACAGATTAGCCGTTTCCCCTTTGAAGTTCTCCTTCAAGAAAAGAAAAAGGCTCACCACCGAGATCGAGAGGGGAGGGGACCAAAAACACATCTTGCGGGAATGTAAAAAACAAAAAAGGAACAGGAAAAAGCGCCATAGGGACTTTGTAGCTGTACCCGAGCAAGCGGTGTCTTGGCGGCGCACAAGAGAGAGTGAGGCGCAGAGAGAGAGGTTAGAGTTGTCGGACGACTTCAGAGGGTGTTTGTTTAACTTCAGGGATTCAAGGAAGCTAGATCTGATTCCAAGACACCCCCCTTCACCACCTCTCAACTCCAAACAATGCACACCAATGACCAATCCAGTGTAACTTGGGTGGTATGGCTTGCTTTTGAAGACTTTAAAAGTCTGGTCCAAAACTCAAATGTCTCTCTGGTTCCGCAAAGTTCCTAAGAGCTCCACAGCTTTGGCTTGGAGAATCCAATTAAAAAATAACGTTAAGCAGCGCCACATGGAATCTGCCCCCTCGTTCGTTCAAACGCCTGTCATCCACAATGTTTTGTGGCTTTTAATTCATCTATGTGAGCTTGGAGGTCACATTTATGCTAGTACTGTATAAAGTTGACAAAATGAACGTTCAGCTGTTGGAATTGGTAGCCTCATAGCATTGGTTACGCTTCAGTCCCGTGCTCGTGGTCCTTTCCAATTCTGTCCCCCGTTTCTCGAACTCATTGCTTCCTTTCCACTCTATAATGTATTTAAATAAAGGTGAAAAATGTCAAAAGTCAAACTAAGCCACCTTTCCATTTTAGGGCTAATCAATATAAATAATTGTGCAATAATTCTAAAAGAACAATTTCAGACATAATTATTCATAACTGCCCAATTTACAGAAATATTGTTTAAAGAATAACGCTTAGTGCAAAAATATTGGTTATTCTTGCGTCACATTCATTTTGATAAATATATATCACATCAGGTCAGGCGATTGCGTGCGGTCAAGCCATGAAAGCTGTGAAAAGTCCACATACGCATATGATCATAACTCCACGCAGCTCACATAAAACTCTCCATTAGAAATGAATGATTTCCAGTCTGTCATGTTGTCTGTTGGAGAAATGGTGACTTTAGATAATGCTAACTGACGGTTAAATAGTCTACTTTTTTTCTTGCCGACTAACTTGTTTCGTTGACATTATGACATTATGAAAATAAAATGGTTGCCAATGGTAATTCACCCTGATTTGAAATTCAAAAAGCCATCAGAAAGAGATAATCTAGCCCTGAAGTGTCAACCTTATCAGATCTGACACCACACAAACAAACGCCTATAGTGCTGGGTCTGTGCTTACTGTGTTTCACGGCCTGGGACTGTTGTTCACTCAGCACGCTGACATCCGCAAACACGAGTGAAATTTGACTCTGTGTGATTCTCAGCTTCCATTGATGCAGTTCTCTCTATCTCTCTCATCATCAACATTAGCTCTATCGGCAGCCAGAGTACATTAGAGGATGTGTGATTGAGTGCGAGACAGACGTGTTCTCTCCACCCCTGGCACTGGTTCTTCCTCCTCTCTCCTGCTCTCTATTCTCGCGCCATCATCTTTCTGTCACTACACACACTCTGCTTCTCTCCACACGCTGCTGTACGCATGGACCGAATTCAAAGGTGATTTGTATTCACAGTCTCAAGTGCTGATCTACAGTAAAAAAAACTGCCTTTTGGTAAGCCATAGTTTAGTCATTGTTTCCGACTGGATGAGCCACATCTGAAGCCAATGTAAAAAAGCCAATGGCGCTAACACTTGTGATTGCACATCATTTGATATTTACATTATTTAAACTACATTAAAACTCTATAAAATATGTTACTGGTTGCTTGCACTGGATAGTCCCGACGCCCACAGTAAATACTAATTGGTCCAAATCTTAACTGCTTATTACAAAGTGTTCTGATTGGCTGTGATTTTTAATGAGGACTGAACGATTACTTAAACTTGAAACTTGATACCACAACCAAAACACAATATAACACATCTGGACAGGAGTGAGAAATGAATATAATCTTTTCAATTTAGGCCCTGTCCACACGAACATGGGTATTTTCAAAACCGCAGCTTTTTCTATGCGGTTTGGCTGTTCGTCCACACGCAAACGCAGTATCCGGTTACTGAAACCGGACTTTTTTGAAAACTCCGGCCAGGGTGAAGTTTTTTAGAAACTCCGGTTACAGCGTTATCGTGTGGATGGTGAAACCGGAGATTTAGGCTTGTTAAGTCAAAATGTGCGCCGTTCTCTCCTTTGTTTGACGTCAGTTTGTGCGCCGTTATCGCTTTTGTTTAACGTTACATGAGTCGAGTCTATGCAATGGCGGACGTAGCTTTTAATAACTCTGCTATTAGCGCTTATCACATGTAGCCTATACAGATACATGCGCAGTTATCTCATTGTATTGCAGAACAGAGGCGCCAGAATGCAATAATACAACATAGTAAGGCAAGTGTGTGAAGCTTCAGTCCACTAGGGCCTGTCCATGTGTACAGTTACCTGTCACTGAGTCCAAAGTAAACTTGTAGAAAGGTTTCACTGAGCCCATAGCATCCCTCCGTGGATGGGACCCATGTGGAAATAAGACAGGCAGCCAATCATAGCGCGGTTTTGCGTTTGTGGACGGAGATTGTTTTTTTAAACAGAGGAGGAAAAACTCCGGTTATAAAAATACCCGTGTACGTGTGGACTAGGCCTTAGTGACTATTATGTACCATAATGTTTCCCTGTCAATGAAAATGTACCGATAAATATTTTTTACCAGCCAGGAAAATGTTTTTGCAAAAACAGGCAGATTTTATTAAAATCAGGCAGAGCTTATTAAAGCTGCTGTCCGTAACTTTTTTGTGTTCAAGATTTACAAAAATTATATAATGAGAATGTACAACATGAATCCATTTTCCAAACCGTGTTTTTGTCTTACCCTGAATCATTATGGTACACTTATAATAAGTGTTTATATTGGGACTATTTCAGACCGGTCTGGTAGGAACCGCTGCAGAGGAGCACAGTCCCTGACTCGCCATAGGCATAAACAGAAGTAGCTCCGGCTGCAATGTTCTTCCGCAAGACGTATGCAGTTCTGTTTATTAACCGCTAGAGCGCAAAAACTTACGTACTGCAGCTTTAAAGTTGAAAAAAAGTGGTTCAGACAAGAGCAGTGACAAGAATGATTTTCTCTCTGTCTTTTGTAGTTTGATTAACATTAATGACAGACAGCAGCAGGATTATTAGGCTGGTGTCACTTTAAGAGCAGCACGGATCCAATATGGGCTACTGATACTCTACACATGTTCTCTTTCTCAACTGTTTATGTTCACTTAAAGGTGCATTGTGTACATTTTAGTGGCATCTAACGGTGAGGTTGCGAATTGCATACTGTACATAGAGAAGCTACGTTGGCCGACAGGACAAAGATGTCATTGTCTGAGACAGCAGAGAGTAGCTAGCGCTCTGTAGAGCAGTTTGCCCGTTTAGGGCTACTGTAGAAACATGGCGCAAAATGGCGACTTCACTGTAAGGGGACCAGCGGTGTATGTAGATAAAAATGGCTCATTCTAAGGTAATAAAAACATAACGGTTCATTATGTAAGGTCTTTATACTCCACTGAAAACATAGTCATGTATATTAAATTGCATTTCTGTTTACTAGGATACTTTGTGTGAATTTGTTCTTTCAAGTGCAAGATGTGAAAGAGAGCTCAATTCAGTATTCACGCACTGTCTGTGACAGATTTCTGGGCACGTGCTTTGGATATTTGTGCGCAGAAAACGTCCCACAAATTTTGAGTTCCCTTACGTGTCTTCTTGCGCTTTAATGTTTAAATAGGCATGGCTTAAACTTTCGTGATGATGCAGCACTGGCCCGTCAACTGTCCTGAGCTTTGTTCACATTTGTGCTCATTCACGTTCTCAAAACGTGTTGTTAGAATTCATAAAAATGTTACCAACCAACTGGCGATTGACACCGTTTCATATACTCGCCAGCGCTGATTTTTACCCGTGTTTGACGCTTGGCGAATGTTAATTTTAGGCCCTTTGTTAAACATCAGAAGAGTTTAAATGTCAAGAATATGTGTAATATTCACACTTATATGTCTGTTTTTTTCTGTTGTTTTCCCCCCTTTGTTTCATGTTTGAACAATTTTAAAACCTTTGCAAACTGATATGATGCTAGTATTCCTCTACATATTTACACACATGCACTGTGTTTCTGTTCACGTGTGTGTGTGTGTGTGTTTGTGTGTGTATATAAGCGTTATTGGTCTTGGCAATAACAACGGCTGGCATTTGTGTCTATGCTCGCAGTTGTTGACTGTGATAATAAAGAATGACATTTTACTCAGTGTGTGTGTGCGCGGTGATGGTAACATCACAATCTAAATGCACAGTCAGGTGGGGAACATTAAAGACGTCATTAGCCTCAATAAAGCTCAGCAGAAAGGAGAGGGCTGCGTGGGCAAGAACCCATTACCTCAGGTCACGTGCCTGTGTGCGCGCGTGTGTGTTGAGGTGATTAGATTGTTGAACGCTTCCTAACAGTGCTCTTTATTTTCATATTGTGAATATCTATGGCCTGCGCTGGTAAGTGATTCAAAGCTAGTGAGTCATAAACTGGTCAAAGCTAATGGCTGTGTAGCCCTGCACATCAGAAATGTGTTCTGCTGTTGCAATGGATTTGATGTGTTTGATTACCAGGCTCAATAGTGATTCTACTGAACTATGGCAGGTGTAATAACTCAAGCGCCTTGCGTTTGTGAGAACACAGCAAATCTAGTGAAATTGAGAAGCTTCAAAGTGTCAAACGCGCATTTGATGACACTATTATTGAAGTTTTGCTTGTTTTGTAATAACATACATGGGCATGGGGAATGGGAATCGTAATGCATTTGACTCCATGATTCAGATTTTTCTTAATGATTCTTGTTCTATAACAATTCCATTAAAGGATTAGTGGAAATGAAAATTTCCTGATATTTTACTCACCCCCATCTCATCCAAGATGTTCATGTCTTTCTTTCTTCGGTCGAAAAGAAATTACGTTTTTTGAGGAAAACATTCCAGGATTTTTCTCCACACAATGGTCTTCAATGGCAACCAAAATGTTGAAGGTCCAAATCAAAGCAGTTTCGAAGTGCTTCGAAGGGCTTCAGAGGCTCTGCACGATCCCAGACGAGGAATAGGGTCTTATCTAGCGAAACGATCTGTCTTTTTTTAAGAAAAAATAACAATGTATATACTTTTTAACCACGAATGCTCGACTTCAGTGTTGTGATTCTTCACGTAATTTTTTTTCTTGAAAATGACAGATCGTTTCACTAGATAAGACCCTATTCCTCAGCTGGGATAGTGCAGAGCCTCTGAAGCCCTTCAAATGGCTTTGAAACTGCATTGATTTGAACCTTCAACCGTTGGTTGCCATTGAAGTCCATTATATGGAGGAAAATCCTGGAATGTTTTCCTCAAACTTAATTTCTTTTCGACTGAAGAAAAAAAAGACACGATCTTGGATGAGATGGGGGTGAGTAAATTATCAGGAAATGTTCATTTTGAAGTGAACTAATAATCCTTTAACAACTCTATCAGTACTTTTTTTTTAAGAAAAAATATTTTATTTCGTTTTTTTTTTTTTTATCCAGTCAAATTAGCAATCATAAATAATTAATAATACATTTCACTTTTGGTTTATATATAATTTTTGTACAAACACTTTTTATGCGTTTGGCTGCATTTGTTTGAAAAAGGTTTCTATTTGAATATATTTTAAAATGTAATTCATTCCTGTGATGCAAAGCTGAATTTTTAGCATCATTACTCCAGTCTTCAGTGTCACATGATCCTTTGCTGCTCAAGAAACATTTCTTTGTTATTATATTTCAATGTTGAAAACAGTTGCGTTGCTTAATGTTTTTTGAGGAAACAGTGACATTTTTTGTTCAGGACTGTTTGATGAATAGAAAGATGGAAAAAAACAAACAGTATTTATTTGAATTAGATACATGTAAATGCATAAATGCCTTTACTGTCACTTTTGATCAATTGAATGTGTCCTTAATGAATAAAAGTTTTATGATTTTGTACACTGACTCTGACCTGCACTGGAGTTGAGCTCCTCGTTCTCAGACTCTGTACCGTTCTGGCTTCCTGCTCCGTGAATGTTGTTCATGGCCATCAGTTTCATTTTCTGGAGTTTCATTGCTTCAGCCATTGCTGCCGCTGTCAATCCTGTTGAGCACACAAAGACACACACACAGAGGTAAGTGTACCTGATAACACACTTTACACCTGGTACTAACATCCGTCTCGGGAGATTCAATCTCAAATCGCTGTTCACCTGGTATTTACATGCGTCTCAAATGCATCTCATGTGATCAGATTTCATCAAAGACTCCATTTACTTCCTCAGTGTGTTAATAAACGTTGATAAAGCACATAAGTTGGGAACCCTTCCATATTGAAAACCCGTCGTTTTGCACATCCCTAATCAGTACTGGCCGTGACTGCCGCCCACAGGCAGAATGTGGCCCTCTGGAAGAGGAGGGAGGGCTCTACTCCCAGAAGGCCTTCTGCTCGTGGTCCTGTGCAAGTGTGAGAGAGTGTGTGTGCGTCCCACGAGGATTTCCCAGTGTTACTCACTGTCTCACACACACTTCCAGAACTCTACCCTCCGCTCATCAAGGGCTCCTCAGCCCTGGAAGCCATCATCACTCAGCCCAATTAGGCCCCTAATTAATTCAATTAAACAACGGAGGGACACATTAAGTAATTCATTAAGTGACGATGTGATGCCTTCTCGCACTCCGCTCTCGAAAATTTCCCCACAAATCAGGTTGGGAGGAAGTGATGGCCCACGTCCTGTGTCTTTTTCCCCAGGTTCAGACAATGGATGTCACCTTGATCTAATTCATTAAAAATTTAGCCTCCAACGGAATACGTGAACTAGCACAGAAAAGAAGGCCGAAGAAAATTCCTTTATCCTCTGTTTCACACGCTCTGCATGGATTTGGAAGCACAGGGCACTTCTGCTCCCCAGAGGGCCGTGTGCTCCCCTGAGGAGCTCTTACGGGTGAAAATGAACAACGCCACGACTGGCTTTGCTTTCTGCGACAGCCGGCAAGCCAAATAAACTGGAAAATTATTCATACTTCGAAAAATACAAGTTGTGGATATGCTGGATGTGAGTGGGGTGTGGGGTGAGATAAATGAGATAAAAAATAGAACACAAGCATCTGAGGATTTTTACGCAGCCAGCCTGTCTATAATAAGGTAAAGCAAAAACAAAAAACATTTTAAAAAATCTGAATGATTGATTCAACTTTTATGAATTCCTTTTTGTTGCCTACTTTAAGTGACAGTTGTGTGGATTTAAACAATTCTGTCAGTTCATTTTTGAAGAAGAAATATGAATTAATTATTATTATAATAATAATATTATATATAGAAAATAGAATCATCTTGCGGGAATGTAAAAAAACAAAAAAGGAACAGGAAAAAACGCCATATGGACTTTGTAGCTGTACCCGAGCAAGCAGTGAAAGATTAGGTTTTTGTGAATTTTTTGAATGATAGATCAAAAGGATAAACAATGCAGATTTATTTTTACAGCCATCTTTGATCATATTTACCAGGGGTGCTAACACTTTTGGCCATGACTGTGTATATATATATATATATATATATATATATATATATATATATATATATATATATATATATATATATATATATATATATATATATATATATATATACAGTGGGGAGAACAAGTATTTGATACACTGCCGATTTTGCAGGTTTGTCCACTTACAAAGCATGTAGAAGTCTGTAATTTTTATCATAGGTACTTTTCAACTGTGAATAAAAATCCAGAAAATCACATTGTATGATTTTTAAGTAATTAATTAGCATTTTATTGCATGACATAAGTATTTGATACATCAGAAAAGCAGAACTTAATATTTGGTACAGAAACCTTTGTTTGCAATTACAGCGATCATACATTTCCTGTAGTTTTTGACCAGGTTTGCACTGCAGCAGGGATTTTGGTCCACTCCTCCATACAGACCTTCTCCAGATCCTTCAGGTTTCGGGGCTGTCGCTGGGCAATACAGACTTTCAGCTCCCTCCAAAGATTTTCAATTGGGGTCAGGTCTGGAGACTGGCTAGGCCACTCCAGGACCTTGAGATGCTTTTTACGGAGCCACTCCTTAGTTGCCCTGGCTGTGTGTTTGGGGTCGTTGTCATGCTGGAAGACCCAGCCACGACCCATCTTCAATGCTCTTACTGAGGGAAGGAGGTTGTTGGCCAAGATCTTGCGATACATGGCCTCATCCATCCTCCCCTCAATACGGTGCAGTCGTCCTGTCCCCTTTGCAGAAAAGCATCCCCAAAGAATGATGTTTCCACCTCCATGCTTCACGGTTGGGATGGTGTTCTTGGGGTTGTACTCATCCTTCTTCTTCCTCCAAACACGGCGAGTGGAGTTTATACCAAAAAGCTCTATTTTTGTCTCATCAGACCACATGACCTTCTCCCATTCCTCCTCTGGATCATCCAGATGGTCATTGGCAAACTTAAGACGGGCCTGGACATGCGCTGGCTTGAGCAGGGGGACCTTGCGTGCGCTGCAGGATTTTAATCCATGATGGCGTAGTGTGTTACTAATGGTTTTCTTTGAGACCAGGTCCTGCCGTGTAGTTCTGGGCTGATCCCTCACCATGATCATTGATGGCCCACGAGGTGAGATATTGCATGGTGCCCCAGACCGAGGGAGATTGACGTCATCTTGAACTTCTTCCATTTTCTAATAATTGCATCAACAGTTGTTGCCTTCTCATCAAGCTGCTTGCCTATTGTCCTGTAGCCCATCCCAGCCTTGTGCAGGTCTACAATTTTATCCCTGATGTCCTTACACAGCTCTCTGGTCTTGACCATTGTGGAGAGGTTGGAGTCTGTTTGATTGAGTGTGTGGACAGGTGTCTTTTATACAGGTAACGAGTTCAAAAAGGTGCAGTTAATACAGGTAATGAGTGGAGAACAGGAGGGCTTCTTAAAGAAAAACTAACAGGTCTTTGAGAGCCGGAATTCTTACTGGTTGGTAGGTGATCAAATACTTATGTCATGCAATAAAATGCTAATTAATTATTTAAAAATAATACAATGTGATTGTTTTAGATTCCGTCTCTCACAGTTGAAGAGTGCCTATGATTAAAATTACAGACTTCTACATACTTTGTAAGTAGGAAAACCTGCAAAATCGGCAGTGTATCAAATACTTGTTCTCCCCACTATATATATATATATATATATATACACACACACACACACACACACACACACACACACACACACACACACACACACACACACACACACACATAGTTCATTTAAACAGTTAAATATTTAACACTTAAATACATTATAATATTATTTATTGTATTTTAATAATATTATGATGATATAATTTATAATATTGCCCTTTTTTAAATTATAATACATTATAAATGATGATATTTTATAATAAAACTATATTATAATTAGTGGTGGGCATAGATACATTTTTTTAATCTAGATTAATCTAGATTAATTCCAAGATTAATCTAGATTAAAATGGCTCATTTGAATTCTGCCGAAGGCATTCAGAATATGTGTGCTCGTAAGTGATCGTTTGTCTTTTTGTAGTTTGAATAATAAATAACTTCTGTCCCTTTAAGACCTGACGCACGAATGGATCCCAAACACTATTCCTGTGAGCTGGTTATGACTGTGTTTACGCTAAAACTCACCAAGATGGGCATTGAGATATTTTTGAGTGTATTTGAGCATTAATAAGATGGAAAAAGGAGCTAATGTTTGCACTTGTATGTCAGAGGCGGCTTTATTACGATATGTGTGTGTGCGCTTCAGATGCGAGCGCGAAATCTGCGGGAATTAGTAGAATTAACGTTATGTGCAACCCCGCGCGAAATTCAGACCGGTCACACCAATACTAACAAAAGTCCAGCAGAACACCCATTCGCCATGTTCAGAGGGTTAACTGGACTGAATGAGAGGAGGCGGGTGCGTGTCAACTCGCTGTCGGAGAGGAGAGGAGAGCGCAGCTGATATCGATACTGAAGAAAATGAGTATTGTATCGTTTCAGATTTTTCAGTATCGATACATAGCGAAATATGGATATTTTTGACAACACTAGTAGGCATACACACAGGTTCGAAGACTCGTTCTCTAGCCCCCTACAGTGCAATTCGGCTAGGTATACATCCGCGCTAAAATATCAAGGTGAAAGTCATCATAGCTTGCGTAGTATAGACCCAGCTCCCAACCCAACTTTGAGAATAGATTAACGGTAATATTTTTTTTATCGCCCGATAAGAGTCTCACGTTAACGCAGCACATTAACGCCGATAACGGCCCACCACTAATTATAATATATAATATTTTAAATTATTATGGGTAACTGTCAGCATAATAAAATTAGCCAAAAAATAATGAATGTGTAGACGTTTTAGAATGACAGTATTCTAAATATCTCATAGCATAGCGCTACATGTAAGGACAGATTAAAGATGAATAGAGCAAACATTTTGTAGAAGGGCCCTTTAGAGTTTTTTTCTGTCCTGAAGTTGTGGAGAGGCATCAGATAATTTCCTGTGAGGTCCAAATAAATTGTACAAACTAAACACGCACGTTTATACAGAATACAAAGAGTAGAAAAATAAAGAAAGGGGGAAAAAGCACTCACAATTGGTGCATTGTCTTAGCACACACACTATAAGGCCGCCTCCCGATACTATGTCAAGGAGAAGCCCCGAGATCAAACGGCGTACGTAACAGTAATTGATGTTTGAGGAAAGTCGCGACCCGCGGAAATGGGAGCCGGTGGATGAAAGGCGAGTGCCGTTTTGCAGGGGTGGACAAACAGATTGCTTATTGTTTGCCTTTCATATGGCCCTTCAGATCTACAAGTCTCTCTGCTTCAAACTCCCGCTTTGAACACTCAAGGTATCACCCCCCCCGCCGCATGAATGGAGGGCGCTCGGGCACGTCCTGAGGAGGGGAGAACACATCTATCCTCCTTTCCTCGCCCAATACTCCCTCGTTCTCAAGATCTGACAGGTCCATCTCGGTCGCTAATGGTTCACCTGGTTTGGAAGTGAGGAGGTGAGCCGATGGGCTGGACGGGGGGCTTTTTGTAGTCTTGAGGGGGGTCAGGTACGGGCCAGTCTGGATTCCTCTGCGATGACGTGCCTGAATTGGCCCTTTTTCATACCTAGACAACAATGTCCCATTTAATTAAAGAGTGGTATGAGAAAAGGTAGATTCCAAAGAGAAGGAAAAATTGATCCAAAGGAGTTTCTTTTGATCTCAGAGTCAGTGAGCGTTACATCAATGGATTCTTTTCAGCGTTGAGAGGCTCTCTGTTTCACTGCGTTTAACTTTCCTGTCTTTACCGCGGTAATGAAACCTTAAAGACCCAGGTAAAAGACATGGAGGCACTAGCACCTGAGATTGCGGCCTAGGATTCTGTTACAGGTCAGCAAGTATCGGGTATGCCAGTGTACCTTGTTTTTGGTTCATTCATAGGCTGAAATGTCTTTAGATGAGAAATATTTTTTTTAAAATTACATTTAGTAAAAATATTGATTTAACGTTTAAAAAAACAGATCCGAAGTTCTGTTATTAAATTCCTTTCTTCTGCTAGACGATATATGTGTCTTTGTAGTAAATGTGTGTTGTGCAGGCTGTGCAATGATATACACAGGTGCTTCATGTCAAGACTGTTTGACCATGTTTGGAACGTTGTGTTGACCAATCAAAAGCCAGGGTTAAAAGTATCCGCATAAACCCTAACACTCAAAATAATTAATTGGTTTGAGTAGGGTTAACTTAAATTAAACTAATTAGCTCACTCACAATATCTTTTTTGAGTATTTAGAACTTTTCTTTTTCTTTTGAGTTCACAAAACTGACACATTAAGTAATCTGAATTGTTTAATTGCTTTGAGTTTTATGAACTTGTTTCTTTTAATTTAGACAAACTTAATTTTAACTGAAACTGGGCAGGGATTTCTATTTCCCAGCATGCTTTGCCATGCCACTCAAAAGGGAGAGTAAATGCTGAAATTAAGTGTTATTTAATGTTTGTGGGTGTGTGTGTGTGTGTGTGTGTGTGTGTGTGTGTGTGTGTGTGTGTGTGTGTGTGTGTGTGTGTGTGTGTGTGTGTGTGTGTGTGTGTGTGTGTGTGTGTGTGTGTGTGTGTGTGTGTGTGTGTGTGTGTGTGTGTGTGTGTGTGTGTGTGTGTGTGTGTGCAAGATTAATGTTACACTGTAAAACAAATTCAGGTCTCCAATTGAAAATTTTCTAGTGACCGATCACATCTAAATTTTTCAGTTGGCCAAATTGAATTTCTGTGAATTGATGCAATTTAAGTCACAGAAATTCAATTTGGCCAACTAAAAAATTTAGATGTGATCAGTCACTAGAACATTTTTCAATTGGAGATTTTTTTTTTTTTTACAGTGTACGTGGGAGATTTAGTAGTGTTTAATGTTTTGCTATGCTAGTTTAGAAGAGTTTCAGTTATGTTGGGTTTCTGGAGGGTTAGCTGTTAGTATGAATTAGCTTACTCATACATTTGAATTGCTCTTAACTTGAAATATTTGAGTACAAAATAAAAATCTGCCAGTTCTGCTTACTTAAATGTTGAATTTCTTAACTTAACTTTTGATCTGACTGATTACCTCAAACTCAAAAGTCAGGAGGCCTTTCTGAGTGAAGAATTTCAGTCGATATGAAGGTGATGTTGATTAAAAAAAATAGTTTAAAAAATATTCTCAAATAGTTTGCTTGTTAAAGGCAGAATTAGTTTCAAATGGCACAATAATAGAATGTGAAACTAAAGCACTTGAGCGAGAGAAATACAATTCAATTAAATTTAACAAACTGCTTGTTAAAGACAGAATTCTTTTCAAATTCACAAAAGATTTGTAAGAAAACTATTGTGCAAATGTACATTTGAGCTACAAAAATTAAATAAATAAATATTATCACAACAAATTTATTCCAGTACTTACTTCCCCAACCAAACATGCTTATACAACCCAATTCCACTTACAATGATCCTCACATACCAAGGGCTCCTGTGATTGTATGTCTGAAAACATACAAAGGGGAATAGAACAAAACAAAGAAAAGAATAAAGCAGGAAGAGATAGAAATAGAGACCAAACAACACAGATTGCCTGTGAGAACAAGCCCAGAGATATCATGTTTTCCACAAAGAGGGTCAGTCAAGCACTCCCCCTGCTCCATTATTGCATATAATGGAGCAGGGACGCATTATTGCATTTTGCATTTCTCCTTTTCAGATGAAACATGGATAAAAAAAAGAAAGGAAGAGTGTCTTTTCTTTGCTTTGACAGAGCGTCTCGGGGAAAAGTATCAGATTTGTGCACAAGATGGGTGGAAAAAAACAGGCAGAGCATCTCTCTTTGATTCACTGAGTAAATATTACTGTCCGATTTCACGTTGAACAGTAAACCGAGAAAGGACAAAAAGGTAGAAGAAGGGAGGGCAGAGCGAGATGGGGGCGGTATACTGTATTTAATTCACCTTTGGAATTTCCGAACGGCGGAACAAGGGATGAGACGAACGCCTGACAAAGGCATATGGCCGTGGGGCGAAACCGGACTCTGGTGCTTTTCAGCGCTCACCGGTGAGAAAGAGAGAGAGAAATGGGGCGCGATGGAAGTTGTAAATAAAAGCCTAAATGAATGCTGAGATTTCCGCCTCATGACCCCACTGTTTGTGTGTAACCCACTGGAGGACTGATACAACTAAATCTAGGTTGTGTGTTAGTTTCCACCAACCAGAGTTTACTCTCAAAGTGGGGCTGTTTTTGTTGGATCCCAATGGCTCAAATGAATCTAAACTGCTGGCAGATTGACAGTTTCTAATCATTTCAAAGGAAAGATTCAAGTCTTAAAAAAAATTATGGTTTGGATTCGAAAGTGCCAGAAGGTGTGTCTAAAACTAGCGTTTGGGAATCTATTTTTAAAAATACCAGACATAAATGACATTATATTCTATTAACGATTCAGGAAAGTCCGAATTTTTTGCACCAATGTGAATGAACACAGTAAGCCTAGCGTTTTTTATGGATACGAACAGCTCAAATGAACCTAAACTATTAATTAATATTGTCAGTTTAGAGTAATTTCAAACAAAAAGCTAAGATTCTGAGAAACAAACGAGCCTTAACAGAATGATGGTCTGGATACAAAAGTATCAGAAGCTGCATCTAAAAAACTAGGGTTTGGGAATCTTTAAAAAAAAATACCAGACATAAATTACTTTAAACATTATATTCTATTAACGATTCGGGAAAGTCATAATTTTCACACCAATGTGAATGAACATAGTAAACCACTAGCGTTTTTGTTGGATACAAGCAGCTCAAATGAACCTAAACTATGAATTAATAGCGTCATTTCAAAGAAAAAGCTACGGTTCTGAGAAACAAACGAGTCTTAACAGAATGAAATATTTTTCCAACCAATGTGAACACAACACAACGTTCACATTATCAGTTTTTGGGATTGACAACAGCATTTACTTACAGGTGTGAGTCTCGATGTCCCGTTCAAACAGCAACTTGCAGTAGCGTCTCGAATACTGTCTGTATGAACGTGCAATGGGAGCTAGGTTATAGAATGCGGTTGTCACTGTAAATAACCGAACTGTGTGTAAACGTAACCGTTTTAAGGACTCAAATACAGGACCGTATTCTGCTGCTGTGTGAATGTTGCCTTAGTACAACACTAGCGCTGGCACTGACTCGACCAGTGTAGTCTGATTTGCAAACAAATGAACCTTGAGGTGATTCTTTAAATGAACAAAGCCCATGATTTAATGATTTGAATTGGTCTCAATCGTTCACAGTATCATTCTGAGCCATTCTTGAGACTGTGGCTGTGTCCGAAATTGCCCCCTATACCCTTAAATAGGGCACTATTTGAAGGGACAGCCATTTGTAGTGCTGTCCGAAACCATAGTGGACATCACATTATCGTGTGCACTCATTCAATGTTCACTCAATCATTTTCCAAACCACTGGTCCAATGTGGCTACAGCGTAATATCATACAGGTATAAATTCCTTTTTAATTGACTGTTAAATTGTTTGGTTATAGTTTATACATAGTTTCCATGACAGAGTTCAAGATAAATCTTTTTATCTTACTACTGGAGCTTTGTTCAAATGATTCTTAAACAGCAAGCATAAACTATACAAAAGCGGCAGCCCTTCTGGCGCACTAGTGTCCGATTTCACTCCTTCAAGTGGACTATATTAGTGGAGTAATGTGGGGAATAGTGAATGAGCCGATTCTGAACACAGCTAGGCGTGGTGTGAAGCGATAAGTAACAAACAAAGTTTATTTTGAGCTTTATAACTTGTGCTCGTTATAAATGTATTGACTTATTTATTGACCAGTGAACAGGACCGCCTGGGGTCGAGAGGTCTCCCTGATCCTGAGTCAGCTCAAGTGGGCCGAAACACTCTCAAGTCTGTGAGTGAGCCCAATAAGAGAAAGACTGTAATTACTTTTAATGAAGGCAGATGCTGATGTGGAGTTCTGCCATTATTGGAGCAGAGAAAAGATGATACACACACACAGCGTGGGAATGAGGGCATTGACGGCCATACCCAAAGGACGGGCAGAGGAGTGTTGCGGACAAAGGAAAGGAAGAACAGAAAGAGAGATTTAATGTAACACCATGGAACCGACCAATGACGCATTACAACAGCTTGAAACTGACTACACTGAAAGCATCAAAAACATTCACCAACACAGACAAATCAGCTGTAAATGTAATTTTAAACTTTACATCACATGAAATTCTTTGGTTTGAAAAGGCACATAATATATAAAGCGAATATGATTTAAATGAGTAGAAGAGAGGCCAGGCAGATTGCTTAAACTTTTTTTATAACACAAGTGCATACACACTCTATCGGTTAAACGTGTGGGGTCAGTAAGTGTTTTTCCTTTGTATACATATTTTTTTTTTAACCATTTTACTTTACTAAGGTTCAAATTACATTTCAACTGCTATGATTTGGGATCCAGATGTGCTTCAGATGTGACATGAAATACAGGACAGAGATGTCTAATTCGGTGTTGGAATCAGCAAAACTCCACAGACATTACGAGGAGACTTAATATGACGACGTGTTTTACATTTTAATTTGACCTCTGGATGCTCAGTGGGATACAGTCCAAGACGCAATGAGACGTTTTTTTGCTGTTTGGCATTTAAGTGCCGACAAAACAGACAAATTGCGCCATAACATTATGCCTCAGCACTCCTCATTTCCTCTACGTTTAAAAACATTAATATAATCCCTCCTCGTAATTTCTAAGGCAATTAAAGGTAAAAGCGGACCAATTTACCACCCGCTATATACCAACCCAGTTTAATGTCTAATAACAGTGCCTTTAATTGTAGTATTGTGTTGTGTTTTTTGGCATTAATAGATGCTGAGGTCCTAGTGGCCACTAGACACAGGTGTTAATTATCCAGTGAGGCAGTGGCAGCTTGCAGTTTTATATTGCATCAAGGTAAAATTACAGCGCATTATTCTCCTATCAAACAGAAATAAGCCGTTAATTAACTCCCTGCTGCAGTAATCGCTTCTTTCTTTCTTTATTTGTTTATATTATTTGTGCAAGGCCCACATCTAGTTGCCAGTTCAAAGTCTCACAATTTGCATACGTATATTATGCGCTAAAAGTTACTTACTAATAGTGGCCTAGAGGTCACATTTTATGCTGATCTGAGATCAGTTTGCAGTGTTTCATATATAAAATACAGCATTGGTGCAGTTGATCACAGATCAGCATTTAGGGATGCTTCTATGTGGCTTTTATGTTAATTGTGGGTACACACATCTAAATCTTACCTTAATCTGACTTAATCTGAAGTGCATTCTTATTTTGCTAAGATGTTTTCCAGATCATTATCTTGTGTTGTTCCTGGAACAATATTTCTAATCAAACAAATCCAGTCTTGACCCAACCCTGAGATCACGAGAATGTAGCACAAGCCTTAAAACATTTGGTTTAAACATCTTAATCATTATTTTCAATAACCGTATTCAAAAGCATTTTTCAGGGTCAGTTTCAAAGCATGTAGAAGTCTGTAATTTTTATCATAGGTACTCTTCAACTGTGAGTGACGGAATCTAAAACAAAAATCCAGAAAATCACATTGTATGATTTTTAAGTCATTGATTTGCATTGTATTGCATTACATAAGCATTTGATACATCAGGAAAGCAGAACTTAATATTTGGTACAGAAACCTTTGTTTGCAATTACAGCGATCATACGTTTCCTGTAGTTTTTGACCAGGTTTGCACTGCAGCAGGGATTTTGGCCCACTCCTCCATACAGACCTTCTCCAGATCCTTAAGTTTTTGATGCTTTCGCTGGGCAATACGGACTTTCAGCTCCCTCCAAAGATTTTCTATTGGGTTCAGGTCTGGAGACTGGCTAGGCCACTCCAGGACCTTGAGATGCTTCTTACAGAGCCACTCCTTAGTTGCCCTGGCTGTGTGTTTGGGGTCGTTGTCATGCTGGAAGACCCAGCCACGACCCATCTTCAATGCTCTTACTGAGGGAAGGAGGTTGTTGGCCAAGATCTCGCGATACATGGCCTCATCCATCCTCCCCTCAATACGGTGCATCGTCCTGTCCCCTTTGCAGAAAAGCATCCCCAAAGAATGATGTTTCCACCTCCATGCTTCACGGTTGGGATGGTGTTCTTGGGGTTGTACTCATCCTTCTTCTTGTCTCAAACACGGTGAGTGGAGTTTAGACCAAAAAGCTCTATTTTTGTCTCATCAGACCACATGACCTTCTCCCATTCCTCCTCTGGATCATCCAGATGGTCATTGGCAAACTTCAGACGGGCCTGGACATGCGCTGGCCTGAGCAGGGGGACCTTGTGTGCGCTGCAGGTTTTTAATCCATGACAGCATAGTGTGTTACTAATGGTTTTCTTTGAGACTGTGGTCCCAGCTCTCTTCAGGTCATTGACCAGGTCCTGCCGTGTAGTTCTGGGCTGATCCCTCACCTTCCTCATGATCATTGATGGCCCACGAGGTGAGATATTGCATGGTGCCCCAGACCGAGGGAGATTGACGTCATCTTGAACATCTTCCATTTTCTAATAATTGCGGCAACAGTTGTTGCCTTCTCACCAAGCTGCTTGCCTATTGTCCTGTAGCCCATCCCAGCCTTGTACAGGTCTACAATTTTATCCCTGATGTCCTTACACAGCTCTCTGGTCTTGGCCATTGTGGAGAGGTTGGAGTCTGTTTGATTGAGTGTGTGGACAGGTGTCTTTTATACAGGTAATGAGTTCAAACAGGTGCAGTTAATACAGGTAATGAGTGGAGAACAGGATGGCTTCTTAAAGAAAAAACTAACAGGTCTGTGAGAGCCGGAATTCTTACTGGTTGGTAGGTGATCAAATACTTATGTCATGCAATAAAATGCAAATGAATTACTTAAAAATCATACAATGTGATTTTCTGGATTTTTGTTTTATATTACGTCTCTCACAGTTGAAGAGTACCTATGATAAAAAATTACAGACCTCTACATGCTTTATAAGTAGGAAAACTTGCAAAATCGGCAGTGTATCAAATACTTGTTCTCCCCATTGTGTATATACATAATAATTATATACACAGTACACACACATATATTGTGTAAACAAACTTTTATTTTGGATGCGATTAATCGGTTGGACAGCACTGCAATTAATATTAACAAAGATTAATAAATGCTGTAGAAGTAGAATTAACTAACTAATTAAACCTTATTGTAAAGAGTTACCAAGATAATAGTGGTATGCCAAACTGCTAAATAACTTTAGTTATTGCTAAATGAGTTAGTTATTTAAATATATTATTATTATTATTATTATTATTATTAATTCAACAAAAATGTTTCCTACATGGTTATGGCCTAGCTGACAGTGGTGCTGAAATGCAAAAGATATTTTAAATATTAAATATATACTTAAAAATACATATTTTCTTTTGTTTTTAACATAAATCCTAACATATGTATAATATATATGTTTTTAAAGGTCCTGTTCTTCGTGATCCCATTTTTCAAACTTTAGTTAGTGTGTAATGTTGCTGTTAGAGCATTTATAATACCTGTAAAATTATAAAGCTCAAAGTTCAATGCCAAGCGAGATATTTTATTTAACAGAAGTTCCCTTTCAAAGCCTACAGCTAATGGCCGGTTAGGACTACATCCTGGTATTTCCTGCTTTAATTACGTCAGTAGAGCAGTATGTCGACTAACCTCCGCCCACAAGAACACGCGAAAAAGGGGGCGTGGTCTTGCTGCTCCCGCGTGGAGAATAGGAAGTGTTGCGTTCGGTTGCGTTCGTATAGTTTGTTTGTCGCCATGTCGTCGAGACGCTGTTATTTTCATCCCGGAGTCAAGTCACCTTTGTTTGGCTTTCCCAGGGACGCTGTACTTAGAGATCATTGAGCGCATGCATCCCCGTTATGGTGAGAGGCGTGACCTTTCCGGTAACGTGCGCTCTGCGTGCGCTAAGCTGCTGTCGAATCACAACACGGGAACCGCTGGCACAATCAGAACTCGTTACGTGTTTCTGAAGGAGGGACTTCATAGAACAGGGAAATCCTCAAGCCGTTTTGAGGACAGTGAAAACAGCGGTACACAGATAAGTAAATTGTGTGAAAAATACTGTGTTTTTTCACATGCGAAACATGAACACATGTTATATTGCACACTGTAAACACAATCAAAGCTTCAAAAAAACACGAAAAACGGGACCTTTAAAATAATAACAATGTAATGAATAATTTTATTTTTATCATGAGCCTGGGACTATAGGTGTTTTGACAAAAAAAAAAAAAATCTTATTTGATACATGTCGATCATACAATATAGTCAATTTTTTTTGTGTGTGTTTTGCCTCGTTTTAAATTGGGAAATTGCCACAAAAACAAACAATACACACCAGCAGTCTGTAAAACAAATGCGTACATGCATCAGTCTTGATCAAATTTTTAAAAAAAGCTGATGTATAAACTACAACTTCTATCTAACAATAAATTCACCTTTAACTTAAACTGCAGGCTCTCTATCTGGTAAGAGATACAACATCTTTCCACCAGGTTGTGTTTGATGTTCTCTAGAGAAGAAACACGTGTGAATGTGGAGTGTGTGTGGAGTGTGTAGAGTGGGCAGTGCCGACTGCAGCAGGATTGTGAAGCGCTGAAGATGAGCTCTGTGATTGGCCCGTGGGCGTCATGATCTGTACGTGTCATCAACAGTCGCCCTGGAGGGGCGCGGGGTGGTGGGTGGCAGAGGCAGCGTAGATTAATAACCTTGTGTCCTGCAGTCAGACTGCCTATGGCGAGAAATGTGTGCGCACAATGATCAGGATGTTAAAACGTCTCACAACCCAATGCAGTGTGTGGATTTATCTGTATGCGCACACCTTTGCTCACCCCTTTACGTATTTCTTCCAATGGTGTATATTAATTTCTGCCCGTAATGTTGGCGTACGCACACATTCACGCAATCGCACACCTATATACACACAAGCTGCAATCAGCAGTGATTTCGAGGCATCCCTTTAACCCCAGGAACTCGTTAATGTTTCATGGAAAGAGCCACTAGAGTCTTCACTGGCCGACTCAGAATCTCACGACTTAGCAGAAATAAATGGGCCAAGTGTTCAAAGAGTAACAAGGCACTGCTCACTGGGCAGAAAGTGAGTGGAGAGCACTTTTCCTACCTCCTCTTTCTCTATCGTGCTGTGTCTTTGGCTCACATACTCCTCTATTTCGGTCTCTACATACATTCTTACTATCATCCATCCCCTCCGTGCAAATGCCTCAAAGCGTTCTCAGAATATGGCTTTTAATCGTCTGAAACATGCATGCAAATAAATTATGTCATCATTTACACACCCTCATGTTGTTCCAAACATGTATGCCTTTCTTTCTTCAATAGAACATAAAAGGAGATGTTTTGCTGAATGTTCAAGCTGCTCTTTTCCATACAATTAAAGTAAATGTGAAACAAGACTGAACATGGCACAAAATGACGCAAAAGCACCATAAAAGTAGTCCATGCGATTCTGTGCAATTTATTGCAAGTCTTCTGATGTCATGTGATAGCTTTGTGTGAGAAACAGTCCAAATTCAAGTCATTATTTGCTAAAATCCTTCCCACCACCACAGCTCTCAAATCTCAATTGCACTTGCACATATTTAAAATTGGTTGACGGAAAAAAACATTAGTTATTTGGATCCTTATGTATATTTATGGCAGGGTTATTATCATCAACTAACACTAAGAATATTAAAACAGTGTATCAATTAAATTAAAGCTGAAATAAAAATAAAACATGAATATAAGATTTTTTAAAAAGTCTAAACGAACAAGAAATGAAATAAGTTTAGGTTGAAGCACTAAAATTAATAAATGAAAATAATAAAATTGTATTTATATTATATATAAATATGAATATTTTATATATAAATATAAGATTTTTGCATACATGCATGTGTGTATTTATATATAATACAATAATATTTTATAATAATTTATACATAATAATTATACACAGTACACATGATTAATTGCAATTAATCGCATCCAAAATAAAAGTTTGTTTGCATAATATGCAAACAAACTTTTATTTTGGATGCGATTAATTGCAATTAATCATTTGACAGCACTAAAAATAAATTAAATATAAACATTAATATTAAAAGAAAAACTAATAAAAATGACAAAAACAAAAAATAATTAAAAAATGTAACACTGGTTCATTTTTATATGCTTTCATTATATGGACATTATGCAAAAAGTTTCTTTTTTCCATGGAAAAAAACATTTGGAGAAAATTATGACAGAATTTGCATCACTTTAAAGTTCAATAATAACAACAACAATAATAATACTAATAATAATAACAATAATTAAAATAGAAGTAGTGATAGTAATAGTAAAAATATATATATAATAATAATAATTCAATCATAGACATAATATTAATAATAATAATAATAAAGTACATAATTTCATTAAAATTGTATTCATCATTTAATTGGATTGTAAAATGTTTTATTAGTTTATTAGTTTTATAGTTGTTTCAGGTGTCATTACATTTAAATGTAAAAAGTATGATCAGCAAAATGCAGGGTTAGTTAACAGGGTCCATTTTTTTTGTCTTGAAATGCATAATTCTCTACCTCAGCATGCAGATGCTAAGTCAATGTAAACATTAATTATAGATATAAAAGTTGCAATTTGTGACTCCATTTGAGCAGTGTCCAACGGCTACACGTTTTTATTGACCTCACATTAACCATGGTTGTGTGATCTGTGCAGAGCATTTGATAAGGATATGATACAACTCCACAGAAAAAAAAATATCAAGGTCCACCTTTCACAACTGACTGCCCAGACTGTTTCTGAGAAACGGCACTTCGCCTTATATTAATATTAATAATGACGATCAAAGTTCACATGAATCGTCCTGCTCCTGTTCAAACAAACCGGTTTAGTGCAGTCTGGAGGTGTGGTAATGTAAACTATGGTTATGTTATTAGTTCATAAAACCTGATAAATTAATTTATTACTTTCACTCTTCAAACGTATACTTTTTCAAGACATGCAGAAAAAATCCCCGCAAGCGCATACAACGGTGCACAGTGTAAAACCTTGTTTAAATGTGTAGAAGGAACCGATAGTGTTGATTAGTGTGAAACTAAGCTGCTGTAAACCCTCGGGCATCATACCTGAAAACATCCTCACAAACATCTTCGGACCCGCCACAATATTAGCGTGTCATTCTCCTCCCAGATACGTGTGTGTGTGTGTGTGTGTGTGTGTGTGTGTGTGTGTGTGTGTGTGTGTGTGTGTGTGTGTGTGTGTGTGTGTGTGTGTGTGTGTGTGTGTGTGTGTGTGTGTGTGTGTGTGTGTGTGTGTGTGTGTGTGTGTGTGTGTGTGTGTGTGTGTGTGTGTGTGTGTGTGTGTGTGTGTGTGCGTGTGCATACATGTGTGTGCAGGCTCTTCAAACTGTTGTTGATCTAGATTAGTTAACATGCAGCCGTAGGCATCAAAGCAAAAAGACAGAAAACAAAATGGGTGTTATAATTTGCTGCATTTGCAGAACCAATTGCTCATAGGTGGACATTTGAGGTGGAATTTCATTAAAGGGGTCATGACATGAGAAATCAAATTTGCCTTGATCTACCTTTGATAAGACGTCTTTGTACCATTAACTCTTTCCCTGCCAGCGTTTAAAAAAAGGTTGCCAGCCACCGCCATCGTTTTTGATAATTTTCACAAAACTGTCATGGCCCATGGTCATATTTTGTTGTATGAATATCTGAACATGCAATATATCAAAAGAAAGAACAGACTCTCTGCTTTAAAAAAAAAAAAAAAAGACAATCCCGTTTTATTCTAGCTTCATGCATGACATGTAGGGTTGGGTACCGTTCGGTACCTTTTTTCGGTACTTTTGGGATGTTTACATAAATAACTGTAAAGAACCTATAAGTAATTTATAAGTGTTATTGACATTATGCCAGAGCTGCCCTGGTCGCTGTCTGCCATTGTCTGTGATGTTTGATTACTGTAATATTTACTAGTTAACAGTAGGCTACTAGCTACTTAATTTAATTCATAAAAACAACCATATTATTATTTTTTCTTTTTAATTTCATTTCTATGAAAAGATTTCCCACAAATTATGTGTTATGTATTTTCTGGTAATCAAATGAAGACATAAGACATTCAATTAATGTATCTTTTAATTGAATTAAACTTTTTTTGTCAAACAAAGTGCTGCACAACTGGGCTTTATATGGTTAAAATTAAAACATGACGAAAAATTGTAATTTATAAAAAAAATTAAACGCTTTGATAATTTATTATTATTACATTAGTGTTAGTATTATTATTACATTGAGACGTATCTAAATTCTACTGTACAACAGTAATTTATTTGTCAAGTTAGCCAAACTTTTATTTTGACGGGTTGCCGTGAATTTGAGTTTCTGTGTGTTTATGATATGACGGTAGTTTTTCTCAAATGAAACGGTAAAATGTTCATGAAGTGACTCAGTGGCTCTGGAGATGATGTTTGTGCGTTCATGTCCTCGTATGAGAGGCAGAGATGGAAACATGCGACCGTCACACGCGATTCTGATTGAGAGTGTGTGTGAGGTAAACCCATAGACTGTAAACCGTGCGTCTATGCATTCAGAGACACGCATGATTTGTATTTAAATGCTCTTTTTGTGGTTTAATATTCACAGACACTCGTCTATATCTCAATATGCGTTCTCAGGTACCGAAATTTGGTACCGATTGATTTAATGTGAACCGGGACTCGGTAGTACCGACGTAATTCGGTCGGTGCCCTTAAAAGTACAGAGTTCGGTACCCAACCCTAATCACATGCATGCGCAAATCATGAATTTGACTAAGGGGCCTATTTTAACAAAGTGCACTTAGGGTGTGTTCGAATCCCCTTTTGCTAGTTTAACAATGGGAAAAATGATGCATGGTCCAAAAGGGTTGCACCTAGTCTCTTCATGAGTCATGGGTGTGTTTTGGGCGTAACGTGCAATAAACCAATCAGAGTCTCATCTCCCATTCCCTTTCAAAGCCAGTTGCACTTGCACCATGGCAGATTCACTATTTGCATGGTCGGAATTTGCAAGCGGAAAGACTGAACGCTTCAAGTAGAGTGTACGCGCCTTGTGCACCCGTTTATAGGCGCATATTACTAACGACCCCTTTAAATAACAAAAAATACAGCGTTTTCAGTTGCCTTAAAATAGCAACATGCCAACAATGCACCTGACCACCTCGGTTTCAGACCAGCACGCCCATGGGCGCGCAAATGCATTTGCTATTTAAGTCTAAGATCAGATTCAGAACGATGATCAAAACACAGATGAAGTAAATCGAGTCCATCAACACCCCTAATGCACAGTCCTATATCTCGTCCTGGGTCTACATTTAATTTGGTAACATTAGGCAATTTTGATTTATATGCTGTTCAATGTTGATGATCGCATTCTTTTATTTATAAATATGATTACATATGATATCGCTTGTTTCTGCATCTTCTGGATGTGTTATGCGTAATAGCGCCGCCTAACGTATAACAGTGAAAACACGGAAAGCCTTAAAAACACATCTTTGGCGGGGAAGTGCTTTTTCATAAAAGACGAGATAATGGCGGGGAAAGAGTTAAACAATCTCCAAAAAATGTTTGTTTGGATATTGTGGGATTTGTGACACAACACGGACAAATACATTTGCATTTGACTTCCTCCAGTGCAAGACATCGACAAATAGTTATACATCATCGCAACATAAGCCCTGCCCACTGCCGTTCAGTAGCTTAACGGCTGACATTTTCCTACACTGGATGTGAGCGCCGTCGCGTTGTGTCGCATCAAAAACAAATAGAACCCATTATTACCACAGATAATGTCTACACTGGGTGGATACAGTATACAGTTGCCCATTCACTTTCTGATGTATCCATGTGCTTGAGTCTGTCGACATCAAGTTACGGAAAAACGAATAATAATTAGCAAAAATAAATAATCGTTTTTGTAATTAATAAGCTCTTTACTGTAGCGGAAAATCTGACCGGTGGCTGTTTAGGGAAATGTCTGTATATGGCGCTTCATGTGCGTGAAGCACACATCGCTAGTCCTAAGCGGCTCACAAAGAATGCATTTGTGGCAATGTAAGGTAATGAGACGCAAGTTGAACCACTTTTAACTTGAGCGCACTGCTTTTAGAATGACGTTTAATGCGCGACGAGAGATGCGGGTGCAACAGCAACTAGCAAGTAGCCTACTACTGCTGTAGGTTGGAGATTTCATGTTTGCATAATATTGACAGGCTGAAAGGTGTTATTATCATTGTTTTTACAAATCATTTACTACTACTAATATTATTATCCATGTAGAGACATTTCCCAACAACGTAGGGAATACCAGGACACACACACACACACACACTGCATATACACTTCATTATTTAATAACACTGGCTTCACAGCAGGCTGTGTTGGATGAAGTCAGATGACTTTAGCTGTATTTTCTACAGTGGTCACACTGTTAGCCTACATTGTAGGCCTACTGCTGAAAAAAATTAAATAGACATGTTTAACAAGATTTCATCTTTAATATGAATGAGTTTGTCTGGAATTTTCATAATTTTTACTTTTATTATTAAGATGTCTGCACTTAAGTGATGTCTGCATAAGTGATGTCTGCACTTGTCTTACTTAAGTGCAATAGCGAGTGGGCATTGATACGGTTTCCTATGCAAATACGTTAGCCAATCATAACAGTGTCCGTTTACTGACAAGCCTTAACAGAGCCGCTCAGCTGCCCCTTAAAAACGCATAATTTCAGACAGAGGGTCAAAATACATATATTGTAAAAAATAGTGCAAAAAAACTTTATTAATATTATAAGTGAACCTCAAGGATAAGTGAACCGAAAAACCCAAGTGTGGAATGTCAGACACTTCATGAGCTCAACTGTCACAGCTTTCCTCACGTAGCAGAGGAGGAGGAACTATCAGACACCAATGTAGAAAGACAAAAAAAACTTTTATACAATTCATACACTATACAGTTGAGCACATAGTGCATAGTATAACTGCATAGTGTATAATTCGTAAATAAGTTCACTTTGAATAGTAATTGCAAACCTTTCTTCCACAAAGCAACATGATTTGAGGTATCGTTCATGTGGAAGTGATGAAATATGTACTGTAGCATACATTTAGTTAGATCTTGTTTTGTTTTTAACCCTCACGCTATATGCTAAAGACAACACATGCTACGCTAAACGCAAAAAGGCTTTCAAAGCAAAATGTATTCATACTAACTTTTAGGCTCATTTAGTGCAGTGTAGACAAATAAATACACAACACCTATGTCTTTACAACAGTGAAGTGCTTGTTTGCTTAACGTACCAAATTTGGTGCTAGCGCTAATGGCTTAGCCTCGTTAACATGGTTAATTGCAGAGGCGCAGAGGTATGACCTCCCTCACATTTCAAAGGAAGACTGAAGCTGGGTCATTAAAGACAGACCACCCAATTCTCTCTTCAGACCCACAGGCGTTTATTTTCCCGTAAGACAGCAAACCTAGAGAGTCCAGGCTTCAACAAACAGCAGTTTACCTTGACTAGCATGTGTTATGTGTTCCACAAAACCCTTAACCTCTTTTTAACTGTTGCCCTGTGGTCAATCACTTCTCCCACTCTCTCTCTCTCTCTCTCTCTCTCTCTCTCTCTCTCTCTCTCTCTCTCTCTCTCTCTCTCTCTCTCTCTCTCTCTCTCTCTCTCTCTCTCTCTGTATTCAAGGCTTTTTGATGTCCTAATCAAGAAAGCTACACTTTTTAATATAAATATGTATTAGCGAAGGGAATTACTTCAAGATTACGACTGAACTCTGAATGTCATTTTGATGCGTTTGCCGTTTGTTGAGCATCTATTGTAGTTCATGGAAATGCATGAGAGGCTGTATTGATTATAATCAATCATTTCCTGTAACACAAGTGTGAGGTTTGGATTAAAAACAAAAGATAAGGCAAACTTCAGTGTTTCCTGGGGTTTTCTGTTTCTGGATCAGAAAATAACAATTACAAAAAAAGCAAGATATTTATAAGAAAAAGCAACTAAGACATTAAATGAAATGTGTAATTTTGTTTTAAGTATAAAGACTGAAATTGTATTTTCTTGTAAAACAAAGTCTTGTTTACAACTTCAAAAAGAAGTTACAGTGTATAGTCTCAATTACATGTTTGGCCAAGACCAGAGAGCTGTGTAAGGACATCAGGGATAAAGTTGTAGACCTGCACAAGGCTGGGATGGGCTATAGGACAATAGGCAGCTTGGTGAGAAGGCAACAACTGTTGGCGCAATTATTAGAAAATGGAAGAAGTTAAAAATTACGTCAATCTCCCTCGGTCTGGGGCACCATGCAAGATCTGACCTCGTGGGGCATCAATGATCATGAGGAAGGTGAGGGATCAGCCCAGAACTACATGGCAGGACCTGGTCAATGACCTGAAGAGAGCTGGGACCACAGTCTCAAAGAAAACCATTAGTAACACACTATGCCGTCATGGATTAAAATCCTGCAGCGCACGCAAGGCCCCCCTGCTCAGGCCAGAGCATGTCCAGGCCCGTCTGAAGTTTGCCAATGAACATCTGGATGATCCAGAGTAGGAATGGGAGAAGGTCATGTGGTCTGATGAGACAAAAATAGAGCTTTTTGGTCTAAACTCCACTCGCCGTGTTTGGAGGAAGAAGAAGGATGAGTACAACCCCAAGAACACCATCCCTACTGTGAAGCATGGAGGTGGAAACATCATTCTTTGGGGATGCATTTCTGCAAAGGGGACAGGACGATGCACCGTATTGAGGGGAGGATGGATGAGGCCATGTATCGCGAGATCTTGGCCAACAACCTCCTTCCCTCAGTAAGAGCATTGAAGATGGGTCGTGGCTGGGTCTTCCAGCATGACAACGACCCCAAACACACAGCCAGGGCAACTAAGGAGTGGCTCCGTAAGAAGAATCTCAAGGTCCTGGAGTGGCCTAGCCAGTCTCCAGACCTGAACCCAATAGAAAATCTTTGGAGGGAGCTGAAAGTCTGTATTGCCCAGCGACAGCCCCAAAACCTGAAGGATCTGGAGAAGGTCTGTATGGAGGAGTGGGCCAAAATCACTGCTGCAGTGCAAACCTGGTCAAAAACTACAGGAAACGTATGATCTCTGTAATTGTAAACAAATGTTTATTTACCAAATATTATTCTGCTTTCCTGATGTATCAAATACTTATGTCATGCAATAAAATGCAAATGAATTACTTAAAAATCATACAATGTGATTTTCTGGATTTTTGTTTTAGATTCCGTCACTCACAGTTGAAGAGTACCTATGACTTCTACATGCTTTGTAAGTGGGCAAACCTGCAAAATCGGCAGTGTATCAAATACTTGTTCTCCCCACTGTACATATATATATATGTATTATATGTTTAGTAGTATACTTCATTAAAAAATATTAAGTTTATTTTTTTCTTTAAATTTATACTTTGCTTATATGTTTATACAAATAACATCAATTTGAGGTAGATATTTTACAAGTAGCACAAATTTTATAACTAAGGAAAAAATATCAAATCCTTTAATTGTAGAGTATGTCATATAAAATGTTTTTTCCAAAATATATATTTCTGCAGAATAGAAAAACACCAAATGAGATCTATTTCAGCTGTTTATCCTAAACATTAATAAGATTTAATGGAGAGAAAATAGAGACTTAGAGCAAAATATGTTCTTATTTTTTTCAGTTTATATTTAGCAACTGTAGTACTTAAATATTTTATTTCAGTTAATTGGTTTATTTTAGTAGTCAATTTTCATTCATTTTTTAGATTACGTTTTATCTAATATTTACATTTTATTACAGATTAATACATTTTTAAGAGATTTGGTTAACAATAACAAAACAGATTTTAACTTCATCATATTTATTTGTATATAGTGTATATAGTGATCTAACATTCAGGCTGCATTCAAAATCACATACTCCCCTATTATATAGTAGGTGGGGAAAACAGTATGTGACAAAAGAAGCATGTCCGAATTTACAGTACTCATAAAACAGTAGGCAACAATGACCCGGATGACCTCCTGGTGAGATTCTGAAGTGTGCATATGATGAACACTTTACTATCCCATGAGGCCACGGGAGAGGATTTGTGAATGGCAGTGAAGCGACACAACTGACACTGGTAAGTCATGTGATAAGGGCAACATGGCAAATGTACGCCCAGATTACATTCATACTACACACACATTCATTCAGGCTGAGACTCCTCAAACATGTTCTACTACATTACTTAAGTGATGAAATATTAAAATTGTAATTAAATTATTACTAGCTTGAACCAACTTCACTAACTCTGATGCGTATATTGAATAAAAGTGTGTAAAGATGTAAGATTCAATTGATAAATTAATTCTCTTAAACCATAAAAGAACAAAGACTGGGTAGTTTCTGCTTGACTACAGTACAAAAAATGAAACAATGGAGCATCTTTAAGAAGTGTGAGGCAGAGAAAGAGAAAGTGGGGGGTTTCGAGTCTGTCCAAACGAGTTTAATATGATTGATGAGATCTCCTTCCCGCTCTTTCTCTCTCCATCTGAGAACGCTCACTTCCGTCATGAGCTGGTACTGGATCAGCCCTCCCACTGAAGGCAAGGTGCATCCAAGAGCCGAAACAATAGTGACAGGCGGGCCGGCCGGGGGTTTGCTCGTAGGATTAGCTCCAATAGCCATAATAAATGAAACAAGAGGACCCAAATGAAAACAGTTGGGCGCTGACTGGCGGAGGGGCTGATGGGAAGTGGCAGCTCTGCCGGCCCCCGGGCGCCGAATTAGTTTTGCCACTCGATAATTTGACTGATCCACTCCAGTGGCCGGAGAAAGCCAGAGAAAAAAAGGGAGCGAGAGGAGACAGAAAGAAAGAAGGATAAGTAGGAAGGTGAAAGGAAAAGGCTGAGGTTTACATGCTGATATAGTAGTTCACTGTACCTGTTGTACCTGTTCACTATCTCTCTCAAACACTTACAAGCATTTTGCGTTTCTTGTACTGCATGATGGGAAGGCTTTCGGAGTCTAGTGGGTCCTTTTCTATGACATGAACCAGTAGAAGGGCTGGACGAGTGGATCTAAAATCTAAAATGGAAATTTCTAAACAGCCATGAAACTGTTTTATTAAATATAAAATTAGACTATAGAACAGATAATATAGTGTAAAGAGAAAATAGTGGAAAATGTTAATGGCTGTTCAAAATAATTAATAACAATAATACAGCTACTAATAATAATAGTAATATATACATAATAATTGTAAAACAACCAAGCGATATCAAATTCAATAAATAATTATAAAAATATATGTTGTCTTTATAATCACACACATTTTAACCAGTGATATTCTAGTATTACTTATACTATTATAGTATTTTAATTTGGTTTATATATATATTATATTTATTATTTTTAAATTTTTAGTTTAAGTAATGTTGTTATGTGCTTTTGTACTGTATTAGTTTTAATTGTTTTTATTAGTGTTTTATGTAGCTTTTATTAGCAGTGTATAAAGGTTTATTTTTTCAGTTTATATTTAGCAACTGTAGTACTTAAATATTTTATTTCAGTTAATTGGTTTATTTTAGTAGTCAATTTTCATTTAGGTTTTTTTTTTAGATTACATTTTATCTAATATTTATATTTTATTACAGATTAATACATTTTTAAGAGATTTGGTTAACAATAACAAAACAGATTTTAACTCCATCATATTTATTTGTATATAGTGATTTTACTTGTGTACAGTAATTAAAAAACATTCTGACAGCAATAGAAATGGCTACTTCCCCGGTAAGTGTACTTATTACTGAACAATGAATAAAAACCCTAGTTGTGGACATAAGCACAGTATAGTGGCTTTCCCTCAGGAGCTGACACATGTAAGGGCAAAACATACTGTAGTTTTGTAAAGCAGCCCACTAAGGGATTTTGGGTGTTTGTCTGCGGCCCTGTTTACAGCTGGTATTAAGATGCGTTTTGGAAAAGTGGACGACGCTAAATACAGGTGTAAATGGGGTCTAAAACTTTTTGAGCTTGTCCCCTTTCGACCACTTCCAGAGGTTGTCGAAAACACATTTGACCGGATTGCTTTAGTAGTGTAAATGCTAATGTGGTCCAATGTGATCAAACAGCCGCAAAAGACCGCCTGCTCTCTGCCGACTGACCTAATGTATAAACATTATGGGAAACGCGCTAGCCAGACAGGATTTAAACTTATATTAATATTTGAATTAATTTGCATTAAAGTATGCACATATGTACTTTTATTTGCCTAAAATGTAAAAAATGTCAAAAATGTATTGTCTCTTCACACTCAGTCAGGAATGACATAAATCACATAAATGCATATTTTCAATTCAAAATGGCAATATTTGAGAAATAAGTTGGGTAAATTGCATCTCTGGATGTTACTGTCGGATGTTTAACATTTCTGTCGCAAAACAGCTCACATGTATTAAATGTTTCGTTTGCCTCACTTTCTTTCAACGTTAAACTGATGCTTCACGCTGGAATTCACGCTCTGCTTCTGTGACAGGTAAACTCCGCCTACTTTGATTTGATTGGCCATCTCAATCATTTTTGACATTGACGAGCGCTGTTAGACCGTTGAGGCAGCTTTTAAACCTTTTTGTCATCCCAACAACAACAACATACAGATCGCAGCATAATAAAGTGCAGCAGTAGTGCAAAAATTTCAATTATTGGGGGGGACAATTCAGCCATTTCTAATTAATGGAGGGGACTTGTCCCCCTCAGTGTCTATGGAGGTTATGGCCCTGAGTAGAGCTGCAAGCCTTTCAACAAACTGTCTAGAATCTCTTGGTCCCAATAAAGACACAAAACAACAACCTCTTTTTAACTACTTTATCTTTAGACTTATGAGGCATTTGTCTATAAGCTACACAACAAAAGCAGAAAATGATGAGCTTACATGTCTCACGAACAAAGCAAGTTCAAGAGACTATGTGAAAGAGAAAACGGTGAGCATCTGTCTCTCCGCGTCTCCCTCGGCATGCTGGTGCCGCACTTGAAGGCTAACCTTTGTGTAACCTTTCTGAACGTTGAAAGCGTGTTTCGCCACTGACTTATTAATTTGGACAAGGTCACCCTTTTATTCATTTTAATACCAGATTAACAAAGTCAGATCTTGAACTTTGATGTTAAATAAAAAAAAAAAATTGCAGATGAGGGCAAAGTCGAGGACAGCATGTAAAAATTAGCGTGACTTTATCGATGTGCTATTGACGTTCTCTCTTTTTTCTTTTCTTTTTTTTAAGCAAGGGGAAGAAGTGTCAGCGTGGCCGATACCTGGCTAACTAGCAGCGTAAGCACTAAAATAGGCATTTACATACTGCACTGTCAAAATTAATAAAGCTCGCTGTGGGATGCTGAGACTCTTTGTTTTTTTTTGTTGGCCCTTTTTTGTTTGAGTGTGTGTGTGTGTGTCTATATTGAAATTCTGTATTAGCTGTCCAGAGAGCAAGTGTGTGTTTGATGATGCCCTTCACATGGAGAACAGTAACTATTTCTGGTAAGCACAAGCTCATTTAGCTGCAGGTGCCCTGATGAGTAATTAACATGGACATATTATTCATACAACCTTCTTGATGCTCGATTCTCTGCTTATTAACACTTTATTAGCATACAAAGAAAGAAAAAAAAGAAAACCGTTGACATACCGTTGACATACATATACATATATATATATATACACACACACACACACACACACACACACACACACACACAAGTCAAGTGTATGTAATATACACACACACAGTGTTGGGAGTAACACATTACAAGTAACGCAAGTTACATAATCAGATAACTTTTTTCAAGTAACGAGTAAAGTAACACATTACTTTTAAATGTACAACAAAATGTCTGAGTGATTTTTTTAAATATTTATAGCCATATTATTGACTGACGGCTCTCCTGCCCCCATGTTGAGAGAAATCGTGCAGAGTCGTTGTGCGCACTGTGTGAATATGATGGTCATTGTAGCTGTAGACTAAATGTGAGCAGGCTTTTACTCCTCACTTGCACAAAATGTTCGATAAACATCTCATTTGTTTATTTTTTAAAATGTATTGCTGAAGAAAGATTGTTGAACTTTCATCTCCTGCGTCCTATTATTCTGTAATAAAGAATGCAAGCACAGCTGAAAGGTTTGTTTGAGCTGCGCCCTCTACTGTACAGATGTGAATTACCTTCAGTCTGAGGAGTATTGTAATGCATTACTTTTATAAGTAACTTTCCCCAACAGTGTGTGTGTGTGTGTGTGTGTGTCTGTGTGTGTGTGTGTATATACTGCTGTTAAAATAACGTGTTAACAAACGTGATTATTTTTTTCAGTTTAACGCATTCAAAATATTTAGCGCAATATTTGCAGCATCCGTTTTCCCTCGTCATCCTTTAGCTAGCGTTACATTATATGATCACGCTATTATTCAAGCAAATGCTTTTAATCCACCTGTGTAACACACACGCGTGCGCACAGAAAGCTGCTTCAGACAGTGCTTGGGCAGACAAAAACACACAAAATTATGCCAAAAAGCTTTTGTCGAGTATACTTGCATGCACAATCTTAAATTAGTTCAATGAAGTCTTAAATGAACGTAAAGAGTTGTGAGGAAATGGGATGCGTGTCAGATTAGCATCATGTGACAGCAGCCTAATAAACCTACTGCTGTCTGTCAATGTTAATCAAAGAAAATGTGTAATACGCAATTGCCCTAGCAATACTGAGCATCCATCCTGAAGCTCCTGAATCTTTCCGTGTGCCTGCAATCTGCATTTGATGTGACTGACGGGGCTGAGTCACGTAGGCTAACTACACACGGTAAAGTATTAACAGAATTAAAAAAATTAAATAACTAACATGGAAAAATTCTGTCGGTTAGAGTTTCTGAATTTCTGAGTTTCGATTACTTTTCGATTAATCGTCCAGCCCTAGTCTGAATGGGCCCATAGAAAAAAAAATAGCCCTGATGTTGAAGGGCATACGTCAATGTGGTATTTATTATAATGGGGATTGTTTTAATCCACTTAAATTAAAAGTTATATTATTTGAAGCCTAATACCTGTTAAAAATAGATAGCTTTTAATTATACTGTGATGCTGAATGCCTATAATTAATGGCTAAAATTGAGAACATCAGTAGCGGTATTGGTATCAGTGATACAGGCCTTCTTTCATAAAGATTAAATGTGAAATTAGTACAATATAAAAAATATATTAAAAACGTTAAATGTTAGGTTTTATTAACGTACATGCAGTTTTTTGAAATATCAAAAACTGTAAATTTGTGAACATTTTTAAATAGAAACAGCAATTCTTTGAAATATTGATATAAATGTGTCTATGAGAGAGAGGGGAGACGACTTCAGGTTTCTCCTTTCATCCTGAGGCATTTGACTGAAATGTGTCACTCCAAGGCTTCGCACAGACGACATCATTTATTTGGGATTAACAAATGTGTATCATTCCCCAGAACTAATCCCAATTTTGTAATCTCTGACACACGCAGATTGACTTGTGCTCACATAAGAGGTTTTGGATTCGAGTGTAGGATTGATCTTAAGGTGGGTCTTAATGTGTCGCCGGCGGCATTAGCACACTCCAACAACACACATACACTTAGACGTTCGTCCTGAACGTGAGTCATTGGCTCCAAACTGTCAATCAAGACCCCTTTGCTAATTAAGTGGCTAATTATAGAGTTAACGCTGCCGAGCGGTGCAGTGATAAGGAGGCCAGCGGCTGACAAACAGACAGATGAGTATCATATCGCTTGAGTTCTGTAGGTGGACGTCTCAATAACTATTAATTCTTCAATAAAGACGGATGAAGTTCGCGGATGAAGTTTAACAGCCCTTACAAAAATCGACCATGATTTCCATCAAAATAGTTGCTGTAGTTCTTGACATTGTAAAGTAATATGTTTATATGTGCGCTCATTCGAACATTTTGTTTAATTTCACTTTTTTGAGCATAGCTTTGACTAATGCTACACTTAAAATGAGTCACATTGATAGATCCACAAACACTAGTTACACTATAGTTCTGGTAGCAAAATTTTCATAAAGGAGGATTTTACTTGTTACTATGATTTTACAATAAATAAAACAGTTGTGTTGTTCCTTTAGTAAAACCATAGTTAATTTCCATGAAAGTTCACCACAGTTAAACTCTAGTTCCTGTAGTAAAATCAAGTTCATTTTAGTTTAAGACTGTGGTTATGTGAGGTTAGCGCAAATACATTTACATTTATTTAGTTATTGCTGAGGTAAACTGAGGTAAACCCACCAACTTTGCTTTTACTACAAATACTACAAAATTCAATACCTTCCTAAGAATGCTATATTTTTCGTAAGGGTTTTATTGTAGTACAACCTTTTAATTTAGTAACTGCTATTTCAGCAGTTTACCATGGGAAAAACATGATCAAGGCAATTACATAGTCTCAAAGTAAATGCAACATTAGAGCTCTATCCAATATTTTATCCTATATTTTGTAATATTCGTTTTCTCAATTATGAGTCAAAATCAGCTAATAATAATAATAATGGAACAATAGTTTTAAAAAGTGATTTTTCACTATTACAATTTACAACAGGATCTGCATTTCCATGGGTTTAAAAAAAAACAACAATAAAAAAAACTTTGTGCATCAAAAACACTGCTATCCTGGTAAAAAAACAAAAAAACAACAATTTGATTTTCAAAAGTCAATGAGTTTCCGACAGCTGAATGTGAGGCTTGAATGCAAACCACAAAATAAACTTCATTTCATTTGCAACTGCGCAAAAATCATTTTTAAAGTCTCCAGTATGTTTTATAATTACCCAAAAATCTAACATAGTTCAACCCTTATGCACGTTATCGCGTCCGTCATTAGAACTAACATTAGATCTAAAATCATCGGCACACTCATGGGTATCAATCACTTCATTGAATACTTGCCTGCTAAAAAAAAAAAAATTATTATCTTACAATCCATCGGTTTTCAAATCCACATAATTTGAATACCGCAACATCGATGTCTGTCAAAAAATAACATGCACAATACACGGTAGAGTTTACGAGAAGCAGAGATCCAACGAGTCATCGCTGAGCGGCTTAAACATGCCGTCTTTCAAAAACGATAACGTGCATAATACATAACACACGTGAGTATAAATTTGTTCTTCACTCGCTGAAATTTAATCGGAATGATCAGGCAACTGAGTGAAATACTTCATACTAAAGAGAATAAGGCATTTTTCACACCTGAAAGTCCACACCAAGGTCTGAACCAAAGTTCATGTTTTGATACATTTTATACATTCGGTTAGTCTTGGTTTGCTTTCACATTGCAATTATACAAGCACACTAAATAACTTTACATGGCGTTTACTTGCGTCCTGTCGTCATCATCTATGTGGGCTGCATCTTGACATTGATTGGTTTGTAAACGGATTTGTAAACGGATTGTAAACGGACAAAACAGTTTGTTGTCAATTCGGCGGGTAACTTTGACAAGAATGAATGAACAGACGCATATCGTTGCCACTATGCTGTTATTATTATGGCATTACTATCTGCAGCACCAACTATACTCGAGGCTCAAATTCGCCAAATGAACGTCCTCGTTGTGCGAACATTTTATAGTCGCCCGTAGGAAAGGAGGAGAAGACTGAGTAGGTGAGTGGAAATTTGTTTCCATACTGGTCGTCTATTTCAAAAGATGAGTTGTCACGGTTGATTTATAATTTCAATGCATTTCTCAGTGCATAGAAATAGAACAACAACATTTAAAATTTTATATTAAATATTCATGACAGCTGTAGGCCTGCAGAATGTCAACATATAGCCTAACAGTTGATTGCAGATTAAATAAATAAGTTGTTTAGGGTACGCAGGAACCACTGGAACTTCCAGTAAATGGTCTGACAGTCCAAATCATACAGAAAATGCTTTTCAGTTTGATCCGGACCGAGACTACCTCTTTTCGTCCAAATTCCATCTGTTTGGTCCGGGGGAGGTTTCACACCTGTAATTTTGATCAAAACTGATAAGTCTGAAAATCCGGACCAAATAAGGTACAGTGAGGAAGATAAGTATTTGAACACCCTGCTATTTTGCAAGTTCTCCCACTTAGAAATCATGGAGGGGACTGAAATTGTCATCGTAGGTGCATGTCCACTGTGAGAGACATAATCTAAAATAAAAAAAATCCAGAAATCACAATGTATGATTTTTTTACTATTTATTTGTATGATACAGCTGCAAATAAGTATTTGAACACCTGAGAAAATCAATGTTAATATTTGGTACAGTAGCCTTTGTTTGCAATTACAGAGGTCAAACGTTTCCTGTAGTTTTTCACCAGGTTTGCACACACTGCAGGAGGGATTTTGGCCCACTCCTCCACACAGATCTTCTCTAGATCAGTCAGGTTTCTGGCCTGTCGCTGAGAAACATGGAGTTTGAGCTTCCTCCAAATATTCTCTATTGGGTTTAGGTCTGGAGACTGGCTAGGCCACGCCAGAACCTTGATATGCTTCTTACAGAGCCACTCCTTGGTTATCCTGGCTGTGCGCTTCGGGTCATTGTCATGTTGGAAGACCCAGCCTCGACCCATCTTCAATGCTCTAACTGAGGGAAGGAGGTTGTTCCCCAAAATCTCGCAATACATGGCCCCGGTCATCCTCTCCTTAATACAGTGCAGTCGCCCTGTCCCATGTGCAGAAAAACACCCCCAAAGCATGATGCTACCACCCCCATGCTTCACAGTAGGGATGGTGTTCTTGGGATGGTCCTCATCATTCTTCTTCTTCCAAACACGTTTAGTGGAATTATGACCAAAAAGTTCTATTTTGGTCTCATCTGACCACATGACTTTCTCCCATGACTCCTCTGGATCATCCAAATGGTCATTGGCAAACTTAAGACGGGCCTGGAGATGTGCTGGTTTAAGCAGGGGAACCTTCCGTGCCATGCATGATTTCAAACCATGACGTCTTAATGTATTACCAACAGTAACCTTGGAAACGGTGGTCCCAGCTCTTTTCAGGTCATTGACCAGCTCCTCCTGTGTAGTTCTGGGCTGATTTCTCACCTTTCTTAGGATCATTGAGACCCCACGAGGTGAAATCTTGCATGGAGCCCCAGTCCGAGGGAGATTGACAGTCATGTTTAGCTTCTTCTATTTTCTAATGATTGCTCCAACAGTGGACCTTTTTTCACCAAGCTGCTTGGCAATTTCCTCGTAGCCCTTTCCAGCCTTGTGGAGGTGTACAATTTTGTCTCTAGTGTCTTTGGACAGCTCTTTGGTCTTGGCCATGTTGGTAGCTGGATTCTTACTGGTTGGGGTGGACAGGTGTCTTTATGCAGCTAACGACCTCAAACAGGTGCATCTAATTTAGGATAATAAATGGAGTGGAGGTGGACATTTCAAAGGCAGACTAACAGGTCTTTGAGGGTCATAATTCTAGCTGATAGACAGGTGTTCAAATACTTATTTGCAGCTGTATCATACAAATAAATAGTTACAAAATCATACATTGTGATTTCTGGATTTTTTTTTTCAGATTATGTCTCTCACAGTGGACATGCACCTACGATGACAATTTCAGACCCTTCCATGATTTCTAAGTGGGAGAACTTGCAAATAGCAGGGTGTTCAAATACTTATTTTCCTCGCTGTAGGTGTGAAAGGGCCCTAAAACTGAAAAACTTAGTTGGCTTAGTGAACATCATTCAACATGATTTGACTGATTTTTTTTTTTATCCACAAACATCACATTGTGATTGACATTCCTGATTTGAATATTTTCAATAAAGTTTCTAATAAAGTATCTCGATGTTTTTTTTTTTCCATAATTTTGTCAAAATAGGTGAACTGTTAAATAAGTGATCTTGAGATGAGTCCGTGTAGAGTGACGACAAACTGTTTAAAGACGAAAAAATGTGAGAAAAGTGCATCCTCCTTTCCCGTCCATTTACTTCAGCTGAGTAGATCAACGAAGGAAGTGATGGAGAAATACTGGGAAGCCCTCAGAGAGCGGCCAGCCTTGTCTTCATAAGAGCAATGGAAATAAACACTTGAAGATCTTCTCTCGCGCGAGCCTCTCTCCGTCCCCGAGCCTGTGCGTGCTCTTGTAATTATGATGTCTTTGTGCTTTTGTTTTTTCCACAGGCTGTGCCTGCAATAATGAAGAGCTATTGAGACATCTCCAGCTAGTGTGTTTGAAGACAGGCAGATCACTCTGTGATCCAAAAAAAAAAAAATCATAGCCTTCATTAAATAGGGATTGAAGACCACCCACCTATGCACCTGGGGGCAGATGGAGGTCTGTGTGTGTGTGTGTGTGTGTGTGTTTACAGGAGGACTACGCACAAATTAGTTCTAAACAGTGTGAATGTGGCGCAATGAACATTACTAATTATTATACTAATAATATGTATAATAATTATATCATTCATGAAAAAAAATCTAAAAATGTAAATGTTAGGTAACACTATTTTTAGGTGACGTATTACATGTTACTACATGTACTTACTATAGTAATAACAGAACATTATGCATAATTACAAGTAACTTAACCTAATCCAAACCCAAACCGTAACTCTATAGTAAGCACAGTTAATTAATATTACTCAGTACTTATCTGAGTAAGTACAATGTAACTACGTCATAGTATACGTCAATAATTATCCGTTGTTCAAGTATATTTCATATGCAGTTATGAACTGTAAGATATACAGTTACCAAAATGTCTTTCGTAATGCCTGAAACATTATCACTATATTACATTGAATTTCTAGCATCTGTCTGGTAAATTTAATAGGATGTCTCTGCATATCAAGCTGTGATATGAAATCAAGGCAGTCTGCGTTTCACTTACAGCTAACAACACTGCGTAAAATATATCAACAACTCCTTCTATACCCTTCAAACTAAACAAAATTTTGGTCACAAATGAAACCTGTGGGATTTATAGATACAGTTCTGACAAGACTGTACAGATGTCTCTGTCAGATATCAAAAAAAGATGTCAAAAAGATCACAGATGTGCTAATGACTTTAAGACTGTAAGAAGTTTTTTTCCGACACACACACATGCACACACAAAACTATTTGCAAATTACTAGCTTAATTTGTGTTCAACTGTGGATTTTTGTTTCAGCTGACTTGTCAATTGACTGCCATATGTTAAATCTGCACGACTGTGCCACTTCAAGATGCGCGTTAACACGTGACTCCTTACAGCATTTTACAACCCTAACAAAAGTACAAAATTAAGTTGGGTGTTGCTGTATGCACTTTTATAAAGTGTGCATATGAATCACAGGTTTAACCAAACATAAACACACAGTGGTGCTTGCTGATATCTATATTCCTGGCAGCACAAAGCTCTCGTCTCACACAGTTTGAAAGGCTTAGCGTTCATTAGGATGCAGGAGATGGGCTGCACTGGCCCATATGTCACTAAACAGATCTCCATGTTTTATTTATCCTAGCTCTTTTCCTACACACACACACACACACACACACACACACACACACACACACACACACACACACACACACACACACACACACAGACAGAGTTAACCCCTGCAGTCAGAGTGCAACACAAGTGACCGGCTCTAAAAAAGACGAGGGAAGAGATTCCCTCAAAGAGGTCACAGAGTAAAACTGCGCGACTGGTTTATGTAGAATTGTTCCTTACTAATGTTTGTTTTGATATTTTGAGTGGCAGTGCATGGATTTGCAGTACACCAAATGTTCATTAGTTAACTAAATTACCTCACCATAAACAGTAAAAAAATATATAGGCAGGAAATAAATGTAATTTGACTGTAAAATACTGTAAAAGTGTATTTTAAAGTGTTAACTACAGTAAAAAAAAAATGTATAAACCACATATTTGAATAAAAAAAAAAAAAGTTAGCTCAGTTGTTAAGTATACATTTAAATTATAGTTATCAACTGTAAGATATACCAAAATATTTTCCATAATGCCTGAAACATTATCATTGTGTTACAATTTTGTCCATTTTGGTAACCAAATTTGTTCAGTTTTCAGCCTCAAATTAATTTCTGATTGATAAAATCAGTCATTTTTCTTTATCTTTTAATAACTTTTAAATTAGAAAGATGCCACATTACAGTAAAATGGGTTGTGAATGGTCACCATCCAATCGACATTTCAAATCAAGTTCTGTCCTATATATTTTTCTAGTAATACCTTTTATCTTAGAATCATGCCACATTACGGAAGTAAATGGGTTGCGAACTGCAAATTCACCTTGACCTTTAGTCCGACCAGTTGACTACACGTTAGATTAGGGTCCAATTCTCATTATTAACTAACTATTAACTATGATTTTTGCCTTAATAAACTCCTAACTACTGCTTATTAAAAGTTATTAGTTATTAATGGGTAGGGATAAGGTAGGTATGTAGAATATGATCATGCAGAACAAGGCATTAATATGTGTGTTATAAGTACTAATAAACAGCCAATATCCTAGTAATACGCATGCTAATAAGCAAGTACACTCTAAAAAAATGGTGCTATATAGTACTAAAAGTGGTTGTTTGGATCGTAATCATAGGGGAACCACTTTAAGTGCTGTATAGCACCAAATCTTGGTGCTTCAGTGGTTCTTCAGCGGTTCTCTCACCGGTTATTTGGGATGACTGAGGTGCTATATAGCACCGCTTCCATACACAGAACCTGTTAAGATATATACTATATAGCACCAAAAGTGGTTCCCCTATGATTACGAGCCAAGAACCACTTTTAGTGCCATATAGCACCATTTTTTTAGAGCGTAGTTAATAGTGAGAATTGGACCCTAAACTAAAGTGTTACCAAACATTTGCGTCTTATTTCTTTTTCTTTTAAAACCTTTTAACATACTTTTTACTGACAAAAGTAAAACGGGTTGCAAATGCCTATTCAGATTCACTTTTAGTCGGTCCAGTCGGCTACTTTTCATCAAAAAACTCCTTGACTAGTCAACAACGTAACAACGTACGACAGCAAGACTCTGGGTGCTCGAAAAAGAAGATGTCTTGTGCGTGCGAGAGTGCTTACAGGTGCATGACGGAGCCAGCGGCAGTCTTAAATACTCCTGCACTGAGTGTGCTGTGTGTTTCTGCACATGTGTGTGAGTGAGTTTAGGGAGGGGGGCAACAGAAGGGGGGATAAACAGATGGAGAAACTGCTCCCCAAAGGGACATGTCATTCATCAAAGTCACCAGCTAGGCCTGCAATTGTTTTCACCCACAGAGAAAGAGAGCGAGTCAGTGTGTGCGTGTGTGTGTGTGTGTGTGTGTGTGTGTCTGTGTATGTGTGTGTGTCTGTAGACAGGTTTGTGTAAGAGACGCTTTCTACAAGTGTGTATGTATGAGATCGAAGGCCGGGGACGTGTGTGTGGGAATGTGTGAGTTTGAGAGAGAGTGTTCAAGTGT